>NW_010960187.1:1781067-1836054 GCF_000463585.1 Tarenaya hassleriana | reverse complement strand
TATATATATATATAATAATCCGACATTCAAGATTATATTAATTTCTTCATGTCTTCGTGAATTTTATAGAAATTGTGAAGTCGAAATATTTCCGTATATATTTTATAAATCTAAATTAGACTAATCATTCAGACTTAATTGAAGGATTTGAAGTTCCTAATACGAATAAAAGTTTACATTGTACGTACTTACCTTAGCATATAGAGTTTATATTATAGTAGTTATCTTATCATTTTTTTTATATATTATCACTCTAAATCTTAAATAATTAAAAATCCTTAATAATATTCTATCCAAATATCTAATATTTTATTTGAATTTTTTTTAATTATAGATTTATTACATCCCTCTTGGCCGTATGATGATGAAACTAGAGGAAAAAATGAAACTATGTATAATGGAAAAAATCGAAAGAAATTAAGAAAAAAAAGGTTTGCGGGAAATTCAGCAAGCTCTTTTAAAGATAACAAACACCAAAAAATATTCCATGGTAATTGCATAATTAATGTGATAGAGATGTTCTACCGTAATCGATTTGACAAGTTTAAATGAATTTGTTGTCGTAATAATAATAATAATAATAATAATAATAATAATAATAATAATAATAATAATAATAATAATAATAATAATAATAATAATAATAATAATAATAATAATAATAATAATAATAATAATAATAATAATAATAATAATAATAATAATAATAATAATAATAATAATGTGTGTGTGCTTAGTGGAGTGACAAAACACACCTCCTCATACAACATCACACACACTTTTAACATTCACATTGAATAATAAATATCGTATTGCATGTTCTTTGTCCCCTCGCCACGTCAACATTTTACTCATTTCCCTTGTGAATTATATATACTGTCGGTAAAAGAACATATACATATACACGCACATATATATATATATATATATATGATATCATATAGCACAAACCGAGTATTTTGTAGAGAGAGATTTGGCTATCAAATCGGAGAAGATAGTGAGTCAAGAATTTGAAATGTATATATATTGTTCATTAGTTGCAAGTTGCTAGTGACATATCTAGGGATGGAATCCAGTGGGAATCGATATTTACAAGTCACTCAGATGAAATCTAGTAGTGGGTATCATGTATATATACGTATATAACTGCATGGAAGGTATCTCTTATTTAGGGTTCAAAAACAAGTTATTTTCTCCATCCATACATACATACATACATACATACATACATACATACATACATACATACATACATACATACATACATACATACATACATACATACATACATACATACATACATACATACATACATACATACATACATACATACATACATACATACATACATACATACATACATACATACATACATATATACATACAGGGAAAAAACGTTTTATGCAAGAATGGTGTATTTGTTAGATGAACACACTAATAATTTTTGGCTTACGGAATATTACATAGAATGTGAGTTTAAAGCATACTGTCTAAATATCGGTTTGAACAAGATGCGTATTTGTTCTTCTTGTCCTAACATTTATCATTCAATACTTAGGCCAAATAAGAAGGAAGAAATAACACATTAGTAAAAAAATGTTTTTTTTTCAAATAAAAACAGTACATATAGTGATGTCAAAATCATGAAAAACATATATTCATGAACCTGTGGTGGTGAGGAAGACCACTAAGATATATAGATATATATATATATATATATATATATACATACTTGGAGAAAATCTGTATAAATAAATTAATATATATATCAAATATATCCACACAAAACACGATATCCAACACATATTCGCAAGGGAAAAGGTATCTTTACAGCTTTCATCTTCTCCAAGTGATCAAATCCCTTGCAACGATTCATTCATCCATAACTGGTTTGCACTTTCATCTCTTCAATAGACTAAGTGTTCTTCACGTGAACTCTCCATAAATGGCGTCTCTTCCTCTCCTTCCTCGAAACCCACAATCTCTTCCGAAAACCCTAATCGTAATCATCATTAAACACCCTAAACCATGCATAGAAACCTCACTAACGATGGCGAATCAAGTGGGTCGTCGAGGATGGCGCGACATCCGATGTACCGGGGAGTGAGGAAGAGAAGGAACAGTGGCAAGTGGGTGTCGGAGATTCGTGAGCCGAAAAAACCTAACCGGATTTGGCTGGGAACATTTTCGACACCCGAAATGGCAGCCATAGCCTACGATGTCGCAGCTCTTGCCCTAAAGGGCCGGGACGCAGAGCTCAACTTCCCCGATATGGCGGCTTCTTTGCCTGTCCCTGTCTCAGCATCTCCAGGAGACATCCAGGCCGCTGCTGCTTCAGCTGCTGCCGCTCTAGGAGCGGCGAATGACGCGATGAAGAACCGAGAAACGAGTAATAATAATACCCGAGTGCATCATCATCACCATCATCATCATCATCAAGAGGATAACGCATCAATGATGATGATTAATGGTGATTATCATCACTATCATAGTAATAGCGTTTTGAATAGTGGATTCATGGACGAGGATTTGATCTTCGACATGCCTAATGTGCTTGTGCATATGGCTGAAGGAATGCTTCTTAGCCCGCCTCACCTTCACGCTCACGGTGGTGCCTCCGGTGGTGAAGATGGATTCCTTGGAGCTGATGATCACTTGTGGAAGTTTCCATGATCATTAACAAGCCGCCTTTATATATATATATACATATATATATGTGTGTGTGTAATTGTGAAGCTATATGTGCATGTGGGTGTGATTGTGTTGTATAATAAGATGGTGCCTAGTTATGTGCATGCACGGTTAGTCCTATATGAAGACCGTATTTTATGCAGGTCGCATATATATATACATATATATCGGTCTGGTTGGACTAATCATTTAAATCTTTACGGTCTTTGGTCTTGTAAATTGAATAAGGTCCTAATTCTATGTAACTTTTTAAGATTATATATATATAAATAAATGTATGATCGTTTATGAACTTGTGAAGCAAACTGAGCACATGGGTTACGTATGGTTATAAGGACGAAAAATAAAATAAAAGATAGGTCGAACAAACGCCAATGATGATGCTGTTTTTCCCCCCTTATTTTTCAAGTCTTGATCAAATGAAATTACGAAATTAAAATGGTATATATAGATAGGGGAAAAAGAAGGTCGCGGAAATACCTTGTAAAATGGATAAAATAGATAATGTGTAAGGTATATAGATCCAGAATCCAACGTGATATAATCTTAAGAATATACATACATACCATGTATATATAATGTGTGGATGCTTTTTATGATCCATCCATAATGTATTAGAGGAATTAAATATCACACTCGCATGCATGAAACGAACCCTAGAAAACGGGAAATAACAAAAAATAGCAAGTGTGTGCGTATGTGTATATAATATATATATATATATATATATATATATATATATATTGTGTGAGAGAGAGGATGCAGAGAGTTGAAGAAATGAAAAGGGAAAAAAGGGTTTGGTGAAGCAAAGAAAAAAAAAAGTTGGTACGTATATTCAAAAGTCTAATATGAATCATATGTTTGTTGATTTTATTTTTCACAAAACATAAAATTGAATTAAGCTACCATTATGTATAATTTGCTTCTTTATAAATATATATTATAAATATATGTAAGACGGGCCAGAGTAAAAGTTTGTGTACATAATTAATGAAATTGTATAATTTTGCAAGTAAAATTGCACGAGCTTTTAATTAATTTTGCCATAAATAAGAGCATGTAATGATTGCCTTGTACTTGCAGTTTTACACAAACACACAAAGCATAGCATATTAATTACACCTATGAAATGTTATATTATTTTCAATGAATATATATATATATAATATTAATTTAACAGTCATATCTATATAATATTTATCATATATGATTGTAACAATCTTTGAACCTTCCCAATTTGGGAAGTAAAAATAATACATAAAATTTATGTGTGTGTATCTGATTTAGTGTATAGTTGGGATCAGTCAAGGGAGGCGATAATTACGCTTTTTATAAAGTGATTAGGGGAAGCCAGTGGCTTCTAAGCACCACAATTAGAGGTCTAATCACCTATTTCATGTGGTCCTTAATTATGCTTAGTTTGCAATTTTCATTGGAGGTTCCTTTGTTCTAACTCTACGATTACGCCTAAAGAATTTTTTCGAATAAAAAAAAATATTTAGGTTCCTATATATAAACATTAACTCGTCAAGGAGAAGACTTTTCTTGTTATTTTTATACTATATGTAATGATTTTTAGGATATTGTTTTAATATGTACACACATATCCAAACAATATCTCACAATGTAAAGACATGTTTTATAAGTAATATTTAATTTTAAGTGAAAAAAAATAAGAAAGCAACATATAAATAGGCGCACTGTTCTTACCAATAAGATGAAAAGCTAATAAACAAATACACCAAAATAAATTTCATTAAAAAAAAAGGAGGAATATATATATATATTTATATAAAAATAATATGTGAACCAAACTATTTCAGTTTGAGACAGATTGTTGGCCCATGGGCTTTACATCCGAATGTCGGATAATGAAAATCCGTATAAATGATTAAAGGGAATAATGATATAAATGTAATTAATATGATTTGTGCATAGTGCATACCAAATTAGTTTAGTACTACCTGTATCATAATACATAATAGAACACCGACAACTAACATTTTTTTTTATTAATATCATATTAAATATCACTAAAAAAATATAAACATATTTTTTTTATAATCGAGAGATTCACTAGATATTCTTTTAATTTAATTTTTCTGATTTCGAAGTCAGTTTTTAGTTATACAATTAATTGTCATGATCTCGAAGAAACTTTATCAATCTCTTAACATTGGACCACCAATTAGTGGATCAAAATTTTGAATATAGATATCTGAAAAATATTTTATAAATTTGTTTTAATGATTCAAACCACACCTACATACGATAAATCCTTTATCTCGATGACTCAAAATTCTCTATCTAATAATAGACCGTCAGTTTTAATTTTGTTTTGTAACGTTTAATTGATATATGGACAAGAAACAAGCTCAAGTGAGAATTCGTCGACCAAGGAGGAGAAAATAGAAAGCTCGAGACGTGAAGCAGCTTCTTGAACCTCCTCCTCTCGTCGTCGCCTCGTCCATTCTCCGTCCTCTTCTCCCAATTCTCTCTCCACGATTCCGTCTATGCCCCGCCCTTTGTATTTCCACATCTTCAACACTCTCCGTTCCGTTTCCCGCCGCCCGATTTCCCTCTCGTTCTCGCTCCCGTCCCCGAGATCTTCTTCGTCTAGATCTTCCTCCGAGTCGTATAGCGTTAGGGTTTCGTCCGAGGGGTTCCTTTCGAGCTCCATTGGATCCAGTCTCGCCAGTCGCTCGAATCTACGGAGCTTTTGGAGTAATCTCCGTTGTGCCCCTGACCGACGAAAAAATGAACCGTTAGCGTTATGAGCACTAACACTTAACGATCGATCTTCTAAAATCCATTCGAAGACGAGAGATGTCACAATCTCAATCATGTCCAAGAATCATATCCATGAAAACGGGTAAACGTTTCCACGTTTCGTTGCATTTTCCATCAAACTTTTTCACCGTTATCAGAAATCTGCAGGAGGTTATATATATATATATATATATATATATCCATGGGGTAAAGATCCTAAAGCATATATATATATATATATATATATATATATTCACAAACACACAATCCCTCAAATACACACGTTAAGGGCACGTTTTAGAACATACACACACACACACATAAGAGTTCGCATCTTATAAGAATATGATAATATATTTACACATATATAACGGTATAAACATATAATATATAATCGTAAACTCATGCATGCAATTTGCGGGTCTAGGGTTAGGAATCCATACTCTGTACTACTTCTAAGCTGCATTGAAGATCGTCTTCTTCCTCCTCCTCCTCCTCCTCCTCTTCTTCGAGAGAAGGGTCAAGAACAGAGACAGGACTACATTGTTCTTTGTCTTCTTCTTCTTCTTGTTCTCTCTGTGTCTCCAATCTCTCCGTCTCGTCGCTGTCTTCGTCCTGTCACAAACTCTCATCATTTAACTAATTAACTTTATAATTGAGGTTCATTATTAGCTAAAATCCAAAATTTTCTTAACCCTCTGTTTTTTTTCATGTTTTTGGAAAAAAAAAAATCATCTGGATTATTTTTTCAGATGATTGAATTAATCGGAGATTAAATATCTACTAATGAAAATATGCAACGAATCTTTCAAAGATTAATCAAGATTAAAAATTCTATATTATATAACATTTATGATTCAGTCACATCTTCAGAACCCTTTAGCCCCCCATGTGTCTCCCTCTGTTCTTCTCAGAGATGTTTCTGCTCTTTTCATAGAATGTTTTTTTTTAATTTATTAATTTTTTTTTGTTAAATGTTGGATTAGTGATCGTTTTTGGGCTTAATCCTCGAGATAACGCAGCAATGATAGGTTTGAATAATATAATAAAAAAATGATTTAAAAAGGGAAAGAATTTAAACAAACCTTTGTACTGCGGCGACTTGGCGACGCTGCCGGAGACGTGAAATGGGGCGTTTGGTCGCCGGAGGATGAAGGGCTTGTTTGGAGAACAAAACGGAACGGGCTAACGCAACCGCTGAAATCTCCAGCGTCTGCGTTTCCGTATCTGAACCCATCGAAAACCTTGAAACTCTCTCCGCCTCTGCTGCTGCGGCTGCTCGACGGTTGAGAATCGCTGTCCGACCCGCCGCGTTCTGAGAAAACCGCGTTTGTGCGCCTGGAGCACGAGCTCTTGTCCCCAACCGCGTTCTGCAAACGCAGTTTTACCTGAGAAAACTGCGTTTCAGTGTTCCGCGTCGGGTTCCGGTTCGTCAACCGCTTGAAAACGGATCCGAATAACCCGAACCCGTTTCCTCTGTTTCGGGCCTTCGATTTCAAATTCTTCGAAGACTGTCTCTGAATCCTCGCCGCGGCTTCGAGGAGAATGGCCGCCGTTCTGGTCGGTACTTGGAGGAAAACGCGGTTCTGGAGTTTTCCCGGCGATCTGAGCTCGAACAGAGGGGATTTTCTCGGGTCTGGAGATGAACGACAGGAGAAAAAACACGAGGTTTCGCAGAGATTCGAAGGGAATCTAGGGTTTCTAGAGATGGGTTTTCGCGTATCGACCTGCAAATCGGTTTTCAGACAAGGCCTTCCGATCTGGCAACGCCGGTCGGAGATGTAGTGGTGGAGCTGAAACGGCTCTTGGTCTTCCAGAAGAAGCTCACGCAAGTGTTTCTGTGCCATTGACGAGGGAGATTGTTTAGCTGTCAAATCTGTTCGTGAAATTCAGCACCATGGGAGATACAGTAAACCAAGCCTTTTGTCCTGTGTTTGAGACGAAGACATGGAAATGACTTTTGAAGCAAGAGAGAGAGAGAGAGAGAGAGAGAGAGAGAGAGAGTAGGCATGAACAATATCAGCAACAGTTATAGACAGAGAAAAAGACACGGAAGAAAGAGTCAATGCTTGGATTTGGCTACTTGCATGCAATCAAATAGAATAACATCTAATTGTAATCGCATATAAATTGAATTAATATATTTTTAAAAATGAATTAAAGCTAAATATAAAATAAATGTAAAATTTGACTATTTTAGAATAAATACTTTGATCAATAAAAATTAAATCCAAATAGATTTTTAATTGAAATCAAATCTAAAAAATTCAAACAAATACCTGAAATACCAACTTCAACCTCTAAGCATAAAAAACAAACAAACAAAAAAGATGGAAAATTGAAAAAAAAATTTTATAATTGAACCAAAGTTTTTTTTTTGGGTCAGAGGTTGGTGTTTCCATTAATTGAACCAAAGTTAACCCGACAAAAAATTTAAGAATGGTCGAGATTAAGTGCTCGAGCGGAGTGGAAGTGGTAATGAACTTAAATTCTTATGAACATTTTTTTAGACAAACTAGAAAACCCATAAATTATATTTTTTTTAAAATATCGTAAATTTAATGCTATCAATGATTTGTGCGATGAATAAAAATGACATAAATGATTCTTCAGATGCAGGACGCTTTAAAGTACACTTTATCATTTCCATATTTTTAGTTCCAAAGAAGAAATCATTTTCATATCTGCATTGTTTATTAGTTTTTTTTTTTTTTTTTTTGCACTTATCCATTATAAATACAGTGAAATTAAATTTAATTAATTAATAATTTTATTGGGCCAATTAAATTATTTATTTTGAATTGACTGAGGATATGTCTAGAGATATTATGATTCGGTTGATACGTAACGTAATAGTGAATCTAAATATCTGAATCTGGAGTGAGAAGTACTCAGTATTTCTCTCAAATAACACTAATTAATTTAATCCGACTTTCCCGAAATTACGTATTTATAATTATATTTTCAAATACCAATTGTCTTTATTTTACTTTATGATAAAAATAACCAAACTAGTGTGATTATTAAACCTAAGTGTATATTAAACCCAAAACTTTGAAAAAATAAATAGATAAGACCCCAAAAGCTGGTCCATCTTAATGTGTGACATAGGATTAACAAATCGTAATATATAAAGTTAAGCTTAAATTCTTCCAAATTTATTTGTATGAAAATTTTTTGTTGTCAAACAAACAAATGAATTCCTTAATTGATTATTAATTGCCATAAAATAAAATGACTGGCTTGCCATGCCATCCGAATGTGGTATGAAGGCTTTGTAAATTGTTTTAAGTTTATTTAATTATTTTATATATAATCATTTGAATATAAATTGGTTTTTATTTTATAATTAATTTTGATCCCAATTTGTCGTGAACCAAAATACGGAATAAAGCTCCGAATTTCATATAAAAATAATTAAGTGAATTAATATAAAAAAAATGCCATGATTTGGCTTCTAATAATAATTAATGCCACTGTTTGTTAACTACTAATCCAACGACTGATTTGTCCTATATAATACATACATATATCTATATATGCATCGTATAATTCGTCTGGGTTCCGACTGACATATTGTCCGTATATGCTACTGTGTTTACGTATACAATGTACAAACAACAAACATATTGATGCTCTCGTTATTCTACTTGAAATTGTATATATTAAATCAATTTAATTATTCATTATATAATGTATTTATTTATTATTATATTGCCCTTGGGCAGGACAAAAAGGTTCGCACCATAAATGAGAGGAAAAGCTGGTCGCTTTACAGCTGGTTCATTTAAATTAAATTTAAAGATATGTGGGTTTATATTAGTTATTGCATTGTCCGATCTTTAATTTCATGCGGTAGTAATAAATTTCGAAATTTTGAAATAAATTACAATTTGACACTTTTTTTCCGTTTTTTATGGCCATCCGAATTTTGATTATTTCATTTCAAAATGTATTAATATTTTTTATTGGAGTTGTATTTCATATAAATATGGATCTACTCTATCTCCGACACTAAATTTGTTTGTACAAATTACTTCTAAACGAAATAATATATAGAGAAATCAGCCGAATTTGTAAAATCAAATTAATCTTAATACAAAGTAATATTTAATTTTTATATTTTTGAAAAAGTAGACGAATCTCTCATTAAGGATGTGCTACCGAACTTGTAATCCAATCCGTAGTAGGAGTAATATATTTGTTGGAAATTTTAGATTCCATTTATGTTTTGGTTGTTAACTTTGGGTTTGTATGAAAATTATATCTGACCGTTTTTTTGTTCAAAATTCAGTTTAGTTGGAATTTTATCAGTATTCTATTTATATCACATTTTTATAAAATTTAAAAAAATCATTTCATTCGTTTCTTATTATTTCATATTCGGTTTCAATTTGATTAATATGGATTTAAAATATATATATATAATCAACAATTTTTTAATATAATTATATTTTATTAGCTTAAATTTATTTTCGATCCATTTTTATCGAATGATAACCAATAACTAAACATATTGTGGACAAATCATGATCAACCCGATCGGTCATTATAATAAATCATCATCCTATTTATAATTACAAAATTTAATTATATCAATGATCACACTAATTAAAACATTAAAAATAGAAAAGATAATGTGTAGTTTGTATAATCATTGTACATGTAATCCTGGCATTATCCGAGCGCACCAATCTATAACGGTTACTTAAATAAAATTTTGTAATCATTTGTATAATACAAATGGCTGATATATTAATTAAATATAATACAAGTGTAGCTAGGGGGACTCTACCCACAAAAACCTACTCCACTTTAAATAACGTCGATAATCTAATCTAAAATAAAGATTAGGAATTAATTTAATATGAATTAATGAAGATTATGAGTTGATTATGTTCGTTAATTATTTGATTAGGCCCGCGTCTACGGATTTGCTCACCTGAGCATGCATGCATGATGATGCATGGGATTTTCTAGGCCACGTGCTCGGCGTACGTTAAACGGCGTCGTGTTGTAGAAATAGTTTTCAATTATTTTATATGTATAAAAAAATGGCCAACAATAACAAAGGGTATGGATCAATAAATTAAATATCTATATAATGGGATGTTAATTTATGTATAAATATGGAAGTTACCTTTTTTTATTAATGTTAGATTAACAAAAAAAAGTATATATACAAAATAGCTGTAAAATATGCACCATAGAATTTCTTATCTATAGAAAATAATAAAGGCTGAAATTTATTTTATAAAATTATGAGAATTGATCTATAGTTGGAATAAATATTTGTTTTCCTAATTTTTAATATCAGATAATGTAACGATTTTTATCATATATATATATATAGTAGATACTGATAAACAATATTTATCGTCTTATGTCCAGAGACGTGGTGGTTTGGTGGTGTGAAAGTATATATATATAGTAGATAGTAGATACTGATAAAAATTGTTATTTGGGTATTAATTAATATACAATAATGTTATGAACATAGCATTAAATTCGGAAGGGTCGAAATTAAAATATCTGGATTCGAATTCAAATAATCTAAAATCTCTAATGACCGATCCAAATCCCGCCTAATGTTTAGAAGTTAGATTTAGATGAATTATTCACGATATAAAATATAAATAAAATGTACTTTTGATGGACTGTCTACTTTGAAAACGTGCGTACGTCTTTTACTAAGTACGCTCCGCTCCTTTCTCTCCCTTTTTTTTAAATCTTTTATTTAAATTCAACGTGGTCGGTTTAAAATATGTTTAGAAGTAAGCACGCATACGTTTTATTATAACCTATTGTTTCAATTTAAGTAATCTATTTTATTTTGAATTTTTTAAAAAAGCTAAAACCCTTGGGCTTCGGTGACTGTTAATATTAGCAAAGTTTCAACCTTTTTTTTTTAAATTTAATACTAAATCAATATATATTAAATTTGAAATTACATGATTTTGAGTTTTTATTGTTTTTCCTTTTTTTTTAAACATCCATTCTTCTTTTATTTCCGAATTTAGAGTCAGCAATACGATATTGAAAGACGATCGACTTTTTTCCTCTTTGTCCAAAAAGGGAGAATCTAATAAATCAATACAAGATATTATCTAAGATATAATGCATTGTCAAATAAAATCATATACTTTTAAAAGTTTAATCACACCCGACCATTGACAAGATGAAGGGATATTCAGATTCCTTTATCGAAATGCGAGGCGTTTAAATAAAAAATATGATATGATATTCATTATAATTAACCATAATTAATAACGGTCATCAATACGATATCTTTTTGTAGGGAGCTTATTTCCACGACGGTTAACAAGTTTGCAAAGTTTTGCCACGTGAAATTTGTAATGAAAGATTTGGTTGTAAAAGGAAAAAATAATTCCCTTAAAATATTTTCTTCATTTATCGCATATATATTATTCCTATACTATTTTGGCATATACATTGTCATTACAAATTTCTTTGTTAAATTGCAATGAAAAAACTTAGCAATTTAGTTGCAAAGTTGTAAGCGATCATTTCCTTGTCACTATTTTGTTGCAAAAACGTTACAATTTCATTGTATATTTGCAGCGAAATGATTTCGTTCTTACCTCATTTTTTTAATTCGAAATTCTATATATATATATATATATATATATATATATATATATATATGTATGTATATCGGTAAACAATTATACATATTTTTTTGTGAGATAAAATTTTATAAAATTGTAGAGCATTTTAGCCATGTAACGAAGCAGCCAAATTTTCATTAAATTAGAGGCAGACAAGCAGTAAGGAATCTCGAAGTATCCTAAGAACTCACTTCACAAGTCACACTGTAACCTTTTGTCTTTTTGGTTGTATTATTTTTTTTTTCATTTTTCCCGCTCTCACACGCATGATTATTGGGCCTCGATACACAAAAAGATGTGTGAATATTGGAATATGTAAGTAAATAATATTGCAGAAATTATTTTTATTTATTTTTAGATTCAATGCTAACGTCGTCGCATAATTCACATCGAAAGTAAAAAAAAAAACATATTATTCAAATAAAATAACAACCATTTACCACGCTCATTACCAACAAAAAAAAAAGCATTTAACACAAATCTAATTGGGCCCCGCAAAGTTTTGCAATCGCGAATGTCGTTTTCCAAAAGTCCAAACACGTGTCACTTTCACACGTGTCTCTCTAACTACATATAGACGTGTCCTAATCACTCAAAAAAGTTTCACTTTCTTTTTTGTAATAAAAACAAGTGGCAATGTTAAGTTCATTTTGTATTTATTTTGTGTTTCCTTGTTCACTTTATTCATTTAAAAATCATTAAATAATTGATAAAGAAAGCACAAGCAATCACTCAGTGAAGGCAAAATAGAAAAAACTAAACAAACAAATCTCATTTAAAAACAAACAAAATATTTGGGTAATAGTTTAGTTTTGATTTAATTATTTCTTGTTTTAAAAATTTTGAATTAAAAATATATCTATTTAAATTCATATAAACTTTATTTCGATTAATCAATTATATTTAAATTGAATTAAAATACTTTTATTTAATAAAAATAATATTCTAATTATATTGAATATAATTATTATATAATATATTATTTGATTTGTTGTTGTGTCCTCTCACCAAATAAAGCCAAACGCCAAGTTTTAATATTCATTAAAATTAAAGTTTCTTTGCGATGTGGAGTTTACAACGAAAGAGATGCATAGGTAAAAAAATTGGTATTTAAAATTGCATAGATTTTAATATATATATATATATATATATCCTAAATTGCAATAATCCCATATACACACACATGTATAGTAATACTTTTCCGTTTTCTCTTCATTTCTCCAATAATGAGAATATAGGATCTCTTCCAGCTATTTAGTAAAATAAATTGCTTAAGTAGTTCGAATTAAATTACACATATATTATATTTCGGTCCAACCATCTAGGAGATAGAAATATTATCATATTGTAGTTACATTCAACGTTACTTTTCAGCAACTTATTTAAAAACATCATAATTTATATCCCAAATGGATCTTACGGGAACTATACTAAATCCATTTTCAATTTGGTTATAATTTCATACTCAACCAACGTCAATGGAAATCTAAATAACCACCCATGATTTTTGAAGATATGAATATTTGAAATAATAAAAATATAGACACTGTCATTTTGGTAAAGCATAAGGTCTTTTTGGCTTCTCCGCATTTTATTCTGACCTTATAACAAAAAAAAAATGACAGCTGAAATATATTTCCTTTTGCAACTTTATATTTATTTACGTTTGGAAAATTCTCAAATAAGGACTTTAATTGTGAGATTGAAAGTAATGGGCATTTATGCAAAACATTTGCAAATTTCCGCCCCTATATGAAAAAAGAACCCAACATTTCTCAGGCAAAAGAGCACGCGGAGCCAACTTTTTTGCAAAAGCTAAAAATTTAAAATAAAGCCAAAATCAAATATGAAAAAACAAAAATAAGCAACAAATACAAAGATAGAATCAAAATACAATTATACAAACCACAAATGCTACAACCCAAACCCAATAAATCCAAGAATTTCACTAAGGAACACAAACAAAACAGAATACCACAGAGACTGCCCGGTGCCATTTAAAAAAAAAACAATATTATTTTAATAATCTTTACGTAATAAACAAAAACAGCCCAAACGTGGTGCATATAATATGGGCTTCAAATATAGGCCCATTAACCGGATTGTATTCTATGCTGTTTTGGCCCATTAAGTGAATTGGGCTTTATAATGCTTCGGCCCAGTTGTTTCGAGATTTCAAATTACTCCATTGGGTTTTTATGGCTCCAATATTGTTCGGAATAATTCAAAAAACGCCTCGTTAGAAATCCATGGTTAAAAAAGAGTTATTTTGATATTTGAAACAAATTTTTTTATCATCGTGTTTAATAGGTATTAAATATTATCGAATATCTAATCATGGTTATTTACAACACTATAAATCGACCAAATTTTATTCTTTTTATTGTGATATAATAGTTATTTTTAATTTACAAACAATAAAAATAAATTCGAATATCTAATCATGCTTAGTTAATAAGATCATGTAAATTGACAAACATGTTCAGTTAAGTTTATTAGCCACAAACAACTTGTTGATAAATTTTTTATTATTAATAATAACGCATATTGTATTATTTACCCAAAAAAACGTATATTGTATTAAATGTGGAAAAAAACAGAGATGGGAAGTAGGTAAAGTAGTCTCTTGCATAAATACCAACTAGTTGATAAATTCATTTTCTATTAAATTAAATTAATTTTAAAATTAATTCCCAATTTATTTTAATATTAGATTTAATTTTAATTTTATTTTTTTTATATATATTACTTAATGCAGCGAAATATCTAAGCTTAGTAGTCTTTTGCATAGGATTCTTGCTTGTGTTCAAATTTTTTCTAGCTTTGCATGTTGACACGTGCGGTCACGCCCCTAGATACCTTGTGTGTGTAACGGAAAGATCTGTTCTCTTAATTTTCTTTTTCTTCTTCTGAATATTTTAAATTTTCGATTAATTAAAATACATAAAGTATTAGGTTACGGTCCAAGTTTAGTCGTAGGCTTTTTTATTTTTAATTTAGAAAGGCAGAGTTTATATAATCAACAATCAGATGGGGATTTTCAAATTTATGCATATGATTATGAAATGTGAACGTCTTATAACTGTTTTGTCTTCTTATGTAAATATTATTATTATTATGGATATTATTAAACTCTCTTACGGATTTAGCATATTCCTAAACTATCTCAAGTGAGCAAATGAAACACGTTTAGGTTCGTATCTAACATTTTATAGATTCATTACATTATTGCATTTTAAATATACAAAGATGATGTTCTGTTTACATCCTAACTAAACAATATATCATTGTATTCTAAATAAATTCATATAAAAAAAAATTTAAAAAATTATGAATATTAATTAATCTATAAAAAACTAAATTCTGAAGATATATTTATATAGAGAGGAAATGTAGTCATAAAGATTATAATCAAATAAAATTAAATCAAATGGAAACAAATCTTAATATAAAATCGAATAAATTTAGGTTTTTCTAATTTTAAAATCTAAAAAAATAATCCAACCACCGTGACGGAATTTCGAAATATCTATTTCTACAGATATACGTGTTTCTATATATAGAAGAACGAAATGTAATGTAACAGGTAAGAAGAAGATAACTGACTTCTGTCATAACCATAGCCAGCTTTTTTTTTTTTGCAAAATAAAACATTGCCGGACATATACGTATAAATGTCATATGTATATAATATATATACATGTTCATATATATATACATATATGAACAAGCAGGAGAGAAGGGGTCTCGAGAGAATAATAAGGCACGTGGCGGCACGTGGAGCCTCGCGTGCCAGTGTGACTTGCCTTTTACTACAGGAAAAAGAAAATTGACAAAAAAAAAGCAAACGTGGGACCCACGTGGACCTTCAATATGCAACTTAAAATTTCATTTAATTTTTTATTTATTTTGACACAAACAAAAAATCAGCAATAAATTTACCTGACTCCATGTGTCAGAAAAACGCCTTTGTCTTCTCTTGGACATGTGAACCCCCTCGCCTCCTCCTATCTCTTTATTCTCTGTACGAAATTTATATAAATTTCAGATTTGGTATATAATATAATAAAAAAATGAAACAATATAAAATTTTACTGCCATTAGAATATGAGAAAAATATATTAAAATCATCCAATCTCACGTGGCACGATCTGTTGTCTAAATACGACAATAGAGATGTCGGAATAAGATTTTAATCGGAGAAGATAAGTATGAGAAAAACGAATTAAACCTAAGAATATAATTTCTATTAGTAAGTTACTTCGGTTTTAAAATTGAAAAGATATATTTTAAAAATCGAAAAATATAATTTATGTATTAGTGAAAATAAAAAAGGAATTTTTAAATAAGTATTTTATTCCAATATGAGAAGTGACTTTAATTGTCGATAAACTATTTTAATTTTAATTTCATAAAATGTCTGTTAGGAATTTTGGGGGTGAAAATTGAATAAAACATTTCGTATGGGTGAAAGTAAAAAGAAGAAGAAAACTAGGGGTAGAAGTGAAAAGAAGGGGGACGAAGAGTGGTCACATCACATCAAAGGAGGGGGTGAGTCACAGGCGATCCCCCACCACGCAGTTGTTACTCACTTCTATGCTTTTTCTTCTGACACCCACCTGCTTCCCTCGCCTTTTACCTTTTTACCCTCCAATGTATACGTATATGTGTACGTGTATTTTCCATTTACGCAGAAAAAGATGAAAACTCTGTCGAGAATATGTTCAATCAGGAGTATCTTTGTTGGAGACATAATCGAGGAAATAAATTTTGCGGCCAAAATAAATGGAGAAAAAAAATGACCACGCGTTACTTATGTCAAATTGATATTTAGTTTACAGAATAAATATATACATCTTTTTCGGTAAACAGAATAAATTTATATCTTTCAATTTTCTGAACTATAAAATAAATATAATGCTTACCTTTTGACAATAAATAAATAAATATAATGCTTATTAGAATTATAATGACGTTATATTCGTTATATATACACACATATATACGAGTTCACGTTCCTATTGTACGTGAATGGCATGATAGGAAAATAGAGGGAAGCAGCAGGGGCAGATACGTCCGAGAATTCAACATAATTTGGCCGCACATCGTTTGTGGGACCACTTCATGCGCCCTATTTGGAAACTAAAGCGTTTTTAAAGCCGATGTTGCTATGAGCTCAACTCGGCTCAACTCGGCTCGGCTAGATCAATACTTCTGTGGTAGGTTTTGTGGGTTGGGGCCCACTCGAGATCCCATATGGTCTTTTTTTAAGCACGTGACACATCACTATTCCACTAATTTCTAATTTAATTTATTTACAAATTGAAATAAACTAATAAATATTAAAACAACGAAATCACGCTAATAGAACCAATCAGATTAATTAACTTTTGTTTGGTGATTTTAATGGATTCCTGCCAATTTCTGTGTGTAGAGTCTTTTTACTGGATTTTACTTCAATTTCTATTCGCGTTAAAAAAATCTTAAACAATTTTATTTAACAGAAAAATGCATCACAATTTTTTTGGTGAAAAGTAAACCCAAGATTACAATTTTCTAAGGTTATACGAAATATAATATTACAAAAATAAATAATTTGAATGTTAGGAATTAAAATAATTAACAGGATATATTAGAAACTAATTAAGTTGTAGTTAAATTTATTGAGTTTGAAAATTTTAAAAAATCTAGACAAATTTTAAAATCTGTATCTATTTATTTAGTTGATCAGTTTTTGTTTTTCCGTTTATTAAATTAATTTAGAATATTATAATACACTCTCAAAGTGGTATTTCCAAGGCACCGAGACAGAAAAACTGCAGGTTATATTATCTTTATCCATTCAGCATTCTGAATCTTGCAGTTGTTCTTTCTGGGTTTTACATAATTAGATATTTGATAAAAAATACTAAAGATTGCATAATAATATACTAATAAATACAATAATATTTAATTAATCAAACATTATATTATATATTTGCTGTCCGCGGTAATTTTTCTCGCTTCCCGGTTGTCTTGTCTCATTGTCTTTTTCCTCTACTTCTCTGCGTCAAAGACTCAAAGATACAATAACTGTCTGCAAAGAACAAAGCTTTTCTCATAGGAAAAAAAGTTTTTTTTTTTGCTCTTCAGAAATCAAACAGACAAAGACTTTGTGTTGTTGTTGCCTTTGCTTATATAATCTTATACTTCAACAAAAAGGGAAAAGAAAAAAAAAACACAAAGCCAAATAATCTCTCTCTCTCTCTCTCTCTCTCTCTGTGTTCCATGGACTTGCAACTGAAGCAATGGAGGAGAAGCCAGCAGCAGAATGAGTCAGAAGAACAAGCTTCTCCAACAAAAACTACAAAACTTGTCTTTGATCAATCCTTAACTGCTGCAACTTCTACTGCTCTTCCCCTCTTTGCTCCTGAACCTGAAACTGAACCCACCTCTTCTAAGCTCTCCTCCTTGTCGGGTTTTGCTCCTGATTCTTCCTCCAGGTCTCCAAGTAAGTCCTTTTCTTTCATAAAAGTATGTCCAGTTTTGGGTTCATGTTGTGAATTCATGTTCTTTTGGACGTTTTTCTTGAGAAAGAACCAAACTTTTCAGACTTTTAATGGGTTTTCCCATCTGGGTTTCGCTTATTCTTTTGTTTCCACCTCAGAATTCGTAGAGATGAGGAGTTTCTTCAGCTGGAATCAGTGGCAAGAACTTGAGCTACAAGCTCTGATCTACAGATACATGTTGGCTGGTGCTGCTGTTCCTCAGGAGCTCCTTTTGCCCATCAGGAAAAGCCTTCTTCATCGCTCCCCTTCCTATTTCCTTCACCACTTCTCTGCTCATCATCAACCGCCTTGTAAGTGTCTTCTCCTTCTCTCTCTCTCTCTCTCACATAGTTTCATGAGGATATGTTTCCATTGTTTCACTCTGGTGAAGACAAAGTCTGTGTCTTTTGTGTGGAATGCATGGCTTTTAGAGACAAAATCTGTCTGATGGTACTATCTTTTTGCGTATTATATGCACGTCTCTCTGCTTAGGACTACCTTGTAATCTTCCATCAGGCTTCAAAGAATACTCGACATTTTCTTGCATCTTCCCCCAAGATTTTGATACACAGTAGCAGTAGTGCCCATGCTCTTCATGAAGATGATACAACAGTTACTGAGTCTGATAATCCTCGCTCAGGATCAAACCAACTAGTAAATCCCACGTTCTTGATCTGTTTTGAGACATCAAGTTTCCAAAAGAGGCGCATGAACTCGTCCTGTCTTTAGGACAGGACGATCTTTGTCTTCACGGGAATGATTCCTTGTGTATTTTGAATCAACCGAAATGGTTCCATTGATCAAATCTGTTACGATGAAATGATGTTTTGTGGCTTGTCGTGAATAGGGTATGGGGGAAGGGCTGTGATGGATCCGGAGCCGGGGCGGTGCAGGAGGACGGACGGCAAGAAATGGAGGTGTTCGAGGGACGTTGTCGTGGGTCACAAGTACTGCGAGCGGCACATGCACCGAGGTCGGAACCGTTCAAGAAAGCCTGTGGAAATCCCCACTCCTCCTACAGCCACAACCATGGCTAACGCTGTTACAGCCAATGCAGCCGCTAACGTGAGGTCGGAACCGTTCAAGAAAGCCTGTGGAAATCCCCACTCCTCCTACAGCCACAACCATGGCTAACGCTGTTACAGCAACCCCAGCCGCTAACGTCCAATCTTCATTCGCTTTCGGCCGTGGAGGTGGTGGTGGGGAGGAGACGGGTAATGGGCAGAGTTTCTTCTTCTCATCATGTCCTTCACAATCTTCTCAGCTTCTCAACAGTAGTCAAAGGTATGAACGAAACACACAAGACAGCTCTCTCTTATCCTCTTTGAAACAGTTCCTCCATCGCCATTTAATGTTTCGGTTGTGAAGATGGGGTGATGTTGGCAATCGGGTGACAAAAGGAAATTATTATAATTATAATTATTTCTGAAATATCTTCTTCCTCAATGTCTGAAAATGGTGGGGACATTAGTGAAAGCTGATATGACCCATTTATGTCTCTGCACTTCTCCCCATCCACACAACTCGAAAAGATATTTTCAAACGCAATTATTCATTGGGTTGTATAGTATAATGTCTCAGTACATGTTTTATGACATTTTTCCATTATGATAACTTTTTTTTTGTGCTTTTGTAGTTGTTCGGGGACTAAGACAGGGAACAGCAGCAAGAACAAGAGACCGTACGAAGCGTCGTCCCACAGACCAGACGGCGGCCACATCCTGAGACGGTTCTTCGACGACTGGCCACGTGGCAGTGACGGTGACTCGGCGGCCGAGATGACGTCATCGTCCAGCCCCATGAGCTCGGCGGCGACGAGCCTCACTATCTCCATGGCCGGAAACCCTTCTTCCTCCTCTGATGTCTCCTTGAAACTGTCAACGGGCAACGAAGAAGAGGAAAACGGTAATAACGGTATGGGTAACGGTAATAACGGCTGGTGGGGCGGCGGCGGAAGCGGCGGCCCGTTGGCTGAGGCTCTGAGGTCTTCGGTGGCGGCGACGTCGGTCTCTCCGACCAGCGTCTTGCATCAGCTTGGGATTACGACTCAATCCTTTCACTGAATATTGTTGTAATAATAATAATTAAAATAAAAAAAATCTTGATAGACATTGTTTTTAGTTTCTTTTAATGTGTGGTTCTTTTGGGTGTTTTTTTGTTCGTTCTGTTTCCTTTTATATACTTTTATTTTTCTCAATTCACAATATTTTTTTTTCCCAACTCGATGAGAATTTTAAGAAAACTATAAAAGGAGATTAATGCAAAGTGATGTCGGTCATAAAGTAAATATTACATAAACTCAACCAAATATTTAAACAAGTGCAACGACGTCGTTTTATTAGCTGAAACGGCATGATAACAAGCGGGACGACGGCGTTTTACTTAAGCGTATACGACGTCATTTGGAAAGGAGGATACAAAACGAACGTTTTAAACGACAGCGTTTCAAAAATTTAAAAATTATGGAACGGCGTCGTTTAAAAAGTAGGTCAGTACATGAATTATAACCGTTGTACATCTTCCAAGACAGACCACCTCCTTCTCCTTCTTCTTCCTGCGTTTCCTTGGACGATTTCAGAAATTGTTGGTAGCGATGATCGAGAGGTCGAATGTCTTCCGTGGATCTTCCTTTCGATTCCTACGATGATTCTCTCTCTTCGGTGGATCTTCTTGTGAGTTTCTTGATGTATCCTCTTGAATATGTACTATGATTCTTGCTTTCAGCTGTGTTCTCTCTCTCTTCTCTTCGGTGGATCTTTCTTTGGCTTCGGAGGCTATTTCGATTCCGGGAGGAACGATGATTTCCCATTTTTCCCCTTTCCTTTCGGCTTCTTCTTCTTCTTCCCCTGATTCATTATGTTTCTTCTCTGCGTCTTCGTCGCTCCATTGATCCTCTTTCTCCCTCTCTCTATTACGGTATGTATCTTCTCTCTGTTTTCTCATTGACCTTTGTCGTTTTCCGGCAACTGTGTGTGCAATTCGGTTGAATCTGATTGTGGGTTTATGTTTGTCGATTGAATCTCAGATTCTTTTTGAGTTTATTGTTTCTATTCTGAAACGCTGTGGCTTCGTTTCCTTCACCTTCCCTTGGACACCTAAAAACTGATTATCATAGACATATATACAATGCAGGGTTCAGCAAGCGTCGGCTTTACCCAGGTTTTCAAAAACCAGAAGCCTGGATTTCCCACTAGTTTATCTTACCACTTGGTTTTGTTCTGTATCTGCTCATGGTGAAACCCTAGAATCGGAGCCAGTGTTTCAATTCTTCACCTGGAGAGTGTTTCCTTTCCGGAAATTTTATCCCGTGGGTTGGGAATGGAATCTGATGAACTGGGTCGATCGCTTATTTTGATTTTATCGGCTTAGATCTCGAAAGTTTCTTGCTTGATATTCTAGGTAAGCTCTATAATGCATTTGTTCCCGAGTCTCCATCTTAATCTTCATGGATCGATCGATTTGGAAATGATGGATGTGAAAGTAAAAGGTCTGAGCAGGATTGCGTATTGCGATTCATGTGGCAAGTGATGTATGCATATATCTGTCTGTCTGTCTGTCCGTATGTATGTTTATGTATGCATGTATATATGTACGTACGTATGTGTGTATGTGTGTATGTACCCCCCTATAGTGTTATTATCAATTGTTCCTGTTTGTCAGAACAATTGGAAGTGCATTCGCTATTACTTGCACTGACCGAGGGCTGAGATTGCTGTCTGTCTGTAGACTGTATGTATATATGTATCATCAACTGTTCCTGATCTTTTGGATAAACATAATCCAGGGCTGAGATTTGGGGATTTGAGAAATTAGGGTCTAATGTTTTGAAGTGTTTTTTTGGATGTTGTAGCATTAGGATTGGTGATTCAGAAGACATAAGTGACCGGGAAAACCATAAGGTGATGTTTAATACCTTTTTTTTGTTGTTGGGATAGATGGTTTTTTCACAAATTTATTTGCTTAAGGATCCCATTACAGGTTGAAAGTGAGGGTGAAGATTATGAGTATGGGCTAGAGGATTACATAACTGAAGAAGAAGATGATGAAAAGGATAGCGAGGAAGATGAAGAAGGGAATGACACAATAAGATTGTTATTTGGCATTTTTCTGGTGAGCAACTTGAAGATCACTGAAGGTATTAATAACTTTCTTGTTTGTGCTCCACATGAGGGCTCTCTGGAGCACAGATTCTTGCTGCAAAAAGCATTTGCAAGTTCAAATAGATTGCCGCCGGTAAACTGTTATCATTTTCCTGTTTTTTTCTTTATCTTTACCAGTTTCAATATGCTGATGGTGGAAAGAAATGCTTCCAGGAGCCTGTCAAGTTTCAATAGTGAAAATATCTGAAAATTGGTTTTGAAGAATATCTTCTTTCCGAGATAAGGCAGTGGACAACGGGTGCAGCTGTTATTAAAGGAAAGCTCCATGCCTTCAACCAGGTATAGATACGGAACCCGAGTTACAGAGCTGTTAATTGGAGTATAGCCAGAAATCTTTACTTGATTTCTTTCCTTCTTTCTTTTTTCCTTTCAAAAATAGAACAAGAAGATCTACTGTTGCTGTTTTTGGGACTGTGAGTCACTGTCATGAGTTTGGTCTTGATGGGACAAAATTCAGTTTCTCTTCAGTTTGTACTGATCTTTAGGATTTAATTTTAATGCACAGGTGCCTGGAGAAGTAACACAGGTGCCTGTCGGAATTCTTCGAGACGGTCGGCCCAGCATAGGTACGTACATATAATAGAGAAAGAGATAGAGATGGAGAATCATTGGATTTTTCATTATTCAACATAGAACATTACAACATTTATAATAGAAAACGAAATCACAAAATATCTTATTTAATAAATATAAATATCTAAAATATAGAAGAAACAAAACCAAATCTAATATTACGTAATTTTCTCCATATCTCTTTATATGCCCCTCAAACTCAAGGAAATGAGAAACAACTGTTTGAAGTTAAATTATCAAGAAAATAGCGGGATTTGGTAATCAAACTAAGGTAAATAGTGTATTGTTGGCGTATCTGAAAAGTTCGGTGTGACGCAGAAGCGTGGTGCAGATGCACAGTGATGAAGATGAATAACACGACAATAATGTCGACGACGCACAAGGCGCAGTGGTTTAGCGGCTATGCCGAAAAAAAAGTGGCTCAAATGCGCGCGGCTAAAGCCAAAAAAAGAAAAAGAAGGTGGCGCAAATGCGTGGACCGACGATCGAAGTGTTCCAATCGAAGAGGCTAAACGCTGGGTTTAGAAGAGATCCTTACGACGTTTAGTCGTACAGGTTTTGATACCATAATAGATAAAGAGATGAAGAATCATTGGATTTTTCATTATTCAACATGGAACATTACAACATTTATAATAGAAAACGAAATATAATGGAGCAGTCATACATTCTTAAAAGGATAAGATGAACATACATTTGATTATAGTCGCTCGTTCCAATATGAATACTTCACATCCTCGAGTTTTCCAGTTTTATGAAGCTCCTTGTGACAGCCTAGGATACCGTAGGAGGACGAGGAGTGATTGCCGGTGCGAGAGGCATGGACAATGGGCGGCTCCTGACGAGCTTCTGGGTAGGGGGTACAGAGATGAATCAGACGCACCGGAATGAGAGGGATTCGAGGGTTGTGTACGTATGAGACTACACAATCAAAGATAACTTAAAGGAATTGATTGAGTTACTCATAACAACAAGATGCATCTAACTTTTCGGTTAACCATCTCGACAGAACTCCAAAGTTAAGCGTGCTAGTTTTGGAGTAGTCTTAGGATGGGTGACCTCCTGGGAAATACTTTCCAGGATGTGTGCGAGTGAGGATGAAACATGCTAAAAGGTCTCATGTTGGTGTATGGGGACAGCTCTATCACCATATCGGTCTCAGGTCATTACAAATGGTATCAAAGCCGGTTCTCTTCCAGTACGGTGTGGTTCGAGGACGAATCAGGCGGAAGCTGGTGGGTCTGTGACAACCAGGATACCATATGAGGGCGGGGAGTGATCGCTGGTGCGAGAAGCATGGACAATGGGCGGCTCCTGACGAACTTCTAGATAGGGGTACAAGGATGAATCGGACGCACCAGAATGAGAGGGATTCGATGACTGTGTAGGTATGAGACTACACAGTCAAAGATAACTTAAAAAAATTGATTGAGTTACTCATAACAACAAGATGCATCTACCTTTTCGGTTAACCATCTCGAGAGAACTCCAAAATTAAGCGTGCTAGCTTTGAAGTAGTCTTAGGATGGGTGACCTCCTGGGAAGTATTTTCTGGGATGTGTGCGAGTGAGGACAAAACACGCTAAAAAGTCTCGTGTTGGTGTGTGAGGACAACTCTATCATTCCGTCGCGGCCTCGGGTCGTTACACTCCTCAATGAAAGTATCCATACCCACGCCCTTTTCAAATCAAAACTAAAGAAGTCATTTTACAATATATAGATATAGCAATTCATTGAGGAAAAACTTATATCATCTATGATGCCTAAATCATCTATGTTACCTAGTCTGTCTAACGGGTAACCCACGACTAAGGCGGATATAGAAAACTTAGAAATCTGCATAAAAATATAGACATATGTTAGTAATGGTATATAAAACCATATAGAGCTTATCAGTGGATCGAGTCGGTTCGATTCAGATAAATAACTAATAGGTTTTGATTATCCGATTAAACCGATTGAAATTTAAAAATTAGGGTTTGCTACCTAAGTCTTCTCTCTTCTCTGTCGACACGATACATTGGACATTGGTGCCCCTATGTCACAGGGTTAGATTCGAGATATGAATCTTTCCGTGCGGCAGTCTAGTCTCGGTGTGGAAAAAAGAAGTTTCGGGCAAACTGGGTTACACTTGAAAACTCCGGGAGATTAGACTAATTCTTTGGTTCCTTAAGGAACGAATGATGAGAACGAGAAAGAGATGGGTGAAGCCTGCAACAACAAATTTATTGATAAGGGTAAAAGATACAATGGCCGACGGCGGTTCGGTACAAGGAGGACAACACGACGACGATTTGAAAGCCGAGGCGTGTAACCGGAAAGGAGAACGAACCGACAACGTAAGAACAAAGTTCGGAACTTAGAGAGAGAATTGGGGAAAAAACAAGATTCTCTCTCAACAAATGACTAGCCTATTTATAGAAGAGACTTAACAATCTCTTGGTGGAGAGTTCACAAAATTCGGCCCCTAATTAACTCCACATGTACCTATTTTTCGGGAGTAAAAACAGGAAAAGTGGGAAGACTCCTTCCATTGTCTCCCTTAGTGCCACGATTTAAGGAAGGGTGTTGGGAATATTCTTCTACACTCATTTCTCAGTGTCAAAAAACCGAAAGAGAATGTCAGGATATCCCTTAGACCAAATACAATGAACCTAGACAAACTAAATGGGCTTTGGCCCGAGCCCAAACCATGGAGAATGGTCGGAACGTCCAAGAACTCATCTTCGACCATGTCCGCCAAACGATAAGTCTAGGGACTTAGCAAATTTTGGTTTTGGTTTGTCCATGGCCGCGATCTGGAACTCTCCGGATCATGTGAGGAATGTTCAGGAGTCCGTCCTTGGTCTGTGTCCCGCTTGGAAATAAGATAGAGTCTTTCGGCTGTGTGTCCCGTTCGTGATTCGTACCTACAAAACCGGATGAAAGGAAAAAATATGCAAAGAACGGGAAATGAGAAAAATTACCCATCTTTTCTCTCTCTCTCTCTCTCTCTCTCTCTCTCTCTCTCTCTCTCTCTCTCTCTCTCTCTTCAATTTAGGTTAATCCATAAAACCCATAAATTTAATGGATTAACCCAAAGATAAATATAAATATTTAAAGAGAAGTAATCTTTACATAACTGTTACACAGATAAAACGAAAACATTTAGACGAAAAGATAGTTTTAAAATGCATAGTTGAAACATTGTTTATTCGATAATTTGAAAAATTCTATAAATAAATGATTTTCATTATAATTTAAAGCGAGAGATGTCTATTAACTACGTATACATTAAATAAATTGTTCATTTTAATTAAATATTCAAATACAAACGACTTTATATGTGTATATATACATCTTTAGTGGATATATTAGACCAATTCTCTCTAATAATTTTTTATTATTTATTTTAATTAAAAAATTGTTACAAAAGGATAATTAAATTTAAATTTGAAATTTGAAATATATATAAAAAAATTGGATATTTAAGATATGTATAATAATTTGTAGTTTATTTTTGTACAATATTTTCCTAACTATAGACCAATTTGGATAGTTTTTTAATTAACTAAATTAAATTAATTGGATAAATTGGGTTACATGGTTTTTGACTTTTGTGTGGTGGGTTAAAACCAACCCATTAATTATTGTTATTGGGTTGAATCAACCCAACCCACTAATTTATTCGACCCATTTGGTTGGGTTTACCCAAATTGCCATCTATTCGAGCTCGACCCTGCCTTGCCTCCTGTCCGTCGGCGGCCGTCGCCTCTCTCTCTCTCTGCATCTCTCGTCGTCGGCCGCCTCTCTCTCGGTGTGTTTCATTGGAGCTCGACCCTGCCTTGCCGCCTGTCCGTCGGCGCCCGTCGCCTCTCTCTCTCTCTGCATCTCTCGTCGTCGGCCGCCTCTCTCTCGGTGTGTTTCTTCGCCTGCGTCTTACTCTCCGCCGCTGGTCTTTTTCGTTGCCATCGGCCTCTGATCTCCCCCTCTTCGGTCACCTCGTCTGTGTGTTTGATTTCTGTCGCCTGCGTCTTTTTCTCAGCCACCGGTCTGCTTACTCTTCTTCGCCTCTTCCGTGTGTCTGATTTTGTTCAGCCACGAGTAAGTCTTCTGCATCTCCTCTGTTTCATATTTGCAATTGATTTTGTTTTTGGGTTGGCCCACACACACACACGAAAGCCTGTGCTATTTGATTGAGGTGTTAATCTCAGTGTGACTTGGTTCAGAGTTTGAAATAAAGCTTCAGTGGAATCAATTGACGATTAACGTTTAGAATAGACTTTCTACAGTCTTGAATCTGTTCTATAGTTGATTGTTTGGTCTGGTCAATGTTAGAAATTTACCTTAGAATCATGTAAGAAGGGATAATGAAGCAATTAAATGCTAGAAGTATAGCTGCATCGCCGTTTGCATATTAACTCAAGCAATGCAATCTACACTCTATATTCAATAATCTGTTTCATCAAAACATGATGTTATGGATGTTGTTTTTGTTATTTTTTATGTTTGACAATTCTTATCGAATTTTTGTCTGGTTATAATTTTACTTACACAAACCCGAACCCGAACCAATTAAAAATATATAACTGATTAGATACGAATGTTCAAAATCAGAAATACCCGAACCCGTTTAACCGTAACGAATTAATCCGAACAGACCTGGATGCCCACCCCTAATTCTTACCTCCTGATTACACTTCTGGACTCGGGGCGTTTTCTGTGTTTTTATCAGACTAACTGAATCGAATTCCGTATTCTCTCGTCAGAATTAAAGGCAAAGATACATTCGTTCTGCAGTGTGTTTTTCTTCCATTTTGTTGAAATGTTTTGAGGGTTTTGATTCAGTCGTAGATGAAGTTTGTGAAGCCATTGAGCTTAGTCGTGCTGCAATGTTTTTTCTTCCATTCTGTTGAAGTGTTTTGAGGGTATTGATTCATTTGTACAGAAGATGAAGTATGTGAAGCCATTGAGCTTAGCCGTTGGCATTTCGAAGACAAAAACTTCAGTCCAAAGGCGGTTGCTCGGACTAGATGTCGGTGATAAATATGTAGGCTTGGCTATTTCTGATGCATCGAATAAGAAGGCGTTGCCTTTGAGGTACATATAAAGCTAACAACTTCATATCATGTGGTATATGGTTTAGTTAATGTTTTGATGTCTCATAATTGTTGTTTAGAGGGCTTTGCCATATAACGCGCCTCGGGTATTACCTATTGGCATTGCATATATCATTTTGAATGTTGTCTTTGAAACTGATTATATAGTGTCAATCAATCTTTGTAAAGATCTATGTTACATGTTCGTCATCATTTTTGCTTCCGAGAATGGTTTTCCAGTAAGCGGAAATCGAGAGATCTTCTTAAAATTGAAGTCCTACTGAATTGATTGTGAATCAGTGAATGCACATGTTTGAGTTTTGTTTTTGTTTAATTTGTTGATTCTGCAGTGTTCTCCTTAGAACAAAAACAAACATTGACTTGATGGCCACGGATTTTCAGAACCTGGTGGGTCCTTGATTCTTCATTTCTCTATTGCTAACACACTTTAGTTCTAGATGTTAGTTGAAATATGAGTGTGCAGAGAAACAAAGATTCTAGATTCTAACTATGAGTATATCAATAAAGTAATCTTGTTTCATATAAAGTTTCTAGATTCTCATATCCTCGTTGAATTGTCTGTTCTGCAACCTGTTGATGGAAATAAACGTATTCTATTCCCAAAGATTTTAGCTTGACTTGCATCTTTTTACATATATATCTCCTGTAACTATAATACGAATACTAATGTAGATGGTTATCAGGAAGTAGGCTCATAAGCTCTATATGGTTTTATATACCATTACTAACAGATGTCTATATTTTTATGCAGATTTCTAAGTTTTCTATATCCGGCTTAGTCGTGGGTTACCCATTAGACAGACTAGGCAACATAGATGATGTAGGCATCATAGATGATGTAAGTTTTTCCTCAGTGAATTGCTATATATATATATATATATATATTGTAAAATGACTTCTTTGGTTTTGATTTGAAAAGGGTGTGGGTATGGATACTTTCATCGAGGAGCTTCATAAAACTGGAAAACTCGAGGATGTAAAGTATTCATATTGGGACGAGCGACTATCATCAAAGGTATGTTCATCTGATCCTTTTAAGAACGTACGACTGCCCCATTATTAAACATCATCCCTTGTAATCGGGTATGAGATTGTTTGCAAAGAGAAAAACAGGGAAAATGTTAGGGGCATATTAGCATTATGGATAACAATATTATGGTCTGTGTGTCGTTCACAGGCCGTGGAAATGTTGTTGGAGCCACTGAATATACATCAAGTTAAAAAGAAGACAATGTTGGATAAGTGTGCTGCAGTTGGTATACTCCAGGTACCCTTAGATTCAACCTAATTGCCCATCCGCATGATTGAACATGTGTCCGGTAGATTCTCCCGTTTTAGGGATTGTATTTTGGCCCTTAAAAGTGTAATTTTATCGTACGGTCATTAGACCCGCATTGTTGTATTGTAGCGAATGTTGGGTAGCGAAAGCATAACATTTATCCAAAATAAGTCTGACTGAGATGATGATGTTGCGATAGATGTGCGGACACAAGAGAATGGATAGAATTTGAAATACATTAACATCTGTTCAGAGCCATGCTATAATGCCATTGTAACCTCATTGTGTCTCTCTCTTTTTTTCTGGTGTTTACGTACAGGGCTATCTAGATTTTGTCAACAAGAATATAATGAGGACGCCAAGCCAGTAGAAGTGTCACCAAGGATTGGTCATGTTGGTTTATTATATATACATGTGTGTGTGAGAGAGAGAGAGGGTGGCATATAATGTTGTATTGATGAATGCTGTGGCATGGAAGAATGTGGTGTTGGATTTGGAAGATGTGTTTGGCGTTTATGCTTGTTTTTTTAGATGAAAAAACAAAACAAAACAAAAGAGATGAAACTAAGAAATTTTAAATTTTTAGAATCCCATTTAATTAAAACAAAATAATTTTGATATTAAAATACGGATTATATAAAAATTAATGTTAAAATAAAATTTTAGAAAATAGAATATTAAATAGAGAATTATATAAATCTTTTTTTTTTTTTTGCAGCTTACATATGTATATTATAGAATATTTCAACCGTAACATCATTTCGATTATTCAAAGACAGAAAGGGGAGATCTGGACATTACTTCAACCACGAAGCCCGAGAGAGAAGCAGATTCCTCAGATTGATCAGTGAATCTTTGAGGAAAAAAATCCGACATCGATTCCATATGCATCACTGGGTTCGAGCTTCTTCTACCGATTTCGGCGGAACTCCTCCTCAACCGCGGAGGCAATTCTCATCCCCTCTCTCTCTCTCTCTCTCTCTCTCTCTCTTTCTTTACGCTTCCTCCGCAGTTCTGAATTCGAATCGACTGATTCTTCTTGTCCGATTCCCCTTGATCAGTGGCCACACTGCCGTCAATGTCGGAAAATCCATGGTGGTTGTGTTTGGTGGTCTCGTCGACAAGAAATTCCTCAGCGACATAGTTGTCTACGACATCGGTATCTCCCTTTATTACACGATTTTCATCTCTCGTTCTTTGTCTTTTTGGGTCGCTTCATCTTCTCGTTTCTTATTCTGTTTGTATCATTTTGTTTGATTCTTTAGTGCTTTAGGTTGTTATGTGTGGTGGTGGTAGTGTGTCAGTTCCCAGCTCGTCTAGGGCAATGTCTTAGCTCTGATTTGATGGTTCTTTTGGCTCAGGATCTCCCCATTGATGTTGGAAAACTTTAGATGAGATTATTGGGTTTGGTTTTGATGGATGATTCAAATGGATATATCATATTTCAAAGATGAATACTTTTGCTCCATCCTACTTGATTCTAGTGTCATCATGCTTCTGAATGGTGAAAGTCTTTTTCTTTTACCACCTTTCTAAGCAAGAGCACGGACATGTAGCTCCTCCAGTACAAGGTTGTATAAATGAAAACAGATCATCGGATGCATGTATTGATTATGGTCTTAATTTGGCTTGCCTTTTGCTTTTTCCGGTCTACTAGACAACAAGCTCTGGTTTCAGCCAGAATGCACTGGCAGTGGGTCTGACGGGCAAATAGGCCCCAGTCCGCGCGCGTTTCATGTTGCTGTTGCAATTGATTGTCATATGTTCATCTTTGGCGGACGGTCTGGTAACAAAAGGTAACTGCATGACTGGATAATTGATTCCTTGTATAGATGGAGGGCTGTAGGCGTTATATTATTCCCTTGTCCATAGATTAGCAATTTTTGTACTTTATTTCAGGTTGGGCGACTTTTGGGTCCTAGATACAGGTATGCGTATAAGTTCTAACAGTATTATTTGAAGAGAAACTGGCCGTTTGTTTTTTCACGCTTTGCTTCTGCATTTTTATAATAAGAATTCCATTATTTACATGCTGCAGATATATGGCAGTGGTCTGAGCTGACCAGTTTCGGTGACTTGCCTTCACCACGTGATTTTGCGTCTGCTGCTGCTATTGGGAACCAGAAAATTGTATTGTAAGTATTGGCACTTTATACCTTTTATCGACTTGCTAGGTTGCTGAATTGTGTGGCTGAGTGGCTATTCTTTGGCAGGTGTGGTGGCTGGGATGGTAAAAAGTGGTTATCAGATGTGTATGTTATGGACACAAGTAAATCTTGTACTCTTGTTTTGGTTCCGGTCTGCACTTTGTAGTTGCTGAGGATATTAACATATTTGGTGTATCCATTAGTATCCCTTGAATGGATGGAGCTGTCGGTTTCTGGATCTCTACCGCCTCCTAGGTGTGGCCACACTGCTACCATGGTTGAGAAAAGGTTGCTTGTTTTTGGTGGCAGAGGTAAGTAGCCCACACCAACGTCACAAAAAGCATATAAGATTCTTTATTTTTGCTTCTCAGTTGTTTTAGCATATTGTGATGTTAGTATAAGCTGACTATACATATCGCCTTAAATAATACGAAAAGAGGTGTCATGATGATGCCTAGGAATATGGATTGTAGAAACTCTGTTGTTGATTGTTCATCCAAGGACTCGATTTGCTACCTTTTCCCTTTCGTTTCAATGACCAAACTGGCTACAACTTTTACGTCGGGACTTGTGTTTCAACTTTAGTAATAAAATCTGTAGAATGTTTTATGCCTAAACATCTTTGATTTTTAGGAGAGGTCATACAAGTCACGTTTTTTTTAATCGAGCCAATAGCAATGAAACTGAAAGTTATTGTGTGGTATGTTTGTATTTTGCAGGAGGGGGCGGCCCAATCATGGGTGATTTGTGGGCATTGAAAGGTTTGATAGATGAAGGTTCGTCCCAAATTCCTAATATGTGTTCAATATAGAAATTTTATACTAGCGTCCGTTAGGTTGTCCACTGTTATGCTGAACACGGCTCCCTTTTGTTGTGGAAGAAAGAGCGTGAAACACCTGGATGGACCCAACTCAAGCTTCCTGGCCAAGCACCATCAGCAAGGTGTGGCCATACAGTTACCTCTGGAGGACACTATGTAATCCCTTTTCTAAATCTCTGTGCTTCTTGTCTATTATAGAACTCTATCAATAATGCTTTCTGTCATTGGATTGCTTTGTATGTGCTTGTGAGTACTGATTTTACTCGGTTCTCATAAATTCTGTTTTTACAGCTTCTGTTATTTGGGGGACATGGAACTGGTGGATGGTTGAGCCGTTATGATGTCTATTATAATGACACTATCATTTTGGACAGAGGTAAACTGTTGTTCCCTTGGCGTCCTATGGAATTTTGTCAGGTAACCTAGGGTCTTGTCTTAGTCTAAAAGTCTTTCGGACTTGCAAGATGTTAAAATTGTGATGTGATGTGTAATTTCTTTATCTTGTTGTCCCTTCTCTTCCCTATTGTATTTTCTCTTAAACAGTGTTTTGTTATATTTTCCACTGATTTATTCATTTCCAATTCTAGTAACCGCTCAGTGGAAGCGTTTACCAATTAGCAATGAGTCTCCTCCTGTTCGAGCTTACCATTCTATGACTTGCATTGGCTCTCGTCATCTATTATTTGGTGGTTTTGATGGGAAATCAACATTTGGTGATCTCTGGTGGTTGGTTCCGGAAGGTACTTAGCTGGATTCATACTTGATGTTCTACTTCCAGCTTGCTACTCTCTTCTTAACTTAGTTTCTACATCTACGTCCTCTTGTATGACAACTCTTTCCTCAGAACTTTATTCTCCGTTATTTTCGGAGAAATGTGTTGTTCCTCCATGATATGCTTATGTCTGATTAAATGAGATCTTGTGTTTTGCTCATCGTAACCTCGTCTCACTCTGCCTTATTTTTGCAGATGACCCGATAGCCAAGAGGTCTTCTATACATCAAATTGGAAATTCTCCTGAAATCAAGAATTCAGAAACGGAATTTGATAAGGTACTTGTGCATCTTACACATTTCTTTTCTCGTTTGTGGCTGAAATAAGATGCATACTTTACCCTTTTTGGCAACAGGAGGAAAGGCAAAAAGAAAAATCGGCTATCGCTGAACTGCAAAAGAAGCTTGAATTGTCTATGTCATGTGGGTTGCACCTTCAGATTGTAGAGGAGTCAGAAGATAAAGAATTCATCGAGTTAGGAACAAGGTTGATCAGTGGAGAAGTGGTTGGTGATCAGGCTTCCTTGGTTCAGGTGATCGTCCTCAGTTTATGTTGTTTTGTGATATATATAATGGTCCTAATTTTTTTTACTGAAATGCCCTCTTGTGAAAAAAGGTGGCAGCACTGGCATGTCGTGAGCATTGGAAGGAGTCCACCCCGATGGCTATACAATTGAAAGAACTCGGTCCTTTGCTCAGAGATTATCAACGTCTGGTTACTCGAAAATACGTGTGAGTTCTTCTCTATACTGATTACTTTGGACTCAATTCTTATGGAAAGAGATTGGCTCGGAATACCAGTGGGTGTTTGTCTTTGACATATTTCGTTCAGACTCTCATATTGTATCTTAGGCAATCGGTACGGTGAACAAAATGTGGAAGCTTTATGTATAGCTTTTGGGGTTTTCTTTGAGATGAAATGGTTTGCAATCACAATTTTGAAAGATATGCAGAAACAATTGTCCGCTATGAAAATGTCACATTCTCTTGTGCATCTTTCTTTCCTTTTTGGGTTATGTACTGATCATTTGTTTCTATTTACATGTCAGGGCCAATAACGGGTTGGCATCGGTTGATTCTGGGCTCTCGAGGAAAGAAACCTTCAAGTTTTATCATCTCAAAAATCCTTCCCAGGTGCTACTTCCTTGTCTGAAACATTAGTTACACCCCTCATACCAAATCGATTCTTCCTTAGTAGTAATCTCTTTTTAGTTCTTACATCCATTCTCCACACTAAATCCGAAACCCCAAGTGTCATATAGGATTTAGAAATCATCAACAGTAACTAAAACTAATATGCATCATTATTTGTTGTTTCTTTTTTATCCTCTCTTCTTAATCAGTCATCTAATATCCTAAGCTTTCTGATGTTTCCCCATATTATTTTTTCTAATCGGCATTACAATTCTCAGTTACGGATGGATGACATCCCGAAGTTGCTTGAAGAGTACAAAACCCTTCTATCCGATTGAAGAGTACTTCGGTATACCTCTTCGTATGGAGGAACTACAAGCTACTGTCAGGTCTGAATTCCTAAGCCCTTGAACACATTGGTCTTTTTCACTTGCATATATAGTTACAGGGTAAATATTTTTAAGACAGAAACTTTCAAATGTTCACGCGTAAGGTAAACTCTTAGAGATTGTTTTTTTTCCGCAAGGTCTCCATAGCCTTTGTTGTTGTCTCCTCGAGTTTCTTCATCCTTAATCTTATGCTTTCAGGAAGAAGATGCTAAGAAGATCACAGACGCAGATATCAGAAGGCTGAAGTTTAAGAGAATCTAATCTTGGAATAAGGATTCATCGAATTACCTCCGTCAATGCGGAAACAAGGTGATCTTTCTCTTTGTTCTTTTCATTGGAAGCTTGTAGTTTCACCTTGTATTCCTTTTCCTGCCTATATCTTCTGTTAGAACGATGGGCTTGAAACATGTAGAGATGCCAGAGAATGACAAAATACGATAGATTCAAGTGTCAAACCTTCTTTTGATATCCCGGTTTGCTGCGTCCATCTTCTCCCTTATGCTTCCAAATCCTTTTCTCATGGGAGATCTCTCATGATCTCTAGCCGGGCTAGAAAAACTCGGGTATTCTTCTCGATATCGGTGGGAGAATTCTACAAATTGGGTATGATCTAGTTTCAAGCAGCTTCCAAGAGTATGATCATGTTTCATTTTTGTGTCACGAACTTCTTGTTCTAGTTGGATTCCTCTTCAACTAAGGCCAACACTACAAAAAAAGAAATTATGAAGTATACTTGGGACTAGACCATGAACGAGTTCCCGTTCTTGTTTTTGTGGGTTTCTGTCTTCTAACAAGAACCAAAAATGAGCAAACACTTTGGTCTATTCGATACAAGTATTTCAAGTGTGTTTTCAGCTTTCGTGTTTCAGTTCAACCTTATTCAAGGAAGTTAGTTTGTTCAAGTTTAGATATTTTTACCAACCTCTGTCCATATTTCAGATCAGTTTCTCTTGAAGGAGGAACTTTACATCTTAGGCTTAAAATTTTACATATCTGATACAACAACATTACTCAGAAACTTCTCCTCCCCACCACAAGGACAGTAGTGTGTGTTTTGTCCCCCCTAAAACAACTCGAACTCGAGATGATCACCCATGGCTTTACACTCAAGATACCTGTTATCGCTCTCTGGTGCCCCGAGCTCGTAGAAATCGGGCAGCTCGGGCGGGATAGCGCTACGGATGAGAGCCCAGTTCAGCCCTTCGAAAAATGGGTGCCTTTTGATCTCGGCAGCTCCTTTCTCTGAACCAAACCTGTTCTCAGGGTCCTTCACAAGCAGCCCTCTGATCAGATCCTTTGCTTGGAAACTCACCAGAGGGCTATCAGGAAACCTGAGGTTCTGCAACACAACGTTGGCCAGTGTCTCGTCATTGTTGTAGCCTTTGAAAGGCGTCTTTCCATATAAAAGCTCGTAGAGAAGGATACCAAACGTCCACCAGTCCACTGCAGAGCCGTGACCCTCTCCTTTGATGATCTCCGGGGCTAAGTACTCGTGTGTTCCTACAAAGGAATTTGATCTTGCCTCGGTTGGTTCTGCAACAAGTTGGGGCAGTGATTTGAACCGTTGGGTGGTTAAAAGATCAGCCCTTTTCAGCTTCCGAGCTTTCTGTTTCCCAGCTTGGGATGACGATAGCCTCGGGCTGAAACATGGGACCTTACAAGATGGTTCGATGCAGAAGGGTTGTATACAGTTGGATGTGTTTTGTGGACCCGAAATCCTTGCTGGATCTTTCCCCGGTGGAGAAGATGATCTAAGAAGAGTCGGGTTCACGACACATCGGAGTGAGAGGTCGAAATCCGTAAGCATAATGTGGCCATCTTCTCGGACAAGGATGTTCTCTGGTTTCAGATCTCGGTATATAACACCAAGCATGTGTAGGTACTCCAATGCAAGGAGGACTTCCGCAACATAGAACCTGTTTACAGATTTTTTTACCACCAGTTCCTTAAATTCGGTATTATCCATGAAAGCAGCAGTATAAGCAAGTATTGGAGCAATGGACAGAAGCAAAACAGGAATGGGTAAAACCTTACCTAGCTGCAGGTTCCGGGAAACACCTGCCGAGCTGCTTCTGCCTCAGTACATGAAGATCTCCACCAGGACAGTACTCCATGACCAGACATGATAAACTATCTGATGTAAACTGGGCATACAAGGTAGGCAGGAAAGGATGATCTAACATTTTGAGTATTTCCCTTTCTGCTTGGGCTCTCGGCGTCTTTTTTCTTCTGGCCAAGAACTCATTGTCCATGACCTTTATGGCAAACAGGCAGTTTGTACCTATCAGCTCGGCTAGATATACGGTTCCTATGTCTCCACAACCGAGCTTCTTCAAAAGGTTGAAATGCCGTAAACCTAAAGTGCCATACTGCAACTTGACATGTTTAATGGCTTCCCATCTCACATCCATCGACATGTGAGGTTTATTACCACAGCTAAACCTGCTTAGATTGCTCTCTTCACTCATCATGCTTGTGCTGCTGCTATAATCCCCTATACTGTCTTTTGAACTCAATGAGAACTCAAACTTTTCGCTGGAAGTTGGATTCTCTCTTCCCTTTTCATCAGCAGCATCGGTTCCACTGTAATTTCTTGAAGAGACATCGTGTTTCATGACAATGCCAGATTCACTATTATGACTGACCTTGTCTGAATCGGACGAGTTCTTGCTGGCTACATTACCGCTCATAGCAATGTTATTGCCATGAGGGGATGCAAGAGAATCCTGATTAGCTTCTTTACCGACATTGCTTGAAACAGAACACGGATTGTCTGAACCTATCTTAGGATGGTGAGTAGAGTACGGGGAAGGGTCGGTCTTTATGCTGGAGTTCTTCAATGCACAGTGACACCTCTGGCAGAGAAGTTGATTTGTATTAGGATCTATGGGATGATCAACTTCCCCAACTTTATTTGTAGGATATGTTGCAGAAGCTACCCCAAGCTTGACCTTCTTCTTAAGCGAAATCTTTCGTTGGGTCCTGGGCTGGGGGCGTGGAATAGTTCTTGTTACCTTGCTTTCCCTTTTTTTTGTACCCGAACCGGGTTCACAGAGCAACTTTTTGTTCTTCCTAGGATCTAGTCCCATTGGCTCTTTTGGCATTCTAGCAGATGAGAGAATGTTCTTGTCTTGATCTATTGAATCATCTCTGCTGCTAGAGTGAGAAGGCGTCGAAGTGGCACATTCATCTATTTCTATCACACCACCTCTGTCTGATTCCCTCATTTCATCTCCACAGCAAGAACCAGAACCAGACCTAGACTTGCTGGATTTGAGCAATAACTCGGTTTCTGACTTCTTGTTTGCAATTCTTTGTGACCCGGAGTTATTTCCACTTTCACGAAGAACGACTCCAGGCTGAGAGGTTCGGGAACTAGGTGCCAGAATCTCTGTCTCGAGGACATCAACACTCCTGGAAGAACTCGGTTTATTTTCTTCTGGTGTCAAGGACATCTCAACCAAACTGCCTTTACCCTTATCCACAGGAAGCCCAGACCTGCTGGAAGATTCAACCAAAACTTGATTATACAAACTCTTTATCCTGTCTGCTTCTGAGATCCTCGGGGATGCAGCAGCAGATTTCGACAACCTTTTCTGGGCAGCCATTTCGGATGCTTTGGAAATGCAAAGATCCCTCAGAGCCTGCTTCAGTGATACTGAATCTGAGTGTCCAACTCTCGGTGATTGTGGTATCCCCATTGTAATTGGCTTTTTCATGGATTTCGATGATGGACTTGTACCGGTGCTTGCGCTTATCTCGAGATGATGGAAAGAAGAACCCTTTACTCCTTTCCCCATACTTTTTACCGTTACAGATTCAAAAAGCTTATCAATGTCATACTCCAGAGAACCCTTGTAAGCTGGCTTCAGCACAGGATGCTCCAGATCTTTGCACGACACCAAACCAGGCTTATAATACCGGCTGGAATGTTTAGCCGACCTACCCTCATCCTTCTCTTCAACGATTTCGCAAGCACCCGAGAAAGATCCCATCGAAGTGTCTTACTCAAGACATCAACACAACTTCACAACAGCACATACTGATACTAATCCGGAGTCCAAGGTTCAACAACAAAGGTTCCTTTGTCCTAACGCTGAGTTCAATCTAAATGTAAGAAACCACTCTGTTCGTACTAGACCCCCTCAGCACAAGTCCTGTAAAAGCCGCAAAACGCGTGAACAAACTTAAGTCAAGAGTCTATGGAAAATGACGGAACATGTAAGGAAAGTGACAAGATAAACTATGAAAAAAGTGTAAGGGGTTGCTGAATATAGAAAAGAGATGTGTGCAATGATCAAAGGCACTTCAAAACTAAAGGAGAAACAGCAGATCTAGCTAGCAAAACGAATGCTAAATCTATGATAGTCATAGACTTCATCATGAAACCTAAGGGTAATAAAGCAAAAGAACACATTTTTCGAAGAAAAAACTTTACGTAAACCACCGAAACCACACGGATTTGAATATTTTAGCATGGGGCGAAGTAAAATCACACGATAACGAGATGAACAGAGATACCCGGATGAGAAAAAGCCTGAATTTCCCAAGAAATGTCTGACCATAAAGATCGAGATTCCAGAAAAGAAGTAAAACATTAGACAAATCTCGTGACAGTTGAGCAAAATCAGGAGGCGTTGAAATGGCAAAAAGAGTAGCTTCGAGCAAGAAGGTAAGACCCAAGAACAGAACAGTAGCTTTCAAAAAATGAAGTCTCGGATCTCATGAAGCAGTTAAAACAAGAACAGTAGCTGAAGCAGAGGTGAGGATTCAAACACATTAAATGCACAAAATAAAGAAGAGAAGAAACCCCGCCAATCGTCTGGAGATTCATTCAAACCTCGCCAGTGAAATACATACAAAAAACATGAACAACACAGCTAAAAAGACAAGCTCACTGCCCAGAAATGGAAAGTCAGAGAAAAATCCAGGAGAAAACTTCCCAGAAACATACTGTAGACCCCTGAGAAAATTATCACAAATCTCATGAAAAGCAACCGAAATAATCGAAACGGGAACTCAGAAGAAAACCCAGGAGAAATTTTCGCAGAAACATAAACCAAAACCCCCTGAGAAAACGATCACAAATCTCATGAAAAGCAACCAAAACAATCGAAATGCGTGATAGAGAACAGGAGAAAAAAGTACATTTGCAAAAAGTAAAGCTAGAGGAAAACGCCGAAGAGGCGGTACTCAGAAAGCATCGACGAGAGAAGAAACTAAAAGGGCAAAGAGATTCCGAGAAGAACCGCGTGAATCCGAAGCTCCAATAAGTCGAAAACCCTAATGGCCTCCTGCCTGAAGAGGATCCAGAGACAGAGAGAGTTTTGAAACAATTTACTAGAGAGAGAGAGAGAGAGAGAGAGAGAGAGAGAGAGAGGGATTAATATTATTTTATTTGTGGGGTGGTAAATCTGGGTTTAGCGATGAAAGCCATGGTGGGACCCATAGCATATGTTGTGGGGCTCATGTCATGTAACGGTGACATATACGTTTTCCGTATTCTCGACGTCGATGTAGACCCCATGACATACATACACATACAACATATATATATATATACTACGTATTTATATTATGTATATAGATGTCGCTTATTACACTTCACATCAATCTTTGATAGTTCAGAAACTATTACTGTTTCGTAATGTTTCGCATTTAATGAATCAACTTTTTTCATATTTTTCCAATATGTTTTATATAAAAAAAAGCAAGTGTATTATGTATATAGAGAAAATACTATAACAATACATACAGTTCTCGGCATTTGCTGCGGGTAGTAAATTAATTGCGGCAGGTAATATGGTAAAAAATTAAATGGCTAAAAATCAATTTTTTAACTAAAAAATGAGTTTTATTTCCGAAGAAATTATGAATAAATAGTTTCTGAACGATATTGTTAGGAGGGAGAGGAAACTAGTTTCTGCTTATTTAATAGTTTTCTTTTAAAAAAAATTGTTATCCCTAATTTAAATTGACAAAATTCTGGTAAATTTTCGGACTATATAATTCGAAAACGGTAGGTTATATATAAATCATTTTCTTACCAAAGTGTATTTTTCATTTTTCATTTTTTTCCCAGATTGTGATATTTGTGTTCAATATATTATAAAAGTATATATATCTATGATAAATGAATTGTTTAGATTAAATAACAAAAGCTGTATAAGTCATATGCAATTAGAAAAAAGCAAAATATAACTGCATGCTTAGTTGGACTTTAATGATAAATAAGTAAATAATAAATTGGCAGCATAAATATTAAGATAACAAAACTTAGATTAAAAAGCAACATCATTATTAGTCTAAATAAATCATATCTAATTGTTGATTCTTTAAGTCATATAAATTTTATTTCAATATTAAAATTGATATTTATGAATGTAACAGTAATCATGTATAATATGGTTAGTGGTCCCGACTATTAATAATTAACAATTTTAATTGAATATAAGCTAATCACAATAGTTGAATGTGTGAGACTAGACATGTTGATTAAGCCTAGGATCCTTCTTTCTACACCTTTAATCTATTTCCTCGTGCTTTTAATCCCAATAAAGTGTTTTTCATCACTACAAACTAAACAAATTATATATATATATATATATATATATATATATTCTGTTTTATATCAATCTTTAATTATATTTACATTTTAATTACTTATTAATTTTCATACAATTTTTAACATAGATTCATAGTATTGAAGCTTTTCGGTTAGATTACTTTATTTTCAGTTTTACATCCGTTTGATTTTGATGTGGTACAGTTTTGAATTAAAGTTTTGTTAAAAATATTGATTTTCAATAAATATTATGTTTTTTATTCATTGTTTCTGTTACTAAATATTTTGAGTTAACTTGATTTTTCAAATAATTCTATATATTTTTATTTTATAAAAAAAAAGATATTGATTTTGATTATCATGTAGTTTAATTTCGTTTTTATTAAAAGTTTTCTGTTTTAAAAATTGTATTTATTCATTTTTATTTTTTTATATCGAATTCCATTAAAATCCGCTTAATGTAATTTAATAAAAGTATTTTATCAAACCAGTTTACAAATATAATTTGGTTTGGACAAATTCGTTTTTCTATAAAAAATAAAATAAAAATATCTATAAGCCATGCGTATATGTTATTATTAAATTTGTAGCGGTCAAAACGAGTTTCTGGTTCGTGTGATGTAAAATCGAAGTTGTGATTAGGAAAAGCGTCGGCGACCTTTTGACCTACGCGGTTGCAAGTAGATTCTTTTCTAAATGGATTAATTTTAATTTATTTAATTTGTATTCATTTCTTAGCTTCGTTAGTAGAAATTTATTACTTTAATACGGAAAAGTATCAGTAAAAAGATTATGATTATGATTTATGATAGATATATTAACATATAAAGAATGAATTAAAATTATAAAATTCCACGTTTAGATATTGGGTCCAATTTATTTTGTGTGGAGGATGTCTTATCAAATATAATGTTAGGTTTGACCAACCAAGGTGCAAAATTGTCAATGAGCCAATTATATTCTCATGGAATAAATTCTTTTTATTATTATTATCATCGTATGCAACACAATACAAATATTATATATGTACATTTATTTATACAATTAATGATGGGAAAATCTGCAGCTAATGATTCTTAACATAACAGTAGATCAAACACGCGAGATTACGCATGGTAAGAATACTCTCTCTGTGTCTCTATATATAGATACATTGTTTTTTTAAAATCAAAACCTTATATATATATATATATATATATATACACACTGTCAAAACCATGCACGGTTACAAAGATAATTAATTACAAATAGGGTGTTGAATTTGATTTTTGGTTTGGTTTTTACCTTATAATTTTTATTTAAATTTGGTAGTTTTGAATATATATATATATATATATATATAGAGAGAGAGAGAGTTTTATGTTCCATTTCGATTTTTCCAAATATTAATTATCTTTTTTTCCTAGACAGATAGAATACGAAATTATGAGATGGAAGTGGAATATAAAGAGAAAAAATAAAAAATATTATGGAGAAAAAGAGGAGAAGGCAACCACTGTTTGCTTGGCGGTTTTTTCTTGGCACCCAATTCACTCTACGTTTCCTTATTAATTTTTTTAAAAATTTACCACATTATTTTTACAAGAACTATATATATAATATAGCACACACATATATATATATATATATGTATGTATGTATGTATGTACTAAGGGAGACATTTTAGGAATTTATTGATTTCATCTTTTAATAGTTTCTTTTTGTCTTTTTTTTTTTAAGTCTTTGGTGGTAGGAGAAGAAAACAGAGGGACCAATCTATACAGATATTAAATGTGGGCAGAACTCATTATCAAATGGAAATAAATAAATAAATAAATAAAGCTACCATAGCTTTTTGAGTTAGGGAAAAAAGAAATTGAAGTTAGGAACCAAATTCTTTGAAACTCTTTGGTAAAAAGGAATAAACTGTTGGCCCATGTTATGTTTTTCCTTCCTATTAGATAATACATCACAACACACACATACATATCCACATATAGTTATATGGTTGCTTATATTTTTAGAAATATATTAAGTAATGTCTATAAGTATAAGTTGATACCATAAAGTATACATTGATGTAATATGTTTTACTTTGTAGTCAAATATTTCAGTAAGATTTCCTTATCTGATAATTTTCTTGCGAAAAATACAATCTCTACTTTGCAATTTTGATATTCAATCAAAATTTGCATGTTGAATTAGGCAATTTCAATTTTGGATATCAACCACCAATATATATATGTATATGTGTGTGTGTGTATATATTAATAACACTTGGGTCCAAAAAATAAGGCGATGCATACGTAATGGGCCTTAACGTTCAATTCTTATGGCCCAAATATAGAGAGTCAAATGGCTGGGTAATAGGCTTACAATACGGTGTCGTTTCATTGGAGCAAACCCCACCAGCTCTGTTTTGGTTTAAGAAAGATATTTTTTTTTTATAAAAGAAAGATTAACATATAAAGTTTAAAATTTTCCAAATTAAATGCTTAACTTTTTTCGATTTATACAAAATAATATGAATAATAACCAAATTTTTATATAAAACTTACCTTTTAAAATTTTAACATATTCTATAATGATCACTCGTTAATAGCGTTGCGGATCAAATTAAAATAAATAAAAATAAAATAACAAAAATATATAAAAAATATTAAAATAATAAAATAAGAACTTTTTATATACATATACGTATATATAGGGCAGTATTTATCTTCCCTATTTTCCAATAAAAAATCTTGAAACCTATTAATAAAATCAGCTAGTATTTGTTTATTTTGAAATAGCAGTTCAGGTTTACGAGCTACGTAAGACGGTGAGTTTTTTCAGATCTGCGATGCTGTCTTGATGTCGTTCTCGTCTGACTCATAGATTGAGAGATGTTGCGGTGTTGAGTGTCCGATCCGAAGGGTTGTAGGATAGGGATTTTCCATGGTAACAAAAAAATAAATTATCCAAATCCCATCAAGTTCTAAAACAAGACTTTGATTAGTAATTATAATAATAATGATGATAATGTTAATATATTTTTCTAATTAAATTAGCAATCATTTGAAGTAAGGAAACATATTTACGAAAAAATTACGATACAAATACCAATTTACAGTACAAATACATACATATAAAAGAATTTTTTTTAAATGACACCGCCGAGCAATTTTAGTCCCTGATTGAAACTTTGCCACGTAAACTGCCACTAGTAACATTCCACGTGGCAGAATGGGCTCCCCCGACCGACCTTCATCTTAAACTCTGTGCCCAGTCACGAGCCTCGCACGTGCGGTCTCTTCGCGCGTGTCAAAGTGCCTACGTGGCAAAACCTGAGACGTGGCTCTCAGAGATACATGGGAGAGTGTTAGCACAAATGTAGGTTGTGAGCTGGCGTGACACGTGTCACTTCCTCGCGATCCATGGGCTACGCCCCCTCTCTCCTCCCTCTCACCAGCAGTTTTCCTTCGCTCGGAGGAGTTGCAGTTTCCATCTCTTCCGTTTTTGGGCCTTTTTCAATCTTCCAATTCTTTTGCTCTTCTTCGGGATTTTGTTTTTCAGTTGATGGAGTTGGAGCAGGTCTCTAGCTGTTGTTCTTCGTCTTCTCCGTCTCCGTCATCGTCGGCGGCATCGGATTCGTCGCCGTTGGGGGAGGGCGCGGCGGACCGTACGGAGCTGGAGGCGGCGGAAGCATTGGCGGATTTGGCGCAGCTTGCGTTAGTGCGGGAGAAGGTCGTTGAGTCCGCCGCAAAATGGGGGAGAAAGGGGAAACGAGTGAGGAAGCGAGTAAAGAATGAGTCTCCCCCCTGTAACCCGGTGTTGAAACCGGCTGATTCGGAACCACCTGCTTCGGATCCCGCCGAGGTTGGTCTCTTCGTTTTTCCCATTGTCGTGTTTACTCCGAGAACTTCTCAGATTTTGAAATTTCAGTGTTAGATTTGCTGAATTAAGTCCTTGTTCAGAATATGGTCCAATTAGTGATGTGAAAATCTTTCATGATTTAGAAGGCTTCTTTGTGCATATGAAGAAATGGAGCCCTTTTTCATGGTGGGATATATCCATTCCCATTCCAAAGGATTGGAGGTCTTGACTTATCTGTGACTTTTGGGTATTTCATGTGAGATGAGTATAGTGCAAACCGTCGAATGATATCAGGATCTATTGGAGCCACTGATATAGGTAGAGGATCCATAACTAGGGTTTAAGATGAGGATGTCTGCAGAATACGTTCCTGCAACAGTCATGTTTGGAGTTGCTTCTGATGGAACATAACTGAGTTTTTCCTGTCTTACTATTTCCAAGTCCAAGAGTGAGTTCGGATTGTTTAGGCATCATCTTGTGTGTTTCGACCCTTACTTGCTTGCTTATGATAAAATTAATAGTTGAAAAGTATTTTCTAATCCTGTTTATATATTAGTTTGCAGAGTGCATTGAACCACTGGTGATAAGCAATGCACTGGGAAATATCAATGAGAAGCTTGGTTCCTTGGTACTAACTTTACGATCGTCTTCTCGGAGTTACGATCTTGATGTAGCTGATTTTCTTTTCATTTGCATTTGCAAAGTCGTTACCTTCATAAAATCACCCACGATACAATCTGTTTTCACGTCAGGAATCCGTAACGCTGTTTCTGTATCAGGAACGAGCAGTCAAAGAAGAACAAGAAGCACAAGCGATTGGTAGAGATCTAACAATAGTTCCAGTCAAAACTGAAGTAGATGAAGAGACACCGAAACAACTTCTTGCCTCGACCCTAAAATGTAGATCATCTGGAGGTGGCAGATGGAGACAGAATTTGAGTGAGGTATCACAAGTTCAAAACTTTTCTTCCCTGGTTTCTTCTTTCATGCCAATCACTTGGAACTGAAGTGATACACTCTATAGGCTGAAAAAGAAGAACGGAGAATACGAAGAATATTAGCAAACAGAGAATCAGCTAGGCAGACCATTCGAAGAAGGCAGGTATAATCGACATCCTCCCTATAGATTGAGTCTATGTTCTGATGCTGGTTGTGGGTTATGTTGGCTCTATTCTGATAATGTCCCTATCTACCTAGAAATGATTTGGCCAGGCGACAAATTAGGGTTTCACTTGTTTGACTATTGACTCTTTGTTGATAAACTTGTTACAAGAGCTCCACTCCAGAGTATTTGGAGCATGTCATTGTCATGCTTCATGGAAGGCAGGTTAGTTGTGCCCTAGAATCAGATGATTAAGTAATTTTTCCTTATATACACAGGCATTGTGCGAGGAGTTGAACAGAAAAGCATCAGATCTGTCATATGAGAATGCACAACTAAAGAGGGTAAGGGCACCGACCAAACTCTTTTCTTTTCCCACATAGCTTGCTTCTTCTCTAAAGCTAAGTCATCCTTTTCGTTTTCTGCTGCTGAGGCTTATTGAAACAACACATTCACATGCTTTTTCCGGAAGGAACCATGAATCTGCAACTCTAATTATATAGCTAACGAAAAAATCTACGTGTAGGAAAAGGATTGGGCATTGAAAGAGTTTCAGTCTTTGGAGATGATTAACAAGCATCTAAAGGAACAGGTAAAATATATATATATCAAACACCGTATCAGTTAACAGGAACATTGATAGTCACAGTTTTTGCTATAGCTCACAAAGCACTTGTCTTTACAGTTATCGAGGTCAATAAAACCCGAGGCAAAAGAACATGATGAAGCCCCGAAGGCATCACAAGTCGAGACAGCTGCCTCCGCTCCATTTTGTTGCTACAACCAGCATCCTTTCCAACTATTCTGCTGGTCTCCTGTCATTCAATCATCGAGTTCTGCAGCATTACCACAAAATGGCCTCACAGTCCCATCCATGATTTCTGCACGAGCTTCTACAAAAGTCGAGCCATCCAAGGAGCAGGAAAAGCCTGGAAATGATGACGGGATGAAACCTCCTTTCTACATTGTACCATGTCCTTGGTTTCTTCCTCCTCCTGGTCAGACTAATGGAGTTCAGACCGTTGTCCCGTACGAGTTGGAAAACATACAAGAAGGTTGTTCTTTAAGACATGTAGACAACATCCAAAGCTTGCCGTCTCGTTTACCGTCTATAACTAAAGAAGGGGATTCAACTAGAGGCTTTTATGATCTCAACAAGTCAGCTCCCGATATCCCCGCTGAAGGGGAACCGTCCTTTTTCTTCAAGCACGAAGAAGCTTCTCAACCGGCTAATGGTCCTGCATTGATCTCGCTACCCGAGGAAAGCCGAGGATATGTCGGGTACTCGTCGAGTAAGCGATTGGTAGACTCTGTGGCTGCGGCTGATGCCAGGAAGCGGCGGAAAGAGCTTACAAGGCTTAAGAATCTCCATAGCCGTCAATGTCGGATGCAGGTATGAATAATACTGAGGCACTTCACCACCTCTTCTTCCTCATTTTTTCCGGCTTTAGTCACCATCCCTAAAGAATCAAGAGCCATAGCTTTTTCTAAGGAGAATCATATACATGTTCGAAATAGTGTTTTCGCTCTTTCGTACTTGCGTTTTTGCCAATGCGCGGCCGAGAATTTTGTAGCCGGGCCAGAGGGAAATGTTAGGGTTAATCCCAAGGAATAGGGCGGAATCAGAAGTTATTGAGTTTTGTTTTAGGGTTAAAAGCCCCTTTTGTTGGATCAATTACGGATGCTGTTTTGCTCTTTGGAGTTTGGCTTCAGCTTTGATCTGTTCTGTCTTTACGATCTGTTTCTCCCAATGTTTTCTGTAGCTTCAGATTTTGTATCCTATTTGATGGCAATAATCAAATTGTGCTACATCATGATACATACACATATACATACACATGCACATACACACACTCATTTCTCCAAGTTTTTTGAGCTCCAATGTTTTGGGAGGTGAGAAGACGCCGAGATCTTGGAATCTGATTTGCGAAATCCAGGAACCAAATTTAGAATACTGCCGGCGAATTATTGTTGTGGGTAGACATGGATATTTCGGGTTTGTTTGTGTTATTTTTGGATCCAAGTTGTTTGGTTTTAGAAAAAAATTTAAATTATTACGTTTCATATTGAATTGTTTTTTGTTTGATTTATGTTTAGGTTTATAAAAAATGTTTATTTTTAAAAGAAATTTTCAATTTTCTATTATTTTTATATTTGTTATTAGATTTAGTTTTTTTTAAATCATATTTATTCTATTTTTCGACTTAGAATTCGTTTGATTTTAGATATTCAATTCTTTGGTAGAGCGTGATAATTGGGTTGATAAGATGTTATATTTATTTGTTTTTTTAATCTATGGGAAGAACCTGGAATCGAAATCGAACCGTACTAAACTAAAAAATATAATATATTTTTTTCGAACCGAATCGTACAAAATTCTTAAGAAGATTTAAAACCTTCTAAATAAAAATTGAAAACACAATTACATTTATGTTTTTCTTTTGTTTCACATTTGGTTTCAATTATATTCTGATTGGCATCGATCTTCTTCTCCTCGATTGTAACGGTTAGTTGATAACACATTTTCAAACAATTTACGGAAATTGTTCTTCAACATAATGAAACTCTCTACCAAAAATCATTGAACTTGTGGTATTAACATCGGAAAGCTTCCTTCGGTCCATCCGTTATCTGACTTCTCCAATTTACACATGAGTTCATTATGTCTATAAACATTTAAAATTAGTTCATTTATATATTATATATCGTATCTTCTATATCATCCTACCCAATAAATAAATAAATTCACATCTGTAATTTTATAAGACACATCAATTCACTATTCTTTTTTAACTTATCTGATATCATTCAAATTAATCCCCAAAAGATACAAAATTCTTCTAACTAGAAATCTAGATTCCATTCCACAACTAATTAATTTAATGACTTAAACACGCAACACACGCATTAAATATATTAAATGGAGTTTTTATGTATCATATTTGTAACAGTATATATATACGTACGTGTAATGTATACAGGTGTATATATTTTCGTACGGAGCGAGAGATCCATGGCATATTCCCTTTGGACATAACGTGTCCACATGATCTACTTAAGCCGACATCACGTTCATGTCACTTGCTTCATTGATTACACGTCGGCTCGAATGATGGATAACGTTATATTTATAAAAAAAAAACGTAATTAACAATAATTATTTACTCTTCGGACCAACAAACAAAACAAGTTTATCCTTGATTATTATTACAAGTGTTGAAACTAATTTGTTCTAGAATTTTATATTTTAAGATTTGTAAAAAAAGATAATTGAAATGAGGACAAGAAAAATAAAATTAATACTTTAGCAGTTAGAAACTGAACATTAATACGTATCAAATTATAATAATATCATGAACCTGATTTTTTTGGTTAAAAACGTGAAGTGGAAGTACATCGAAAATAAATAAAAAAACATCAACTTTCTCTTAATTATTACGTTTTTTATTTCCTCTAAAATTGTATGTATCTAAGTTTTTAAGAGAAAATGAAAGTTAAAAAATTCAAACAAACTTAATTAATTGTAAAAAAAATCAAACTCTGTTTATAAAGAGAATTAACGGTCATACAACATAGTTAATGACAATATAAATAGCATGCGCGTAATATCTATATATATACACGTAGTTTAAATAGAAAATATGCACATGATGTTACGAGGAAGATGTGGTTGTCGATTTTATAAAAAATAATTAGTTAATGGAAACTAAACTATATTGCCATCTAACGGTATTTTATAACGGTTTTGTGCAAAAGAATTCCATCCAATCAAATTTCTACACGTGGCACGATCTATTTTAAATGCACTTAATTAGAACTTAATGGTGCTTAATTAAAAAAAGGAAAATCATGGAAAAGATGAGGAAGCCGTCTTTCATCCCTACACACACACACAAAAGCCAAAGGAATCTATAAAAAAAATCATATTTTCGTTATCAAGGGTATAAAAATGTTCATAAGAATTAATAAAATTAAATTTTATATAAATGTTACTTTTACAGATATTAATCACAATATATCTGCAGGGGCACTTGTGTGTTCCAATGCAGAAGTTTTTCTTCCAAATGGCAAATGCTTTGTTCAAATGATTATTTATATAATAAAAAAAAAAAACAGAAAATCATTTTCTATAATTGTAGAAATTACAAAGTTGGTCCATCTTCACTATATACCGTAAGCATATTTTTACGTGGTCTTATCTCATTCGCTTCACGTAACGATGGAAACTCATATATGAGAATGACTAATATTGCTATTTATCTCAATACTTTTCTTTTTTTTATCACAATTTATTAACCATATAAAACATTCTGAGTTCTGATTTTATTTGGTTCAGTTATTTTTTAATCCCGTTTATGAATTTTATAAAATTAAAAGTTTCGTTCAAATTCTTTTTATTAAGAAAAATATTTCTTTTTAAAAAAAAATCATTCACTTTTTCGTTAATTTTATATTCCGTCCAAATTCAATTAATTTAATTTTTTTAAAAAATTATATTTAGTATAACATATGTTAAGCTATAGTTATATATTTAACTAGATCGAAATGTCCCCATCCTGTGACATTGGGTGAACTCTTCCATGTTACGAAAACCTTAACAAATCGAGCATTGACTTTATGTTTATTTCGTTTCAATAAATAAATAATAGAATAGAATATGCTGCAAGCAAAACCCAAGAAAAAAAAAAAGCAGAAACCGAAATGAGTTACTTGACGCCATGGCTAACGGGTTGTATAAACAACTTGAAGCTTCCACCAATCTCTTCACCATCAATCCATCATCGTCATCAAGATCTCAATATCATCAACAAATACAGACCCATATTTCAGAAAAATCATCAGATCATAACAATGAAGAAGCTCTTGAGGAGTATATTCATCATCAGCATCAGCTTTCTGTTCCTCTCCCCGCTCGTTTCTCTTGCGGACAACCCGGAAATGACCCGTGAGCCGCCTCGGCGTATCGTCTTTGTTCCTCATGAGCGGTCCAAATCCGACCCACAACAGGTTTCTCCTTGTCTCTTTCACGTCTTCATGTAATCATATATAGTCTGTCTATATATATACGTGTTTATGTATATATACATCTTGAGTACTTGGTTAATTTTGTTTCGTATATACATTTCTGTTTAAGATTTTTATCTCTTCCTTAATCTATTTGAAACTAAACTTCATCGATATATTTATGCATATTGTGTATGCACTCTCTTACTCTTACATGTTAAGATTCTCGCTAACTGCATTTTCATGCATTTAAGATGCTAATTCAATATACAATTGGATTTAGATAGAAAAAAAATTAGGTTAATTTGTTGGAATTAGGAATTTGAAGCGTTTACATAATTCTCCATATCACTCTCCCTAAATTTAATTGGGTAATTTCATGCATTTAAGATGCTAATTCAATATACAATTGGATTTAGATAGAAAAAAAATTAGGTTAATTTGTTGGAATTAGGAATTTGAAGCGTTTACATAATTCTCCATATCACTCTCCCTAAATTTAATTGGGTAACTATGAACGTTAAGATTTCTTGAATTGATCTTTCATTATATAATATGTATGTATGTATATACATACATAATTTTTTTATAACTTGATGTTATAATGACGAAAATATATACATACATACATATATAAAGGTGCACATATCGTTGGCTGGGAAGGACCACATGAGAGTAACATACGTAACCGAAGACAAGAAAGTACCGTCGGTGGTGGAGTACGGAAAGCATCCGGGAAAGTACGACGGAAAAGCCACCGGAGAACACACTTCTTACAAGTACTTCTTCTACTCTTCCGACAAGATCCACCACGTCACCATCGGACCTCTCCAACCCAACTCCACCTATTATTACCGCTGCGGTGGCCGCGGCCCCGAGTTCTCCTTCAAGACTCCTCCTTCCGATTTCCCCGTCGATTTCGCCATCGTCGGTAATCCCAATTCTTAAGTTTTTATGCCAAAATGCATTATATATTCGGATCTTGAATGACAAACCGAAATTTTGAAATATTTCAATTTACATGTCCTGCATATGATAACTTTTTTTTTTATAAAGATTATGCGTTTTGGAATGAATAGAGATATAGCAGGGCCACTTCTTTGTTCTTGTAATGGACCACTCTCTCTGTTGATGTAGACAATCGACATCATGCATGTAATGACAAGCAAAACCTATATATATATATATAGATACACATAAATGATAACTATATTTAGATCCATAGATTTATACGCTAGTGATTAAGATACAAATTATTTCAATGTTATATAGATCAAACTGCAAATTAATTTAACTAGTTGTATAGTTTCTTATATATATACGTACCTTTCCTGTATACCTTTTCTCTGGCCCGAGTTACTTTATTTTAAAGTACACGCCACAAATATAATTAAGCTTTGAAGATTGCATATAGCCTAGGTCACGTCATTGCTTTCAAGACACATGTATCAAGCCTCTATATAGATATTCAATTCCGGTTTATTCCGGTTCAATCTCAATGTAAACCGGTTTTGTTTGCATGAAGGCGATCTAGGGCAAACCGAGTGGACAGTGGCTACACTATCTCAAATAGACAGCAAAGACTACGACGTATTCCTGCTTCCGGGGGACCTTTCCTACGCCGACACTCAACAGCCGATGTGGGATTCGTTCGGCCGCCTGGTGGAGCCTCAGGCGAGCCGCCGCCCCTGGATGGTCACTGAGGGCAACCACGAGATCGAGATCTTTCCCATCATCGAACCCACTCCTTTCAAGTCCTATAACGCCCGCTGGCTCATGCCTTTTGCCGAGAGCGGCTCTAGCTCTAACCTCTACTACTCTTTCGATGTATCGGGGGTCCACGTCGTGATGCTTGGGTCTTACACGGATTTCAATTCGGATTCCGATCAGTTCCGGTGGCTCGAAAATGATCTCGGAAAGGTTTGTTTTTTCCAACTTTTGATCTTTACTTATCCAATGGTAAAGATTAGAACATATTAAATAATATTCGGTTACATCTCTAGAGACTTTTGTTCTCTAGCATAGAATTGATCAAGTACTAGGAAATATTCATAACACATTAATTACAAAATATTTCCTCTGTTAGAGAAATTCAACCAGGTATACGAGTCATACAAGAATATAATTTTTTTTTAATCCGGAAGTTCACCGGGCTTTTGGCCTGACTATATCTCGTAGAGGACCGGAGAAGCCCAGGTGAATACCCCTCCCTATGCTTGGATTTGAACCCAGGATGAGAGCATGATTTGAATGTTCTCTCACCACTAGGCCACCCAAACTTGGGTATACAAGAATATAATTATTAGTCTAAGTATATATATATACATATATCTATAATGGTAACAATCCAAAACAATAACCGGTTAAACCAGTTGTCTATGGGTTTACATTGAAATCTCGATATGATAACCCCAATAGTTAATATTTTTGTGCGTGTAAATATATTTGTCCAAAAATTATATGTATACTTAATTGTTTTAAAAAAATATTGTTTGAAAAAATAAAGGTTGACCGTAAAACGACGCCGTGGGTGGTTGTGTTGCTGCATGCGCCGTGGTACAACACAAACACAGCTCATCAAGGAGAAGGTGAGAGCATGAGAAATTCCATGGAGGAACTTTTGTACAATTCTCGAGTCGACGTCGTTTTCGCTGGTCATGTCCATGCCTATGAACGTTTCGTAAGTTTCTCTTTCTCTCTCAAAGATTCAGGAAGTTAACCACATGTTAGAAATCAAAGTAATAGAATTGAGCATGGATTGAATACCATTTTTTTCCTTTGCGGATATCCGAATCCGAATCTTTCGGGTTTCGGGATTTTGATCCATTGTCCAATCCTAGATATTTGGATTTTACGGATAATCCAATATGATAATATGATCTTGACCGAACAAACAAGAAAATATTTGGTCCATTCGATCAATTATGACCCACGTCCACTTGGCTTGGACGAATAATAAAATTTGTTGGACAATTAAAATATAGTAATTATAAACATTTCAAATAATGGATAGCATTTAATTTTGTATGTCTCTATATATAATACCATCAAATTGTGACACTACACAGACGCGGATTTATGACAACAAGGCCGACCCGTGTGGACCAATCTACATTACTATAGGTGACGGAGGCAACCGAGAGGGACTTGCCTTGGAGTAAGTCATCATCATCTTCTTTTACTTCTTCATTTATTTTAAAACCATATATAATTTCACCCAAATTAAGTATTATATCTCATTTCGATAATTCGGTTAATTATTCTAACAAAAATAAAACTATATGATTAGATTCAAGAAGCCTACTTCGCCGTTATCTCTATTCCGAGAACCGAGTTTCGGGCACGGAAGACTTAGGTTTATCGACGAAAAACGAGCACATTGGTCGTGGCACAGAAACAAGGATTCAAATTCGGAGATTGCAGATGAAATCTGGTTAGACAGTCTTACCACATCTTCGGCTTGTTGGATTTCAGTATATATATACGTACGTGTA
>NW_010960187.1:1726795-1780592 GCF_000463585.1 Tarenaya hassleriana | reverse complement strand
ATCGGAAGAAGGATGAACTCTAAATAATTGTTCGTATAGCGAAGGTACAATTTGTTTTGGAATCATAAGAATAAAAACAAAAATAAAAATCGAAAACCGGTTTTGGGTTAAATTTTGATTTTTTTTTACCAACTCTTGTATATGATGTTGGTGGTTAGTGCAAAAAACATTTCGTAATTTGAATGGCTTGTGATTTTTGTATTGAATTACTACATTTTGTAAAAAATATTCTTTATATAAAATATGCCATCTTTATTTATTTTTCATAAAGTTTCGAACTTTAATATTCAATACATCATTTTCAGATGATATAATGCCATATCCCAAAACCCTGAATCATACGTCTCTCCCACGTAGAGAGACTCGATCCAAACATAATTCATGGAAACTAAACTATATTGCCATCTAACGGTATTTTATAACGGTTTTGTGCAAAAGAATTCCATCCAATCAAATTTCTACACGTGGCACGATCTATTTTAAATGCACTTAATTAGAACTTAATGGTGCTTAATTAAAAAAAGGAAAATCATGGAAAAGATGAGGAAGCCGTCTTTCACCCGTGCCACTTGACACGTGTCTAGATGACATTACACATGATTTTACATATACATATATATAAACTATGATAAACGGCTGAGATTCACCGAGAAGAATCAATCATGGATTCCTCTGGCAACGCGGATTCAGAGGAGAAAAGTCAACGCGCCCAACGGCTGAGATCATATCTTGTTGAGCTTCGCGGCTTTGACCAGAGGGTTGGCTTTCGCGATCGCTTCACGGCCAATGGATTTGAAATCGAAGGAGCATCCATGGACCTCCGGGTACCTGTGGGTCCCGCAGAACGTCGTCCCGCACCGGCACTTGAACCCGGTCAACCCGACCCGTTTCCTGCACACCGAGCATCGGCTTGGCTGCGACGACGGTTGCTCCGCCGGAGATTTCACCGTCTTTACCTCCGTCGGTGGTGCCAGATCTACCTCAATCGTCGCGATCTCTAACCCTGCGGCGGCGGCGGCGCTGGAGGAAGCGGATTTCTCCGGTATGGGCGAGATCGTCAGCGAGGAGATCGATTCGATCGCCGAAGGCGGCGGTGAAGAGGCGGCGGAGGAGGGATGTGGTAGGGAGGTTTCAACGGTGGATTTCACGGCTTGTTGTTGTTGCTTTAGGCAGAGATCGCGGTAGCAGTTGGAGCAGAGATTCATGGTTGTGGAGCTGCCCAAGAAGCCGCAGTTGTTGACGCAGAGACGGTGGCCTTCAGGCGTTTGGCAACGATGTTCTTCCGCCATGATTTTTCCCAAGCGTTTACGTCAAATAGACCTCGGAGGAGGGAGTTGATGATTCAAATCAAGATCGTCGAAAAAATCTGGAAATGATCGGAAAAAGAAAAAAAAACGAGGAATAAGGTTACTACAATCTGCGGAATCGCAACAACAAAGGACGAAAATTGGTCGCCGAGAAAAACAAGAAACGCCTTAAAAACAAAGAAAACAATCGGATTTTCCTGCGTTTTCTCGGCAACCAAACGGAAGGTATGAACAGAAACCAGGAAAAAGGCTAACCAGAAGAAAGAGGAAGAGATCGAAAGGTTTAAAGAGGAAAAAAAAGAGAATAAGAGAGAAAAAAAAGGAGAGAGGGAGAGAGAGATTTGTTACCTGTTTTTGGAGAAGAAGATTCACAGAATTCCAAAACGATGAATCAGCAGACAGAGAAATATACGAAGAGAGAGGAAACAGCGGCGAAACAGGATCACACGGCATTATTATGGACCAGCCAGTGATGAAGAAAGCTAATAATTAATATTGCGATAATCATTTAATTTCATCCATTTGATTATTTTGTTTTTTGAATTTACTCTTTTGGTTCGTTCTGTAATTACATTGAATCTAATTTTATGGATTAGTTGGTGTTTAAATCTGTAATCTACATACTAATTGGCCATCTATATTTTAATTGCTTTTGTTATTACACATTGTAATATTGCATGCATTATGATGGTTGATAATATACCTAGATGGTTAAAGAATTCTTATATATAATGTCATAAAAGATTAGGTGAATGGGATATTTTTCCTAAATTACCTTTACATTGTAATTAGTGTTTTATGATATGTAACAATGGCTGTTACTGATCTTTAATTAATATAAATTTATATATTAATGATCTCTCATTAATATCAATTTATATATTTGGTTCGATATCAAAATATTTTTTCCTTATAAAAAAATATTATGAAATATTTTATGTTTTTACCAGAAATATATATATATATGTTTTTATATGTATGTATAAAGTTTTATAAGTGATCATTGAACCATTGCAAGGTCTTGGTTGATGGTGACCGCAAATTAAATTCTAAATTCACAAAAATATCTTACTAAAAATCATAAATTTATTGTAGGGAATACATTATTCGGCACGGCTATGTAAAAGTTTGTGGTACTTTTATTGAGATTTGATATAGTAATTTGTATATTCTATCTTCGTTTTAATTGCAAACCGGTACATAAATTTATATTTATTAGTGCACCGATTAAAAAACGATATTAGAAGCTCCGATGGAGATTAGAGGTGGATTTTTCGGTACGGTTTTTCCGAATAAAACATGATATCAATCTCAAATTGAACTGTTTAGAACGGTATTTTATTTTACAAAATCGAATTTTTTAAAATCGAATCAAATCGAATTTTTAAAAAAAATTAAATTACTGAAATTTAAAAAAAATATCTATATAAATATTGAAACCGAATTGAATCAAACCGAAACTGAAACCTAAGTAAACCAAATATAATATTATAATAGATCAGTGTATATTTTTATAGAATCAAAAAATCAAACCGAATGGAATCGAAACATATACCAAAATGAACATACTACCGGAGATGATGTGAGTCCAACCATTCATGTGGTCTCGTAGTTATCTTTATCTTATCCTTATATATATATATATATATATATATATATTATACACGTAATGATTATGAATCTTGTCGGCAACTGTCCCTGTTAATGGGTTTAATGGTTTTTTCAAGATAATTTAATTAATGTGATATGGTTTAATTTAATTCAATTTAATATAATAAGTTCATGTTATAACAATTTTAAAAACTAATATTTTGTTTAATGGAGTTAGCGATCCTATAGTAATTTGAAAAAAAATACGAATTGGTGTGTTTTTAGAAATTTAGTATAATTCGTGCATTTCTGTAAAAATTGGAAATATAGGTGTATATTTTAGTACGTTTTGTATAATTGGTATACTTTTCCCTTTAAGTTGATTTAAACACCATGCAAATGAATTAATTATTTTTTTTTATTTTTATACAAATTCTCGTTGTTGGAGGAGATTTTATTTTATTTTTTATTTTTATAAAATTAATTAATTAATTGATTAATTAGTTAAGTTGTAAGTTGCGTTCAATGTTACGGAATGATTCCCATTCAGATCCATTGAGAGCACACCACGCCGTCGTTTTATAAAAACGGCACACACTTTGGTCTTTTATTAACTTATTCTCGTTCCACATAATCTGATTTAAATTAATATATTGTATCTTGTAAAATTCGCCCACCTCCTTTATCTCAATTCAAATTATAATGTTTAAATAAAAATAAAATTAAAAGTATATAATATTCTCAAAACTAATTTTAATCTGGACCAGTTGGACTTTTGCAATTTTGTCTTTTTCCTTTGAAATTTCTGGGGAAAAAAATCACACATTCGGATTTAGCTTTTGCAAAGACAACAAAAAATTTAGTCAAACCTATATAGACCGACCCAATTTAATAAAAGCAGTTACACCAACTTTTTTTTCTTCTACATTACTAATTCCATCATCCCCAATTTCATATAATAAAAAAAAAGAAGAATTAAATCTTTCTATGCTATATGTGTTATTACTACACATAAATTTAAATTTGCAAAATATCTAAAAGTTTGATTAATTTACTTGTCTGCTAGCATAATATTACTCCAAAATATTAAAACCCTAACTTTTGAAATTTAAATTTAACTTTTAAAATATCTAGTAGTTTGATTAAATTAATGGCTGTATGATATATTTATAATTTCACAAATAATTTTCTTGTTAACCTAACTCAAAAAGAACCTGAAACAATAGTTCTACACCAACTCCAACAACTTAAACAGAAGGAACTCCCTTGTTATACGGTCGTTATCACAAGTTATACGTGAACCTATACATACATCAACATATAAATATATATATATATATATATATACACACACATGTTGTAATAAACCCAAGATATCAAAAACCCTCTAAGCAAAAAAAACAACTTTTTTTAACGTGTCGGGGAAAAGGGAGAGAAAGAATGGCTACGAGTTCTTCGGCATCAATGGCAATGGCGGAGAAGATTTCGTGGTACTCCGCCGTGTTCGCGGCAGTGATGCTGGTGATGAACTGCTGCGACGTGGCGGAGATCGAGACCGTTGATTTTCCCGACCAGACTCGATCACGGCCGTTGATGGAGGCGGGGAGTTCTTCTTCTTCTCGACCGTGCGACGAGATCTACGTGGTGAAAGAAGGAGAGACGTTGCAAACGATAAGTGAGAAGTGTGGAGATCCGTATATCGTGGAAGAGAACCCTCATATCCATGACCCTGATGATGTTTTTCCCGGTTTGGTTATCAAGATTACATCATTTAAACCCAAACTTCACTAGTTCAACCAATGAAACGAGGGCGCAAAACGTAGATTTTACCTTGAATTCGAATCTCAAGTTTAGAAAGGGAATGCATAATCTAAATCATATGACTGACTCCCGTCTCCGGATTAGTTTGAGTCTTGAGTTTTAGACATCGTGTGTAAATGGTTTAGTTCATGTTTGATTCAAGGGCTTTTAATTTGTGGTTTTAGGGTTGTCTTTTTTTATAAAAAAAAATCGGAAAAAGATCCGTATTTTTCTTTTGAATGTCTTGAAAAACAAAAACAAAGGAACTCCAGTTCCATAATTTACATGCATGTATGATGTATCCGTGTCTATTTATATACATAATGAGGTATATTTTTACCAAAAAACAATTCCCAGGAAAGAAAATTTGCGTTATTTGGGCTTGAAATTTTGGGCGTGAGTAACAAAACTTTAGTTCCATAACAAAATATTAATTGGGCTTGAAATTGGGCAAGAGTGACAATACTTTGGATCCATAACAAAATATTCAAGAACTTGTATTTCAAGGGCGAACATTATTAAATTTGGTATATATATTCCCCAGTTTAAAAATTGTTTCTAAACTAATATCCACAAAATAACAGTATTAGTTTGGCGTTTATGTATATGATTTAGTATTTTAATTTATGCCACGTCATATGACATATGTATGCCACATAATAAACATCAATAAATCAGCAAACCGAATTATATAAAATGGTGCCGATTTTTTCAAACCAATTTGATTGAAATTGATTAATATAAAAAAAAACCCTAAAAACTAAAAAAAAAAAAACTGGATTCGTGATCATTCCATCGATTTCTCTCGTTCGCGATTGATTCCTCCTCATATCGCCGGCAGTGAACCATATCGATCCTGTTTTTTCTTTTTGTTTTAAGGGTTTTTTTTGTTGTTGTTGTTATTCTTTTATATTAGTCAATTTCAGTTAAAATTGGTTTAAAATTTCGGAACATATGAAGCGATTTCAAATTACCGAGTTCAACCGGTAAAATAGAAACACAAAACGTATGTTCCACTTCGAGTTCGAGTTTCAAATTGGGGAGACGAGCGTAATTCCAATCATAGAGTTGTTCACGGTTTTGGGATTAATTTAGGCCTCGGTTCAGACATCCGGTTACTAAAAAACGATTTCAAATCATTTGGTTTGCTGATTTGTCTATTACGTGGCATCATACACATGTCATGTATTGGCATAAATTAGAATGTCAGGACATATACAGTTAACTTAACTGCAAACTAACATCATTATTTGATGGGTATTAATTTGGAAGCAATTTCTAAATCGTGGAATATGTATACCAAAATTTTAATTGGGAATTTTTAAATTTCTTTTTCATTTAGGTTTTCAATGGCATGTGAACGAAAAAACGTGTTGGCGTTATCAAAATGTGGAAATATATAAACAATTGTTTTTAAAAAAAAAAAGGTATATATTTTGATGATTATTCGATTGGCATTTCCTATTAAAAAAAAGGATAAATTAATATTTGTATCCCAGTAAATAAATCTTTTAAAATTATCTACTTCCTAATAGAACAAAATTTCATGAACTATATTGTATAACGGAATCTTTTAAATAAAATATTTTCCCAACACTTATACTTGATATATATCGGAGATTCTGATACGAAATAGATGTCAAGATTAACTCGTCATGACATTTCATAACGTTAAAAACATTGCTTTGAATTGTCAAATATTGTTATTACACGAGCCAAACGTGTTCTTATATAATCTATTGAACTTCCTCATTTTTCAAATTACGTATATGACAGAGTAACTGTATCGTACGATAATAAGTAGTAAGCAATTCGAGAACTACTTCACACCATTATTAATAATACAAATTTTAATGCGTCTGAAATTGGTCCCCATGCACTTTGTTATTTTTTTTTTGTAATATATATTCATCAATTGATTTTGATTAATAATGTTTAAGTTCATGGCTTTAAACTGTCATTAGGGCTGCTAAATGTATGTATGTATGTATGTATGTATGTATGTATGTATGTATGTATGTATGTATGTATGTATGTATGTATGTATGTATGTATGTATGTATGTATGTATGTATGTATGTATGTATGTATGTATGTATGTATGTATGTATGTATGTATGTATGTATGTATGTATGTATGTATGTATGTATGTATGTATGTATGTATGTATGTATGTATGTATGTATGTATGTATGTATGTATGTATGTATGTATGTATGTATGTATGTATGTATGTATGTATGTATGTATGTATGTATGTATGTATGTATGTATGTATGTATGTATGTATGTATGTATGTATGTATGTATGTATGTATGTATGTATGTATGTATGTATGTATGTATGTATGTATGTATGTATGTATGTATGTATGTATGTATGTATGTATGTATGTATGTATGTATGTATGTATGTATGTATGTATGTATGTATGTATGTATGTATGTATGTATGTATGTATGTATGTATGTATGTATGTATGTATGTATGTATGTATGTATGTATGTATGTATGTATGTATGTATGTATGTATGTATGTATGTATGTATGTATGTATGTATGTATGTATGTATGTATGTATGTATGTATGTATGTATGTATGTATGTATGTATGTATGTATGTATGTATGTATGTATGTATGTATGCGAAAAACTTGGATGATAAAAAAGGACAGATTTGGGTAAAAGAAGTTCAAGGGAAACTAAATCCAGTGCATTATTGGCTCTAAGTAATTAATTTGGTTGTAATTAAGGAACGATATAATTCTCATTTTGGTGTTCCCAATTCATTGAATCAGATTTCTTTTTAACCAAAATAAAATAAAAAATTAGAGTAAATTTTTTAAAAATAATCTCAACTATATTTTATACTATCAAGAATAACATCATTATATTTTTAAAATATATATTACCTCTTATATCATTATTTTTTTAAAATAATTTTTATTCTACAAGAAGTCTCTCCTTTTTTATATATATATATTTCATATCTTTAGTAAATATTTTTATACCTAGTGTCTGTGATTTGCAAAGTTTCTAATGAAGTTCATAATTTTTTTTATGACAGTGACATTTTTTTTAATTCATCGGTAAATACAATTTAAAATTGTTCAGGGTAATCTGGATATTTTTTTTTTAAAAAAAGTTATAATTTGCGAACGTCAACTCTCCTTTTTGTAAATACACATATTGTTTAGCATATTTTGTAAATAACACATAAAAAATTATCTAATTATAAAAAATACAGAAGAATTCAAGTGAGACTATATACTATTTTAACTTGTATTTTTTAAGATCTGTTTCTATCTATGATATATCCATACAAACAAATGTATCTACATAATTTATGTATATATATATATATGTACGTACGTACGATTGATTTTGTATGTATATATATATATATGCGTAAATATATGTTGCCATATGTGAGTATATTCACAATAAATTATATACATATAAGAATTTTGAGTTTTAAATGGCATGGCAATTTGATGACAATTTGATGTGGTAAAATGTGCTCACATTTGTACGTCACTCTTACATTTTTTTTAAAATGGGATTTTACCTTTTTTGTTTTTATATACACATACTTTATTTTTCTAGTTTTACTGTTTTCGCATCAACTGGTATCGCTAATATATAAATTTTCCTTTTTGATGGATTATTATTATTTTCTAGTTAACATTTTATAAATTCCCAGAAGAAACCCCTCGTCTCTCATCACTCACAACATCTCTCTCGCCCTCTCTCTCTAGATCTCTCTCCCTCTCTCTCTCCGGGAAAATGGCAAAGTTGTGGATGATTCCGGCGATGGTGGCGATGATGTTCGCCGGGAATGTCTTATCATATGATCGGCCCGCCGCCCGGAAAATGATCTACGCTCCATCACTGAATGATCAAGATCCTACGTTCCCCGAACAGGTCCGTACTCATTCAATGCAACGATTTTCATCTCTTTTTCATCCTTATAATTTTTTCCATTCCATTTTATTTTTATTTTCATTTCGCTCAACGACGGTTTCTGCACGACAAATTACATGATATGTTCAAAAGAAAACTCTTTTTTCATCAAGGTTTATAAAAAATTCCTTCGTTTTTTCTGGGTTTCTTTATTTTCCTTTTTTTTTTGGGTAAATATACTTATTTTTAATATCATTTTAATTTTATAGACGTTTTAATAGACGAATAATCACCTGTACAATAAAATCTTAAAATGGCTGAAAACAAGGATGCTTGCTAAATTACCGGCCAAAATCCACTATTGTCGCTTTCCATTAAAACGTTCGTTTATAATTTTAAAATTTTTAATTACAGAAAAATATAGATATATATGTAATAATTATCATTTTTGATAAATATGTAATAAATTTTTTTTTGATGAAGAAATATGTAATAATTTTACTAAACCTGGGAGGTATATTTGATTAAGGAGTTGGGTAAAATAAAGGAGAGAGAGAGAGAAAGAGGTTGAAGTTAGAAAATAAATTTAGGTTGCAAAACACTAAACTTTTTATATGCTAATTAACATGCAGTCTCTCGAGATCAAGCGTATATTTATTTGATTTTCCAATTTAATGAAATAAAAATAAAAACTGGTCGGTGCCAAAATCTGGGTTGAGGGTGTCACGGAATGACACGTGGTTTTGTCAAATAAAGCCACGTGTCGCCGGCACGGCAAGTCAACCCTTCTTCTCCCAACCTTTGTCCCTCCGTTAGGTCCTCGTTAACGGTTTCTTGTGTTTCCGTCTTTTACTTTTACCTTGAAAAGAAACCGTCAGTTTATTTCTGTTTTAAATTGTGTTTAATTTACTTTCATATTTTTCTTTCAATTTTTTTTTCTGAAAGTAATAGATATTATGTTTGTTTAAAGAAATCTATACTTAATTATACGTATAAAATATTCATAGTCAGATTCAATTGGAGAAATTATGTTTACAGTTGAAATTGTATGAGATGGAACAATTATGGAAAAAAATCCAATCCAATTTCCAAAATGTTATATTTTTTTAGGCACTATCCGATTTTCATTCTATAAAAACGCACATTACTCATTTGGTTAAAATCCTGTATTGTAAGGAAGAATTAGGAAACAAATATATCGATTCTTTTATTACATATGAATACATTAAATATATAATATTTTTATATAGATACATAAATTCTTAACTATTATTGAATTTTTATTTCTAAATAACTTCCGTTGAAATATATCTATTTTTTTAATCAAAACTTATAATTTTTTATTACCATTAGTTTTAAATATAAATATTCTAACTATATATATGTGTGTGTATATATATTAGTGATGTCAAAATGAGCCAGGCTCGCGAGCTGGTTCGCGGTTGGCTCGTTTTTTATCGAGCTGGGCTAAAAAAATAAAAGACCAAATAAAAACGGGCCGAACGAGCCTAAAAACGGGACGAACGAGTCAGCTCGCGACGAGTCCGAGTCCATCCGGGCTAGCTCGGTCGGCTCGCGAACTGACATTAAAAAAATATTAGGGTTTCATACTTTAATTTCTTCACTTCTTATGTTTATATAGCAAATTAAAATTCATGATATGTTGATGTTGGTGTATATTTTTTGTTATATTTTGATAAATATGTAATAAATTTTTTTTGATGAAGAAATATGTAATAATTTTACTAAACTTGGGAGGTATATTTGGTTAAGGAGTTGGGTAATAAAGTTAGAAAATAAATTTAGGTTGCAAAACACTAAACTTTTTATATGCTAATTAACATGCAGTCTCTCGAGATCAAGCGTATATTTATTTGATTTTCCAATTTAATGAAATAAAAATAAAAACTAGTCGGTACCAAAATCTGGGTTGAGGGTGTCACGGAATGACACGTGGTTTTGTCCAAATGAAGCCACGTGTCGCCGGCACGGCAAGTCAACCCTTCTTCTCCCAACCTTTGTCCCTCCGTTAGGTCCTCGTTAACGGTTTCTTGTCTTTCCGTCTTTTACTTTGACAAGAAACCGTTAGTTTACTTTTGTTTTAAATTGTGTTTAATTTACTTTCATATTTTTCTTTCAATTTTTTTCTGAAAGTAATAGATATTATGTTTGTTTAAAGAAATCTATAATTAATTATACGTATAAAATATTCATAGTCAGATTCAATTGGAGAAATTATGTTTACAGTTGAAATTGTATGAGATGGAACAATTATGAAAAAAAATCCAATCCAATTTCCAAAATGTTATATTTTTTTAGGCACTATCCGATTTTCATTCTATAAAAATGCACATTACTCATTTGGTTAAAATCCTGTATTGTAAGAAAGAATTAGGAAACAAATATATCGATTCTTTTATTACACATGAATACATTAAATATATAATATTTTTATATAGATACATAAATTCTTAACTATTATTGAATTTTTATTTCTAAATAACTTCCGTTGAAATATATCTATTTTTTTAATCTAAACTTATAATTTTTTATTACCATTAGTTTTAAATATAAATATTCTAACTATATGTGTGTGTGTGTGTATATATATATATATATATATATATGAGTTTTTATACTCATTTTTTTATTTGAATTTGAATTTAAAGGTCCACATATCACTGGTTGGGCCGGACAAAATGAGAATATCATGGATCACAGAGGACGAGACCCCCGCTGTTGTGGTCTACGGCACAACCTCAGGGAAATACGAAGCTTCTGCCACCGGAACGACGTCGTCGTACAAATACACTTGGTTTTATAAATCGGGTCAAATCCACAATGCTGTGATAGGCCCATTAGAGCCCAATAAGGTTTACTATTACAAATGTGGAGGCCCAGATTCGGCCCAAGAGTTCAGCCTTAAGACCCCTCCCTCCAACCTCCCCATCAAGTTCGCTGTCTCAGGTACCGTACACAACCTTTTTTTTTATATATTTACAGCACAATATATATACATATATATATATATATACGATATCTAAGATTATTATTAACAAATAAAACAATAAAAATAAGGGAAAATCCAAAAAAAAACACTGAACTTTACAATTTTGACAAAAAAAATATTGAACTTTTTATTTTATCAAATAAACATTAAACTTTTTAAGTTTGACAAAATAAACACTTAATTCTTCTACGGTTATCAAAATGAACAAAATGAATGACGTGGCCCAATGAGACGCAAACACGTCAGATTATTTTATTTAATTTTTTTTACAATCGAAAAAAGTTCATGTATTTTTTTGAATCATTAAAAAAGTTCAGTGTTTTTTTATAATCGCAGAAAAGTTTTTGTATTTTTTGGATCATTTAAAAAGTTCAGTATTTTTTTAGATTTGTTTAAAAATTTTAATGTTTATTTGACAAAAAATAAAGTTCAGTGTTTTTTTTGTCAAAATTGTAAAGTTCAGTGTTTTTTTTTTATTTTCCCTAAAAATAAATACTAATTTTGTACCGTATCCATGCTAAAATTAGACTAATGACTTTTATTTTTATCATATAGTATTGAATCTATTGATAGTACCCAATAATAAAATTTTCTAAATATACCGCCATATTATATTATATTTAGTACCAAACTAATATCTTCTATTTTTTTTTTGTGATTGTATTATTAATGAATCCGATAATCATTTTTTCTTCGATCCGCTTTTATATATAACGTAATTTTTTTGTTTTTTTTATATAAATAAAAAAATGGAAGGTGACTTGGGGCAAACGGAGTGGACGATGACAACGTTGGACCACATATCGAAATCGAACTATGATGTGTTCATATTGCCCGGAGATTTAGCGTACGCTGACTTCCGCCAGCCGTTATGGGACTCGTTCGGTCGTCTGGTGCAGCCACTGGCTAGCCAACGGCCCTGGATGGTCACTCAGGGCAACCACGAGGTCGAGAAACTTCCCATTGTCCACAACGAGCCTTTCACCGCTTACAACGCCAGGTTTCCCGCCCTTTTCTTTTTATATTCTTGTTTGATTTATTCGAATAAGATGTGAATTTTTCGCCCGTTAAGAGTTAGATTTTTTTTTTGGTAACGGTGATTTCTCATATAACCTAAATTCTTTGGTTGCGGAACCAATCTTGCTTCGGCCATGGATGAGATGTTCTACCCGAGTTTTCCGGTGTATCCGCCCTCGTCTCCTTGCCCCTCAGGTTTCTCGGTCAGTTACCGGATCTCAGCCTAATGGGACTCAGTTTTATCCCCCTCACGGCTCGGGTTACCAACAAGGGTAACTGCCCGATGAAACCCGATCTCGAAACCGAGGCTCGGGTTTGTAGACACCACGCGGACGGCATGATACTTGGCACGAATCGAGTTTCCGAATTCCGGGTATCTACGGGACGGATACCCGTATATCCTGCAGGCTCGACCTAAACTTGAATATACACTTAGATAACAAAAAAAATTGTACATTGCAGGTGGATCATGCCCTACGAAGAGAGCGGATCGACCTCGAACTTGTACTATTCCTTCAATGTGGCCGGGGTCCATGTGATAATGTTGGGTTCATACACCGATTTCGGACCGACATCGGATCAATACAAATGGTTAGAGAACGATATCAAGAAAATCGATAGAAAGATCACGCCGTGGGTGGTGGCCGTGGTGCACGCACCTTGGTACAGTTCCAACAAGGCACATCTAGGAGAAGACGAGAGCGTTAAGATGAAAGAAGACATGGAAACAATGCTGTACCAAGCTCGTGTAGATTTGGTCTTCGCAGGACATGTCCATGCCTACGAACGTTTCGTAAGTCCCTCTTCCTTATCCCTCTTTTTGAACCAGAGGGTTCGGTTTTTTTTTTTAAACAGAAAAATATAATAATATATATCCTCTTATATATATATTGATAGAGCCGGGTGTATCAAGATAAGTTCGACAAATGCGGTCCGATGTATATTACCATAGGGGACGGTGGAAATCTCGAAGGCCTAGCTAGCAAGTAAGTTCCTGTCATGAAATTATGTCGTAATCTATTGCGAATTATAGGGAGATATATATGGAGAGTTATTTATTGTGGAATTATATTTGTAATATATATTGGAATATAGTTTCTTAACAGATAACTCTCCACATAACTCCTTATATTTTCCAATATAATTCATATGAATCTTTTGGGGATATGATTTTTCCATTAGAAATTGGGAAAACCTCTTAAATAATTTCAATTGTTGTGATACGGATAGGTACATAGATCCGAAACCGGAGATATCGTTGTTCAGAGAGGCTAGCTTCGGACACGGTCAGCTCGAGTTCGTGAACGGAACTCATGCCGTATGGAAATGGCAAAGGAACGACGACGATATATCGGTTCAAGGCGACTCGGTTTGGTTAATCAACCTCGCATCAGACCCGGCTTGTTCAGCTTAAACCGGACCGGTCTGGATTCACATGAGAAATTAATTATTGTTCTAATAATCTTTAGCTGCATAGTTTGTTTTGCAAATAATTAAGTGTAATCTTAATTAAGCATTGAAATAATTAGATGTTGCACATCTGTTGTTAAGTTGTATGCATTAGTGTAATCTCTCTCTCTCTCTCTTTCTAAAACACCCTTAATCCGCTCGGAGTTGTTCCTTCTCATATCATATCGTTGAAACCTTCTCCTCGAGGTAGAGGCTTCACATGAGCTCAGTATCTTTAGGGGAAAACAAGTTAGTATGGTGGATGAGTTAAAGGGGCAATTGTAATGAGACAAAGAAAATTAAGAGTGTTTATATATATATAGTTAATTAGAGGGATAATTGTAAATAAAAACAGGAATAAGATAAAGATACTATCTTTTTGCCCCAACCATAATATTATTTTAAATTTCATGATTTTAATGGTAGAAAAAAAATAAATTAAAATGATATTCTATTAACTTTTAAATTATAACTAAATCCAAAACATGGTAGCTAATACAATTGCAGCTATCGAATTTTTCACACCGGTTGGTTATCAAAGGTAGAGCTACTTTTTTTTCCAACAAAAAATAACAGCTAGACTTTAAATAAAAATGAATATGAGGGTTTTGAATATTGATACAAAATATGGGGATACATGTGGAGTATTTGAAAATTTTAAAGAACCTTTTCGTATCTTTTGGTACTAAGATTTGCAATCGAATCTTATACCCGTATATGTTGGATATCTAAATTTGGATAGAAAAATTATCTTCAAAACATCCAAACCTGAATTTTGTAAAAATATTAAAGTAAACTTTGTAGTTTTAAAAAATTAAAATTAAAATAATTTTGTAATTTTAAGAAGGATGAATAAAGTACCATAATTTTAAAAATATAGAGAGTATTTTTATAATTGTATTAGATATCAGTGAATATTAAATAAATATTATAAAATATTTTATATTTATATTATAGTGTAAATTTAGCAAAGAAAAAAAATTAAATCCTTTTATCTTAATTTACAAATCTACACTCAAATTTAAATATTCAAAGATCAATTAAATTTCGGCCAATTTTACGCCTAAAATTCCAAAATTTCTCACAGATAGTTGTAGATTCGGTCAGACCGTTCCACTAGCCACCTTCCCCACCCAACTCCACATCGCCATTAAAATCCCTCACCTATATATACACACACGCACGCACAAGCATATGACATGTCCGCATACACAATCCCTATACCGGAGATAACCGGAAATCACAATGGCCTCTCGTACCGGTTCCGGTTTTCTTAACCAAGAAACGAAACCAGAGAAACATGATGAAACGACATGTGATGCAAGAGAGGGCGATGAGGAATTGGAGGAAGAGGAGGAACTGTTTGAGATAAACCTAGAAGAAGCCGTGGATCCGCCGTATGATTGGGGGAAGTGTCCGGGTTTGAGATAAACCTAGAAGAAGCCGTGGATCCGCCGTATGATTGGGGGAGGGGCCCGGCCGCCGCGACGGGGAGCGTTCTTATGGCGAACTGTTTGTTGCCGGCGGCGGAAGTCTCCGGCGCCGTTCCGACAAGAACAGCGGTGTGGACTGAGTTTGTCCGATTTGGTGTGGGTTTCTCTGTTGATGGGTTTAGGATTTGACGGAGAGAGAGAGAGAGAAAGAGGTTGACCGAATTCATGTTGACGCATGCATGGGAGATTCACGTCGTAATTTCTTTTGTTTCGTGAGTTTTCTTGGTATTATATCTACATATACACATATATACGATATGATTTAGTTTTTGTATTTTATTTCAAATGAAAAACTAGACGTCGAACATGCGTATGCCAATGTAAGAATGATACGTATAAATGACGAGAATGATATATATAAAAATATGATTATATTTTATGTGTGTTATGAGAAACTAGTGATCCGAATCGGCAATTAACTTTCGGGAGAATTCAAACTAATGATAATCTAGCAAGGACGAAGAAATACAAAATTTGGACATTAAATAGTCAACCATGGCAAAACTTCTAATTAATACGAATATACGAATCGAAGCGAACATTAATTTGTCGGATTAATTATAGTGAAGCACATACATACATACATACATACATGATACATACATACATACACAGTGGCGGATCCACGTTATGACCAATGGGGGTACGTACCCCATTGCTGTTAAAAATATGTCTTTGTATAATTGATTTTTTCATGCCATTTCTTTTTTTTATTGGGTATATATATACATTATTATATATCTATGCACCAATTAAAATTTGGTGTAGGTCCGCTACTGTACATATATACATACGTACTACATATATACATACATACATACATGAATGCATGCATGCATACGTACGCACACAGAGAGAAAATTTCTTTACAAAGCCTTAATCTCTTGAAACGACGACGTTGTAACGCCAACCTTCCTGTTTTTCTTTTATTGCATCGATTACGAGAGAAAATAGTGTGTTCGATATTGTGTCTTCAACTATCATTTATTTGTAATCCACACTCTTAAAATACCACCAATCATCAATATTTTATATAATTTAATACGTTTACTATCTTATTTTACCAATTATTATCAAATCATTTCGATACTCTATTAATCTCTATATCATAAACAAATTGTTTATATAATTTACTTTTCATTTATAGAAGCTTCAATATTTCGATTCCATGCATCACGTGTTAATAACATATCCAACAACCTCCATCCAGTTTTATTTTAACTGCATTTAATGTCTTCCATATGGCGAGGAATCTATTTGGCCACAATTAAAAGATATCAAATATTGTTGCCCAAAAAAGAAAAAAAAACTTAATAACTTGTTTTTTTTTCCACCATTAATTTGTTTATTGTAGAAAGAATAAAGTTGGTGGAGAAGTTATAACTGAAACGAATTCAATCAACATAATATTAATATACACACATATACATATAAATAAATAAAAAGTGACCGACGAAAATTCAAACTACCAATGTAACTCACTATCAAGAATTCCGACCTTGGCTTTGTCGTCCGAATCAGACAAAGATATGTGTGTATATATATATGTATGTATTTGTGTATTGTAATTATACCCGCCTCTCTATTTTACATAAACCAAAATCTGAACTTCTAAGCACGCATATTAAAAATGTATAAAATTTCCGGGGGGAAATAGAATTACAAGATAAATTTAATTAAGCCAACGGTCTCTCTCCCTCTATACGTACTCTGTACGTGCGTGAGAATATTACACGTGTCGAATCCTTAGACCTGACACGCCGAGATGCCCAGAGATAACACGTGGAAGGCACGTGTCGGAAGAAGACGTAGTGAATCTTGGCGAAATGATAATGGGCCTGGACCTGGCCCTGGAACTGGGTTTTGCTTTAATTTCATTGGCTTAAAAGATAACTTTGAAAATTCACACTTCTTGACCTCACGTGCGTGGGTCCCACGCGCCACCGTTTTCCGCCGGGTTCAACATAAATACACAAACCCCTCCTCCTTCCCCACCAGTTCCCTCTAAAAACATCATAATCTCTCCAAACCCAGAAACAAAAATCGAAGAAACTACGAAATTTCTGGTGAAATTTTCGATTTCTGGGGTTTGCGATTGTTGGGGTTTTCTAGGGGTTGTGTGATTCGAAGGTTTTGCGAAGATCGGAGCGTGACCGGAAAAGGGTGTTTTCATATTTTCCGGTGGGTTTTCTCCAGATCTCTCCGGCGGCGGGGAAGCATAGAGAGATATGCAGGTTCTTTTTTTTCCTCGCTCTATGTTTGTTTTTTGGTCGAAGTGTTTGATGAGATCTTAAGTGTTTTTTTTTTAAATTCAGATTTGTTCGAGTATTTTATTTTATATTTAGCTAAATATAAGAGTGTTCAAGGGTTTCAACGTTTACCGTTTTTCGGGTGATTAAGATATGATTTTATGGCTTGATTAGGAATTTAGGATTAGTAATTACTAATTAGTAAACATAATACTGCTCAAGGGTTTAAACGTTTTGTTTATTTTTTGGTGTCTAGGATACGTTTTTATGTGTTAATTAGGATTACCAATTCCCAAACATTAAAAATGATACCTTGGAATATACGGACACGAGGAATATCAAACAGTTTAGGATTTAAAATAATAGTTTGAAAAAAAAAAGATTGTATTAGTAGCATAGTGAAGGTCGGTCCAAAATACACACTCTTATGAATCAAGTAATATGTAATAAAAATATGAAAGAGTATAGTAATAATAATGATAATAATAAATGTCTTGGTAGGGAGGTTTTGTCACGAAAACCTCGACTTGCGAACCAATTTGAGGATAAGAAATTTCCTATTTTGGACATTAAAATTTTTATTTAATTATTTAATTATTTATCATTATAATATTATCGTTAGTCGCTGTTCATGATGTGGACCGTTCTCCTTTCTTTTTCACATGGGCCGACGTAGAGACCATTGGGATATTGATGAAGATATACATCGAATAAATCACGTCTCGTGTAAATTTACTGTGCTTTTTACAGTAATACGCCTTTTTACTTTGGCTGTTTTCTTGTTAGATTTCGTGATTTGTGATTTTTTTTTGTAAAGTAGACTTCGTGTTTTTGGAAAATTATATATTTGTTTTGATAAAGACTTTCGATTTTAGTTTGATTTTTTTCTATTATTATTATCATATTTTCCGGTTATTTGTTGGTTTGGTTGGGTTCAAAATCTTCTAATTTGGTTTGTAAAAAATTTATGTCGATCAATTTCAACATTAAATTCGATTTTCATAAAGAATTAATTGTATCCAGCAATTTATCCAATTATTAACATACTAATTGATTTAAATAAAATTATATCCTATCCAATATCCACTTGTTTTTATCTTTATGTAATTTGTATCTGCATGATTGATATTGATGTGTTTAATTATTAAAACATATTATCAAGTGGATAACGACAGTCATATAGTAAAAGGTTGACCACGTAGATTATGCGAAGGCCAAAGACAAAAGCCCTCGCTTTAGGATAAGAATCAAGATGCTATGATTGTTCCGACCGGTAATGTTATAGAGCTTATGTTCTCAGTTGTTGTATTTCAGTTCATATAGTTAAATCGAGTTCGATATTGTGAATCAAGGAGATGGTAGTTCCGGAAACAGATATGATGCCTCGCCGCGAGGTCGAATCCGCGACAAAAACCGAGCATCAACACCCGAAACATGGGGTTTCATCGGGCAGCAGAGCGGCGGGAGCGGTGGATAGCCACGTGTTTCCGTTGTTGGGAAGACAGTCGTCGATCTACTCGCTGACTCTCGACGAGTTCCAGCACTCCCTCTGCGAGGGTGGCAGGAATTTCGGGTCGATGAACATGGACGAGTTTCTTGTTTCCGTCTGGAACGCGGAGGAGAATCAGCAAGTGGCCGCCGCCTCTGTGAGTTTTATTTTAACTGCATTTAATGTCTTCCATATGGCGAGGAATCTATTTGGCCACAATTAAAAGATATCAAATATTGTTGCCCAAAAAAGAAAAAAAAACTTAATAACTTGTTTTTTTTTCCACCATTAATTTGTTTATTGTAGAAAGAATAAAGTTGGTGGAGAAGTTATAACTGAAACGAATTCAATCAACATAATATTAATATACACACATATACATATAAATAAATAAAAAGTGACCGACGAAAATTCAAACTACCAATGTAACTCACTATCAAGAATTCCGACCTTGGCTTTGTCGTCCGAATCAGACAAAGATATGTGTGTATATATATATGTATGTATTTGTGTATTGTAATTATACCCGCCTCTCTATTTTACATAAACCAAAATCTGAACTTCTAAGCACGCATATTAAAAATGTATAAAATTTCCGGGGGGAAATAGAATTACAAGATAAATTTAATTAAGCCAACGGTCTCTCTCCCTCTATACGTACTCTGTACGTGCGTGAGAATATTACACGTGTCGAATCCTTAGACCTGACACGCCGAGATGCCCAGAGATAACATCACAACGGGAAGAGAGCTATAATAGCGAAGCAGCCGAGCTTACAACGTCAAGGCTCTTTGACGGTTCCTGCTCCGCTCTGCAGGAAAACGGTGGATGAGGTTTGGTCCGAGATACATCGAGGGCAGCTCGATAATAACAATGGAAACAACGAAAACTGTATGCAGAACCCCGAAAATGCAGCGAGGCAAGCGACCTTCGGCGAGATGACGCTCGAGGATTTTTTGATCAAGGCAGGGGTGGTAAGGGAACAACCAGCTGACCCGAACTCGAACCCGAACCCGAACCAGAATTCTGTCACACCGGCACAGCAACAGAACTATGCTGTGTTCCAAAGCGGCGGCGGTGGCCCAAGCTTCCCGGGCCAATCCATGGCGGGAGTTGATTCGTCAGGTTTCATGAACAATGAAAAAAAAACAGGAGGAGGGTACCCGCAGGCGATGCCAACTCAGCCAGGTGTTTGCTACGGTGGTAGAGTACCGACAGCGACGAGTGGCGGCGGCGGGGCAGGCGGGTATGTTCCTGGTCAGCAGGTGGCTACGGTGGGGCCACTTAGCCCGATCTCATCAGACGGGTTAGGACACGGGCAAGTTGATAACATGGGAAATCAGTTCGGGGTCGATATGAGCCCTCTAAGGGGACGGAAAAGGATAGTAGACGGGCCCGTGGAGAAGGTCGTCGAGAGGAGGCAGAGGAGGATGATCAAGAACCGCGAGTCCGCCGCAAGATCCCGGGCACGAAAGCAGGTTAGATATCGTTTTTCCCGAGGATCTTTCCTCGTTTCTCAAAGCCAACGGTAACATAATATCCGAGAGATCGTTCGTTTTTTCTTTTCCGGTTGTTTGAAGGCTTATACAGTCGAACTGGAAGCAGAGCTGAACCAACTGAAAGAAGAGAACGCTCAGCTGAAACACGCATTGGTAACGGATCGAACCCTTTCGAAACCGTCGTTTCATCGTCGCTCGTTAAAGTTCCGATTTTCGTTACGATAGCTCTAAAAGATCTCGATCTTTTTCGTGGTTATGGACGGATTCAGGTGGAGCTCGAGGGGAAAATGAAGCAACAGGTAAAGATTTCGTGACAATCTTCGATCCTTTCGAATGTTTCGGACGTTCTTTTGTATGTATAAACGGTCGTTCGTTTTATCGGTTTTCGCAGTATTCGGAGGCCATGGAGACGGAAACGCTTTCGAAATCACAGAAAGCGGCTGGAAGATTGCGGACACTGAGGAGGAACTCGAGTTGTCCCCTGTAGAAAAAACCTTAACAGAGAGACAGATGAAGATGAAGAAGAAGCGGGCGAGAGAGAGAGAGAGAGAGAGAGAGAGATTATTCAAACATGGAGGAGGAGGAAAGTTTTCGCCTTTGATTTGGTCCTTTGTGATATTCTGTCTGTGTGATGTTTCTTGAATCGTAAAGAGGTGGGATTTTTCCGTGGTCCATGAATATATATTGTCTCATGTTAGATGAATAATATATATATATATATATAAATACATGAATAATAACGATTTAAATTCCAACTGGAAATAAACCGAAAATTTGTTCTCATATTATCTATATACGTATATTATCATTATTTTTTAGATCGTATACATGTTTAATGGCATATTTTTTATGAACAAAATTGGAGCATATACAGAATTCTCATTGCTCATTAGGTTTGAGAACATAATTCTAAAACGGACTCAATTTTTTTTTGATAATAATTGAAATTGAATTACGTATCAAAATTCACACGAAATTAGATTAGTATTTGATAATTCAAATTCGTCTTAGATTAGACGGAATAAACACAAATAAAAAGGTTCAACGTATAGTGTCATTAATTATGTATTTCAACTTTTTTCAATGCCGCGTTCAAGTATTTTGGGCGGCATTTATTAAAGGTTTAAAACGTGATACTGTATTAAATTGAAATTGAAAACATGTTTTTAAATAAAAAATATTTAAAAACTTAGTTTGATTTGGGTATTTAGGAATGCGATGAATAATATTATCTACACAAATATTAACAAATTACTATTTAAAATTTAATTTGATCGAGTAAGATTTTTTATAAACTAATATTAAAGCAAAGTAAATGAAACAAAAACGAATGGAAATGAATTTTTATACAATTAAATAAAAAGTAGAATGCGGATGGCACTAAATTTTAAAACAATATATAAAATTTTAAAATTTATGTAAAATTATACCATTTTCTAAAAAAGCATACCAATATTAAAAAAATAAATTAAAATATACATTTGTACTAATTAAAAGTTGCAAAGAAACAAATTTTACAAATTTTCTAAAAACAATCACAGCAAGGTGAAAAAAAAGGAAACCTATCACGGAGATTGAAAAAATTGGTTGAAAGCCCAGTAGGCCCATGAGGCCCATGTATCCGTCTTGCCCCTATTTCAACAAAATCATTACCTCATTGGCTCCCCAGATTTTCTTCGTTCGTTTCTATTTATTTATTTTTTTATTAAATTTACTAACTAACGACTATAGTTACTGAAATAGACGCAGTAAAACATAATTACTGAAAGAGATAGAGAATGAGAGCAAAAGCTTCTTCTGAGAGAGAGAACACCAAAACCCTCCATTTCTGGGTATTCATTTCTCGTCATCTTTTTGCTTCTGAGTCACTTCTTCTGGTTCTTCAACTCTGCTACTCTCCAGGTTCTCTCTCCCTCTCCCTCTCTCTCTCTTTCTCTCTCTCTCATTGTCTCTCTCTCTCTCTCTCTCTGTTGTGGTCCTGGTTCGTGCAAATGTAATTCAGCCGCAATATCTCCTGATTCTATTTTTGGATGGAATTTTAAGCTTTTGAATTGCATATTTTGATTGTTTTTTTCTGGGGTTGTTTTTTGTTTTAAATTTCCTCTTATGTAATGCTGCAAAATTTGGAATCCGTTTCGTGAATCTTTCGGTGGTTCAGGAGGAGATGTTGTTATTATCCATTTTAAAGCTGCGAGGGCGTTTTCCTTTAAATTTGAAACTCGATGGACGATTCGTGATCTTCGGGAGTTTCCAGTTTGTGATTGTAGCATTATGCTTAGTGTATATGCTTCTGGTTTTTGCTTTGTTTTCATCGAAGGCTGTGATTTTCCTGCAATCGGTTGCTATATCAGATATTGATGAACCGATGGTTTGTGTTTGTCGAGTTCTCTTGGCCTCTAATGTTGAATCAGAACCAAGTAGAAGTGGGTTTAGGTTACTTTGTATTAAGGATGTCGATATCAATGTTGTTGTTGATTGTCATATATGCACGCCGTCGCTTTGAGGTTTCATTCCATAATCTCTTGTATGATTGGTATTTGTCTGATTTGGGCAGTGTTTTGGTGATTGCAACTGGTTAATGATCTCTCATTGACTTCACCTTCTGTGATAAACAGATCTTGTCTTGTATGCATAAGAGGCTGTGGGAGTTGGAATTTACTACACCTTCTGGGTTTAGGGTTTTGGGTTGTTGTTTATAATGGCGACCTACGTTTCTCCCTGTTTTACTCCTTCGGATTCTCGGGTGCTCACTCTTCTAAAGAAGAATGTACTGCCGGAGAATCATTTGGGCAGGACTAGCTGCCTTAGAATGTTCGAGAGCAAGAAGACTCGTGTTAGTGCAGCCCATAAATCTGATTCTTCACCTATGAGAAGCAATTCAAACTCTCATAGTCCAAGCCATTTACAAAGCCAAGATCCTTTCTTGAACCTTCACCCAGAAATATCGATGCTTAAAGGAGGCGAAGGGAACAATATGGTGACCGATCCAAGAAAGGAGACTTATGGTGGACCCATTACTGAGGACTTCAGAGAATCGTCTACTCCAAGCAGTTTCAATGAGGCAAGGATAAAGGTCATTGGGGTTGGAGGTGGTGGGTCAAATGCCGTGAATCGTATGATAGAGAGCGAAATGAAAGGTGTTGAATTCTGGATTGTGAATACAGATATTCAGGCAATGAGAATGTCGCCTGTTTTCCCGGAGAACAGGTTACAGATCGGTAAGGAGTTGACTAGAGGTTTAGGTGCTGGTGGAAATCCAGAGATTGGAATGAATGCTGCCAAAGAAAGCAAAGAATCCATCGAAGAGGCGCTTTATGGCTCAGATATGGTTTTTGTCACAGTATGTCCTCAAATCAATTCATTTCTTTTATTACATTCGATTATCACTAGTTATTGGCTTTTCTCTGAATATATCTCTTTTGCTTTGTGAAACATTGACGCTCTTGCTACTGATGATAAAGATAAGTTTTGAGGATCAAACATGAGTTTTGCAATCTTCACTCAAACCATTTCAGTTTCTCTTTCATCGTGGCAGTTCTTTCTTGGCTTCTGGTAAAAGTAATGAGGTTTACTCTCAAGATATAAAGAAACTACACCGTTCATTGCAAATGACACAGAAATTACACAGTTCTTAGCTTCTGCTCCATCCAGAGTTTTATTTTTAAAACTAGCCCTTCTAGCATTGGTGAAATTAGTATTGTTGTCACTGCTTAAGCATTGCCAGCCAAATGTCTTCTTGTATTTATAGGCTGGAATGGGCGGTGGAACTGGCACTGGTGGGGCTCCTATAATTGCAGGGGTGGCCAAGGCGATGGGTATATTGACGGTTGGTATTGTCACAACACCTTTCTCTTTTGAGGGACGGAGAAGAGCATTGCAGGCTCAGGAAGGAATCGCATCTCTCAGAGATAACGTTGATACCCTCATCGTCATTCCAAATGACAAATTACTTACAGCAGTCTCTCAGTCTACTCCTGTAACCGAAGCATTTAACTTAGCTGATGATATTCTCCGTCAGGGTGTTCGTGGAATTTCTGATATCATTACGGTATTGAATGCAAATGAACATCCTTTGGTGACCTTGTATATATGGCAAATGCTTACAAGGTGTGTGCTTTTTTGTCTGCAGATTCCTGGACTGGTCAATGTGGATTTCGCCGATGTGAGGGCTATCATGGCAAATGCTGGCTCTTCATTGATGGGAATAGGAACTGCGACTGGTAAGAGTGAAACGGATGCTTTGTAAATTTAGCATAATCAGTGTCTTTATGCAGTATGATTGCCTAACACAAAAAGGTGGTGCTGGTAATTCGGGTAACATTAAGAATGACACCTGAATTTTAGGAAATCCTGAATTAATATTGGGTGACAATGAATCAGGCTCTTGCCCAGAGATGCAAGCATCTGTGTGCAACTGGTAAAGAAATAATAGGGATTCGGTATCATAGATATAGCTGAGTAGACAATCTAACTAATGTGCTTGTAAGATTTGGTACAAGATGCTATCTCTGACATCTCTGTGGGTGGTAGAAGAAACAAACTAGTGATTATCACATTGAAATTTTCCATACTTTTGTTTGAGCAGGAAAGACCCGAGCAAGAGATGCTGCGCTGAATGCAATCCAGTCACCGTTATTGGATATTGGCATCGAGAGAGCTACTGGAATTGTCTGGAACATTACCGGTGGAAGTGATTTGACACTGTTTGAGGTTTTTTCCTCTCCCTCTCTACATTGATAACCAAGAATTGTAAACTCTCAGGAAATGCACTAACAGGATGTAGAAACCACTTGGTTTTTACTTCAGACAATGCAAAGCCAGGGCCCATCTTTGCTTCAGACCCGTTGTTTAGACTGTCTTAACGTTATATTCTCTCATGTGCTTCGGGTTCTGGGGAATGTTCTGGTAGGTAAATGCTGCTGCGGAAGTTATATACGATCTTGTTGATCCTACCGCTAATCTCATATTCGGTGCTGTCATAGATCCATCCCTCAGCGGTCAAGTGAGTTATCTTCCTCTGTCTTTCTGCCGATATATGACCTCAGAAATAGAATACCAATGCTCAAGCCATGGAAAAAACTGTTTGTTTTTGTTCGTATCAGGTAAGTATAACCCTCATAGCCACGGGTTTCAAACGCCAGGAAGAGACAGAAGGGCGGACGGTCCAGGTATTCTCTTGTCTCCAATCCCACACACATGCTTTCACCAGACATATATACACTCTGATTCCCGAGCTATATAAGGGTATAACTCAAAAAAATTATACACACAAACACAACACAATTCAAGTAAACGTCTCCTATTTCGAGATTCTTTTCCGCATACCCGTCTCCTGTTTTCGTTTGCCTTAAGCTTTTTCTTCTCTCTCTCTCTCTCTCTCTCTCTCGCTCTGTGAAAAATGCAGGGGAATCAGCCAGCACAAGGGGAGATTACAAGGCGACCCTCATCCTCCTTCAGGGAAGGCAGCGCGGTGGAAATCCCCGAGTTTCTGAAGAAGAAAGGCCGCTCTCGTTACCCTCTCCTCTAAACTGCCAACGCCGGTTCACGTTTTCTTCTGCTTCTACACAACGGAAACCTTAGCAGTTCTTAAGGTAAGAGACATATGATGTTAAGAACAAGATCTGTCTTGATATATATATATAGAGAGAGAGAGAGATGCTTATGGTGGTTCCTTAAATAGGTTATTTAGAATGGTTTAATGTGATTATAGTGACTTGTCTTGTGATTTATGAGAGCTTTGCTTTAGTATTTCGGTTGAATTTGAATGAAAATGGAAATATTCTCAGCTCTGTGAATTTCCAAGAGGCATTTTGATTTTGGTTACATGCATCTAAAATTGAATAATCTCTATTGCCAAATGTTATTTCTATATGCCCATTTTTCAATGTGTTCAAAGTGCGTCCAAGTATATCTGTTATTTTATTTTCCTATTTATCATGTGTAATTAACGTGGGATTATGTTTTCCCATGCTTACAGGTTTATCTTGCGTAATTAATTAAATCCATGATAAAATAAAAAAACAATTTTCAAAATTTAACTATTTTTAGGCTAATTTCTGAAACTTTTTTGTGCACCTTTAAAAGTATACATACGTATATACGTACGTACATACAGTGAATATCTTTTAGAGAATCTGTTAATCCAAGGAAGCCCACCAAACCTCCCTGTCCAATCAAATCGCTCATTCTTATTGGTCGAAATCATAAAATCCGAAGCCCTCTCTGAATCAACATCATCCTCACAAGATGGAGAGAACATTTTTATATTTCAATCTATAAATTCGTATTTTGAGCTATTTATTTATTTTTAATTACACCAGAATTCATTAAATTTGAATAGAATAGATACTCCAAGGCATATTTGCGTAGTAGAAAAGTACTTTAAAAAAAAATAAAATTTACATATATTGCAGAGTTCTAATCATCTCAAATAAATACTGAAATTAACTACAAATAAACCACTAAATTCGTCAAAAATATTTTTATTACATCACATTTTTTTTTTATCTTGGCATTTATTTTATTTTATATTTTCCCCAACGGAAAAATGAAAAAAAAAATGGAAGAGGTAGGAGGAGTCTAATCAAGAAGACAAGACACGTAAACTTGTCACTTACCATACAAAACAGAGAGGAGGAGGAAGCACCGAAAAAAAACATCGCTTTGGTCGACGTGTAAACTTAAACCCCCACTCAAATTTCCTCCTCCTTTCACTTCCTCACGCAAAACCCACAAAAAAGACAGAACAAGAATTCACTTCTCTCATTGAATCCGCCATTGTTACAACCTCCATGAACACCCCCACCGACACTTCTTCTCAGCCCCATCGAAACCCACTTCTTCATCACCATCGCCAGCCTCCATTGATGGAATCTGACAAAGCAAACGGCAAGATCAACATTACCTCGTCATCATCGGCTCGTGAGCAGAGCCAGGAGCAAGTAATATTGCCGTTTGAGGCTTCGGATTCGGACAAGAAACAGAAAGAGCAGCAACAGCGAGAAGAAGGGCAAGAAGAGCAAGGAAAACACGAGCAAGAACATGAAGACGGAGAGGAACATGGTGAGGACGACATTAATGGGAGGGAGAAGCTGAACAGGCACAGGAGACAAGTTGCAGGTAGGGTTTGGATTCCAGAGATATGGGGACAGGAAGAGTTCCTCAAAGACTGGATCGATTGTTCCACCTTCGATTCTTGTCTGGTCCCCACCGGAATCTCCTCGGCTCGTTCTGCTCTGGTCGAAGAAGCTCGTCGAGCTTCTTCGAATGGTGGCTTACCCCTCCAGAATCGGTGCTTGATCTTACGTTAATTAAACATACACACACATATATATGTAATTGTATGTGTTCTGTCTTTTTTTCTTTCAAAAATAAGACGTACCATTTATTGGAATCTTCCATGGATTTGTGCTTCTGTTGCATAGATGATTGATTTACTCCATGGATGGACACACTGATATTTAGCAAAATGCAAGTTTGTTCACTTCAATTCTTGTGCTGAATCTTCGAGTTATATCGATTTGTTTCCCCCCCGCATGGTCGGTCCAACAATCTCTAATGATTGATTTTATATATGGTTTTATGGAATATTCTTTTTGCATATATATATATAGAGATAGAGAGTTATTTCTTGTTTTACAACGCATACATTCTTCTAGGGTGTATAATATGTGTTCTTTTGGATCTTGTTTTGTATCTATCACATGATGATCCGTAGGTCGATGAGTATATTCTCGGACGTTGGATTCCACGAACTTTACCTAGAAATGGACATATGTATGCCGATCATTCTATATATCGTTTTGTGCACAAAGATGGTTATGAACTATTGAAGAGAGAAGATCCATTTTTGACCGATTCATAGCCTAATTTCCTAGAAAATTAATATTCGAATTCAATATGAGTAGGATCATGAATCGAAATGTACTCGAAACATGTATGAAAGATACCCAAAAGGCCACGGTTGAGGTTGTACATTTGGTTGTAGGGTGTGGTTGGGGTGCCACCTGTCCCAAAAATCTCATATTCGAGCAACCGGTCGGGGAGAAATGACCCATAAATCTCATGTTCGAGCAACAGATCGGAAAAAAATGATGCAATTTAATTGCGATAAAAAAAAAATTTGCTTGATGATGGACGTAGTTGGTCCTTAGATTCTGCGAATAAACATGAATAAAAAAAAACATGTATGAAGATGGTATGGTATGTGAAATGTAGCAAAATGGTTCTCGGAAAATTCATCAATCCGCTTGAGCTTTTGTAAATTTGTTGGAGAAACCGTCGAATCATTAATCAAACTGTATTTTCAAAACCGAACAATTCTCATTCCGTCGTTGAGACTCTCTATAGTAGAAATTATTACGTAAACAACATGATATATATATATATATATATATAATTTTTATGTTTATAAATATATTTTTAAAATTTTCGTAAATATATTAATACGGATGAGTATGCGGATTTGTTCTAACGATTTTCTAGTCCCAAATCTTTATTTGATTCATCCGTAAAAATAGTGAGACATCATAAAATGGACATTATATAAAAAATACTCTTATTTTGCTATTTTTTTTTCAACACATATCTTTCTCCAGCTGTGACCATGTGATCCATGTAATCTAAAATATAGTGGGGTTATTAGTTAAGTGTGACAAAAAGATGTAGTGTTTTGCAAAATATGACAAAATAGTTATGACTTTTGCAAACTATACATTTTTATAAATTTTTGACAAAATTACCCTTACTTTATTATATAATTTCAATATTGTCATTTAGCGTCCCAATAAATGTCTAATATAAAAAGCAAATTTTTTTGGAAACCGTGTAATCCGGGAAAGCTGTTTTTCATCCGGGAGAGACTGTTTTTATCTGAGAGAACTGTTTTTTGTCCGGAAGAACTGTTTTTTGTCCGGAAGAACTGTTTTTTGTCCGGAAAATTTTTTTTGTCCGGGAGAATTTTTTTTGTTCGTGAGAGTTTGTTTTTATCCGAGAGAATTTTTTTTTTGTCCGGGAGAACTGTTTTTTGTCCGGAAAAATCTGTTTTTCGTTCGGAAAAGTTTGTTTTTTTGTCCGGAAGAACAATTTTTTTCGAGGGAGTTGTTTTTCGTTCGGGATTGTACGTTTTTTGTCCGAATAAAAAATAGTTCTCACGTATAAAAAAAATTATTTTTTTATATAAAAAACATTTTTTTTTCCTATAAAAACAATTTTCTTAAAAAAAAGTATTCTTCCAAACGAAAATAAACTTTTTCAGATAAAAAAACATTTTTTTCGAATAAAAAAAATCTTTCCCGAATGAAAAAATAATTTTTTCGGACGAGAAACAGTTCTTATTGATAAAAAAATTATTTTTTTTGTATACAAAAATAATTAAACCAAATAAAAACAGATTCTCAGAGATAAAAAATAATTATTCCGGATGAAAAAAACAGTTTTCCGAGATAACATAGTTTCTGAATAAAATATATTTTTTATGCTGTAATTTTTTTGAATAATGGCAACATTGAAATTATACAATAAAGTAAATGTATTTTTGTCAAAAAAATTATAAAAAGGTATAGTTTGCAAAGGAAGGAAAAAAGGTATAGATTTCTAATGACGTGACGTTTTTGGATACTAGTGCAAATTTTCCCTAAAAAATACTCTTATTTTGCTATTTTTTCTTCAACACATATCTTTCTCCAGTTGTGACCATGTGATCCATGTAATCTAAAATATAGTGTGGTTACATTTTAATTGTATTGATTATAACGTTAAATTTATGATCACTAATTCATTAGGGTTAATCCCATAAATATTCTCAGACTTGTTCAAATCTGGAAAACTAATTCCTCAACTTGTACACTTTCATAATAAATACTCAACTTGATAAATTTGACATAAAAATACCAGAACTTGTAAAACATTGTCAAAAAATTTATTGACTAACGTTGACTAGAAATATTATTAAGAGAAGATGATGTGGTGATACACAAGCATGTCAAACATTTTGCCATATCAGCAAAAATATGAAAATTAATTTCGACCGATTAAACCGGTTATACCGGACAGGCCAATCAGTTCAATAAAACAAACATCTTTTTTCCCCTATTTCTCATTCGATCTCGACATTTAGAAACCTTCAACCTTTTTTTTGGTTGAATAAAAACCTTTACCTTCATTTCTCTACTCTTCTTCTCCATTATTGAATAAGAAACTATATTTTGATCCAGACATCTTTTTTTTTTCCAAACTTGAACTTATTTTATGTAATACTTTGTGAAGTCAAATTGCATTATTGTTGGTTTGTGATTTTTTTTTTGGTAAAGCTAGTTTGTGATGTTGTATTCTGCGTTTGATATATTGTTTTATTCCTTTTACATGGATTGATGCTATTGGATTCTCCTTGTGCCTATAAAAATAGATATACAGAGAGACAATTTCAGAAGATTAAAGGAGAAGCGAAGAAGAAGTTGAAGTCAGAAAATACGATGATGAAATGAAAATCAATACAGAAAGTATTAGTACCCCTATCAAATTTTCCAAAGTCCTCGTAAAATGATGATGCCGACAACGAACATAAAAGAAGACAGCCGAAAAAGAAGGGTAAAGAAATGAGAGTTAGGGTTTTTAAATATCGAAATCGAGGGTAAATAAAGAAACATCAGATTTTTTTTATTGAACCAATTGGTTGGTCCGGTATAACCGATTAAATCGGTCAAATTAATTTGCATGCTTTTATTGACATGGCAAAATGTTTTACAGGTCTGCTTACGTGTACCGCATCATCTTCTCTTAACGGCATTTCTAGTCAACGTTAGTCAATAATTTTTTTGGCAACGTTTTACAAGTTCTGATATTTTTGTGTCAAATTTATCAAGTTGGGTATTTATTATGGAAGTGTACAAGTTGGGGAATTAGTTTCCAGATTTGAACGGAAATATTTATGGGATTAACCCTAATTCATTATATTCATACTTTATATATCTTACTAATCATTTGATTAAAACATCATAAATTAAAAAAAATAGCAGAATAAAGATATTTTTGATAATATCACTGTCCACAAGAAAAGTAGCAATGGGCTTTCAACGGCTACTTTAGGCCCAAATATTGAACGATATGGCGTGTTCCCTCAGAAATGTAAAACGCTTAGATGTTCATAGTGGGCTATTGGGCCCACTAATTAGGCCCATTGTTTCTCTCTCCCTCGATCGAGAGAGAGATGGTGTCAAGTCTGCGTTCGTCGGCAGGTTCTCATCGCCATTTAGTTCTCTCGCGACACGGAGATTGCTTCGAACCCTAATCGCCGATTCAGAGATCAGATACCACCTCAGCCGCTAGCCATGGAGTATGCAGCTCGGAGGAATCAGAGAGGCCCCTTCGAAGGTCTTTACAGATTTATCATGCGCCGCAACTCTGTCTACGTCACCTTCATCATCGCTGGCGCTTTCTTCGGCGAACGGGTTAGATTCTTTGTTTTTTTAATTTGTTTGATTTCGCTTACCTATTCCTCTGTTTTCGGATCTGATTCCGTGTGGTTGATAGGAATGGTATATGTTGACGGATTCATGAATTCTTAGTAGCGATGACAGACAAGGTTAAGAAATTTTGTTTGTCGTTGATTCGATTAGGTTAATTCCTTTAAGTTTCTCTCGAGTAGGAATCTGATTTTTAGGGAAATTGAGCACTTGATCAGAAAATACTTGTGGGGTTAGGATCTTCTGGGCTTTTCAGACCCAGAACATTGGTGTAGATGATACTTGATGGCAGTTTTGTAGATGCATAGGATCATTTTCATGATCATGATGCTTTCATGCGATACTGAATTTGTTTCAGAAATTACTATGAAGGACGAAGGATCCATGTTTACATGAAATGTAAATCCTATGTGTGCAGGCTGTGGATTACGGTGTTCATAAGCTCTGGGAATCGAACAATGTTGGGGTATGGTATTCTTTTTTTTACCCTCTCCATGGCATTTCCTATATCTAAAACCAGTATCATACGACTGAAATCACCGAATGCAGAATTGTTCTAGATTTTGTGGTTATGTAGAGCAAAGGAGTGAAATTCCCATTATCTTGATCATGAACTATTCTGAAATCGAAGAATGCGTTCTCTTGTTTGTTAGAAGCAGAGAAATCTTGCAGTCCAATCTGTGCAGTTGCCTTGATTTATATTTAAGATCTGTAGCCTGAGGAACTTGAGCATAGATACCGTCGTTTTCTTCATTGTCTTTTTCATTGGTCTTGATTAGAGGTTGATCTCGGTGTAGCTCACAACTTTCTTGAATCTATGTTTAAGTTTGTTCGGGGAAGGGAACATGGTAAATTCTTACCAACTCGTACATACTTATTACTTATTCTCCTTCTTAGCTTAGCTGGAGAGCTATATTCGTCTAGTACTGCAGTGTTCTCTTTGCCATGGTTTACCATAACGTAGAATGAGGTTCTAAGTAGAGCAAAAATTCCCTTATCGACATGTTTTCAAAACTTGAATGTTTTACATGCTTAATAGCTGTACCTGTATCATAGATTCACAATATGATATTTTTCGTTACTCTGCAGAAACGATACGAAGACATACCCGTGTTAGGGCAGAGGCCGACGGAAGAATGAGAGATATCTACTTCAGCCACTACTCTTTCGAATCTCTAGTCCCAAAAGAACAAGTAATGGAGCTTCTGTGTTATAGCCCACTCTTCAAATTTCTTTTTGTTGCAAATAATTGTTCGGATGATCCTTCACTTCATCACCTGAGCTTGGTTCTGTTTAATTGAAATTTTTGGCATTGTTCACTTCACTTTCTTTTATATGTTGTCATACTACTTCCAAACAAACTTACAATGGAACCCCCAAAGCACTTGGCATGTGTTTCTTTCTGTTATGTGCTATTTTCTATCACAAGCTTTGGTTTCGAGCTCAAATTGTATCTGGTCAATTGCAAAAGCTATGTTACTTGATATCAAGGACTAGGATTAAGCATGATACTCGACATTCGAGTATTCGTCTGACTTGTGAATCGAATATTTGAAATTTTGGCGGTTATGAATATCTGACTTTGGATTTAGATTTGGATTCATATTTTAACCAATTATTAATCGTACCTGTGGAATGAATTCACACTTCAAGACAACGAGCAAAATGAATGAAGAATTCATGCGGTCGATTGGGATAAGGCGAAGTTCAAGTTCAAGATATTCGTACCCATGGGTAACTCGGGTCAAGGGAGTGAGGGTGAAGTGAGGTCATCACGGGAGGGTAAGAGGATGAGGATATGTGACATGAGTGCGCCAAGGGCGAGGGCGGGATGGTTTTCTCTTTGATTTAGGGAGTTTGATTCGTTCTCGTCTCGTCCTTCACTCCTTTGGCCAGATATATTCTTGCCTTGCCCTCCTCGGACCCTCACTCGCTCTCTCGGCATTTGTCTATCTTGCTTTCCCCGGCTCGTTCTCTCACCTTGGTTCCCTTAGATTTGCCCTTTTACCTTGCCCCCTTGCCCTTATCGGTTTTACTGCATCATATCCGAAATTCGAGTACTCAACCCTCAAGACCGAGATTGGACAATTTGACCAAGAAACCTTGAGACTATGAAACCTGGATCGAGTACACCAAAAAACTTGGGTATGCGACCCGTATACCCAATCTATCAATGCATAATGTTTTGAGTCACATTATGATAACACAAACACAAGAAATTGAGTCCTTCCTGTCTATTCCTCCCAACCAACACTGCATTATCTGTTACTTGTACTAACTTCTTGGTCTGTAAGTTTACACAGCTTACCTTTGTTTACAGCACTCTGGTAGCCAGAAAAGCAGCACGGGTCTGACAGGCTACTGTGCCCGATTCACTTGGGGTCTCATCGGCTCCCATCCCAGACTTGCTTCTTCGACGGTTTCCCGTGGTTGGACAAACCATCCATCAGCTTGTTATACGTAAAAATATCAGGTAACATGTCTTTATCCAACATCTCATTCACCAGGGCTTCCCCTTCCTTTCTTCTTCCCTCTTCTTTGAAACCCGAAACTAGAACATAGTATGTCGTATGATCTGGTTCAAATCCCTTGCTCGATGCCAACACCCTCATTCTGTTTGCATCGACGGTTCTTTTTATGTTGCAAAGATCCTGAAGAAGCAGGTTGAAGGTCAACGTATCAGGCAACATACCCTCCTTCAGCATCCTCTCTGTCAATGTCGACGCTGCTTCTGCTCTCTTCGACTTCCTCAAACCCTCGACAAGAGTGGTACAAGCGATTAAACTTGGAAGGTGACCGTTCTTCCACAACTTATCCATCATTTCCATTGCTCGATCTGCCTTGTCATCTCTGCAGAGTTTCTCGATGAGACTGGCATAATCAAACTCATTTGGAATAACCCTTTTGTTCGAAAAGTCAATCACCAATTCCGAAGCATCATCAGCACGGCCTTTTCTACACAACCCATCAACGAGAATCTCGCAAGTAGCCTCCGAGAATCTATACCCTAGTTCGATCATCTCATACGCCATTTTGATCCCCTCCTCAATCTTGTTCCTCCCCAAAACACCCCTGATCAGAGTATTGAAACTAACCACATTTGGGTTGCAACCTTTTGCCTTCATCTCCCTGAACAAGTCCAAGGCCATATCAAACCTCGAACTCCTGCAATGGCCATTGATCAAGGTATTGAATGAGCAGACATCAGGCTTCACTCTCTCCTTCATCATCCGCTCATAAAACCATAATGCCTTATCAACGTCTCCACATTTCACATATCCATTGATGACAGTGTTGTAAACACCAACATTTGGTTTCCCATCAATCAGTCTCTTCATCGTATCAAATGCTAACAACGCAGAATCCATTTTCCCAGCTCTACAGCAAGCATCAATGGCTGACCGGAATATCGGTTCCAGATGTGGACAAGAAAAGATACCTGAGGAACATGGACACGGATTCGCGGCGATGAATGAGAGGAGGCGATCGAGATCGGCGAAACGCTGCGTCGCGGCGAGCGATCTCGCCATCCAGAGGAAAGTGTCGTGATCATGCCGGAAGGTGTCGAGCGTGGCAGCCCAATTGAAAACGGCGAAGTCATAATGCGCGAAGAGCGGGTGATGGCGAAGCTTCGACCGGAGAAAGATGAGCAGATTTTGTGGAGTTAGGGTTTGGTAGTGAGGCAAGTTGGTCTCCAGGAAGGTGACGAATTGGGAGTGGCGGAGAGACGGAGAGAGAGAAAGAGTCGGCGGCGGAGGCAAAGGCGGCTGCTTCGGCGGATGAGGTACCGGGAGAAACACTTTCTCCGGCGTCGGTGCCGGCGTCAGAGCCGCCGGAAGATGAGCCTTCGAGCTCGAGATGAACTTGATGACGTTCTTCTTCTTCCATCGCATCTTCTGCAACCCAAAAAAAAAAAGAAAACAAACGTCAATTATACTTGTATGACTTGAATGAATTGACTGTAATGCCCTTGTTCTTTCTTGAAACCCCAAAATTACCCTCTGATGCTATTAGGAAATCGAACTTGATGCAACCCCAACAAAGGTTTGACTGAACCCTACTGGCCCCTCCGCCGTGACCACCGTTGAACCGGTGACAGTATCCGGCAATCCGTTTTCCGACCGAGAGATGAGAACTTCGGGATCTCAATTATGCACGAAGCCTGGTGTCACTTGGTTCCAGAGAAACCTGAGCTCCTTGTCTTGTGCATCTCCGACGCTTCTCAGATTCTCCCCACCTTTGTCTTCTTTCCCGACCAAACGTATGTATTTGTTCGTTTTCAGCTCTTGCACCTGCTAAATTTTTAGCTTTGTAGTGAAATTCCGAGGCTTCTTCTTGTAGGATCCTCTCGGCTGCAGATTATGTCTGCTGTTCAGTTCCGTCCTTGCATTGACATTCACAAGGTATTGTCAGTCATAGTTTAAGAAATAATGTGTTTGTTTATAAGCTTGAATTCTGAGTTTAGTTGTACCAATATGTGATGTTCATTTGTTATTTCCTCAAATTCATGGTGCTTGTTTGGATTCAACTTCAAATATGAAGAGGGCCATTCAAGATAATCGGGGTGATGCCGAAATTAGATTTGTTAAATGTACATTTCTTACGAAAGTTGATCTATGCCGTGGATTTGGAATGCATTGAGTTGTCTTGGATTTGAACCCAGACGTTCTTCTTCTTGTTCAGCTCCATTGACATCGTCTTAAACTGCAGTGACAAGTGAAACTCTCTTTTCGGTTAAATCCGTGCCATGTAACTTACAGAACGATTTTTGTTTTTAAGGGAAAAGTGAAACAGATTGTTGGGTCAACTCTTCGTGATTCGAAGGAAGATGGTTCAGTTCTTGTCACAAATTTTGAATCCGATAAATCTGCTGCGGAGTATGCACGTATGTACAAGGAAGACAGGCTTACAGGTGGCCATGTCATTATGCTTGGTGCCGACCCTTTAAGCCAAGCTGCGGCAATTGCAGCCCTTCATGTTTATCCTGGTAAGTTTGCACTTGCTCATTTCCGATGGATACAAGTAAGTTTTTGTTATATATTTGATTGATATGTAAACTCTCTTGCAATGCCTCTGTTATATGATACAAGAACATGAATTCTAGGCAGTTTGCAAGTTGGAGGTGGAATCAATTCAGATAATTGCATGAATTACATTGAGGAGGGAGCCAGCCATGTCATTGTCACTTCGGTATTCCTATCTTGCTGTTTCTTTTGAACTTTCTCGGATAGGAAATTGTGTTCTTATTGGCCTTAGATTAAGTGTACTTTGGGCTTAATGACATTTTCTGTTGATGTATTGCAGTATGTGTTTAACAATGGAAGGATTGACCTTGAAAGACTCGAGGGCCTTGTACGCAGTGTTGGGAAACAAAGACTTGTATTGGACCTAAGCTGTAGGAAAAAGGTGTTTTTCTAACCAGTTTTCTGTTTCCTGTTTTGCATTTCAGCTGTTATGGATAAGGTGCATACTACTTATACGTATACCTCTTCTTCACTAACATGGATAGTCATTTATATATCTGTTTTGCCACACAGGAAGACAAATATGCAATTGTTACAGATAGATGGCAGAAGTTCAGCGATGTCTACCTTGACGAGAAATCATTGGAGTTTCTTGCAAGCTATGCAGATGAGTTTCTTGTCCATGGGGTAGATGTTGAAGGGAAAAAGTAAGTTCAATCTCTCCGAACGTGGTCTTTCAGCTAATTGGAGTCATCGTTTCTTGCCTGATAAACTTATTAAAGTAACAGTACTGAATTAAAAATGTACTGATGCTAGTTTTTCTTCTCACCAGGCTAGGGATTGATGAAGAGCTTGTTGCATTGCTGGGCAGATATTCTCCGGTGAGTAGCATAAGCTTTTCTATTCATTTCCACTATATATCAATTCTTAATTCGGACTTCCGAATGTCTTGCCTTCCTCGTGTGTCTTTGCTGCCAAAACTTTAAGAACTAAATGGCAGCTTTCCCTCATCCATCAAAATACTCCTTTTCTCATACTACCCGAATCCTTTACACAACACAGCTCTACTGAATTCAGCGTACTTGAAAGCTCTTTGCAGGTCATTTAATCGGGTTTTCAATGTTAATAAAACAAGGATAGAAAACTAGGAAGAGGTATTACATAAGATAGAGTAAGATGGACAGTAGTTATGTGTCGGAATACAGGGCTAAGTTGTTATCTTGTCCAGGAAAATTTTACATCTAAAAGAAAACAGGACAGGGTATTGTCTTTTCCCTGCTCTCGTAGATAATTACATCCCGAACCCACTTCTGGATCAACAAAGACACAATTGCATTACCGAACCACGATTTCACAACTCTGTATTCTGTATATCTCATACGGTTTAGCTATCAGATTCCAGTAACTTATGCGGGAGGCGTCACCGTGATGGATGATCTAGAGAGGATCAAAGAAGCCGGGAATGGGCGAGTGGATGTGACTGTGGGTAGTGCTTTAGACATCTTCGGAGGCAACTTAGCTTACAAAGATGTCGTCGCTTGGCACTACAACCAGGAATCATCAAAAGTCAAGTAAGAGGTGTGCCAACAAATCTCTACCATGTGTTTTTTCTCTTTCAGTTTCAGCTTTTGTTAGTGGATCTTCGGGACCCCAAATTAAAGGGTCCAAAATTTTCCAAGAACAAGCTCATGGCTTTTGTTTGGGTTCATAAAGGTAATACTGCGGATAAGATTGGTCACTGACAAGTCATGGGTTATGGATATAAGTCGCTGTAATAGTTACATTATGCCGAAAGGGCGGCATATGGGTCGTCACCAAAAAAAAGAAGGGCCAAGTGTTTGGCTCTGTTTTTTTTGTATCAGAAGCGTGCACTCTTGTCCTGTGGGGACAGTGTAAATCACTTGATTCACCATGAATCTCCACATTGTAAAGCCAAGAAGAAAAGAGGCTAATGTTATGGTGTTGTTGCTTTCATGTTAGCATTTCATGTGGCAGCCATTGCATTTGATGCCTTTTAGCTTCTTCGCCATATTGCATTTTGGGTGGGGATCCTTGTCTTGTGGTAGAGGGTTTGACTCAAGTCAACGATAGTGGAAAGAGAACTCAACGCAAAGTCAACCCCGAGTTGGTTTTATTAGATTGTTTTTATGATGCTTAAGTATATACACATCTAGGGCTAGACGTTTTTTTAATTTTTTAAAACTATATATCCATTCAGTTTTATTTTGTTTGTTTTGTTTTGGTTCAGGTTTGATTTTCATTAAAATACTATTTTTTTTAAAAAAAAATGTTTTGTTTGGTTTTTCGGTTAGATTTTGGTTCAGATTTATATAATTTGGTTTAAGAAAAATCATACATTTGATTTTTAGATAGGATTAAAACGAGATCAGGTTTTTTCTCTTCTTATTCTAAGCTTCTTGTTCTTTCGTCGTAGGATCCATTAAAACAAGATTATTTTTCTTGGTAGTTCACATTCAATTAACTAATTTTGTAAAGTATATGAAATTATTGAATTCTCAGAGAAATTAATCAAATTAGGGTTCTGATTCTGCGTCGATATAAAAAAGTAAAAGATTAACACTTTCACGGAATACCATTCTTTTCTCTTCTCTAATTATTGGGACCAAATGTTATTTTATGTATACAAAATAAATTGTGTAAAAAAAAAAAATCATAACCTTTTTTTCCGATCGGAGAGAAACCAAAGAATATGGGTTTATTGGTTTTCTCTTCGGATAGTTTGTCCTTTTACTATTTAAGAAATGCCCCTAGCTAGTTGATGGTCACATGATCAAAATTGTATCTATTTTATTTTCTATAAATCCAAATATAAAATATATTTTTTTACAAAATAATTCATTTATCGTGTGTATTACAATCATGACCGGGAAAAAAAAAAAGAGGAAAAACAAGTGAGACTGACTAATACGGCGTATATAAAGATAAGTCATAGATCTAGAAAGAAAAAATTATTGGAAACACTAATAATATATAATTAACTAACGCAGGTGTATGCATGTCCATGGATGTGGGTTTGTAGATCTACATCGTATGTGTGTTTTTAATTTGGAGAGGCATTATCTGTCGTTTGTAAACACAACAAGAACAAAAAGACAAGTAAGGTCCATGCAAGAGTTGGCATAGTATGTTAAATCTCAATCATATATATATATATATATATATATATACAGAATTTTTTTTGCAATTCGTCATCTTAATTCATCGGTAGTTTAAGAAAACACATTAATTAATCCTTAACCTACAATTATAATCTTACCTATAATTTTTTTTCTTAGTTTTTTTTTTCTATTCACCAATTTTTTTCTGTGGTGGTATAATTGATTCCTATCCAAGTACTTGTAGATTATGGGTCCGGGCAAGCATAACAAGATATTGCAATGTTAAATACTTTAAAATAATGTATTTTATAAAATTCACCGAACATATGAAATCTCAAGTAAATAATCAATTCTACAAAAAAAGAGAGAGATAGAGAGAGACTAATCACTAAAATTTGCATAACCCAAAAACAAAAGGGGCTTTATTTAGAGAATAAAAACAAAAGATTGAATAGATTAGTTTATCAAAAAAGATTGAATAGATTAAAATTTATATTTTCTTTTTCGAAAAATGGGAATTGTTTAACACCCAAAAAAAAAATAATCGAAGGGCAGAAAACGACAAAATACAGCTAAAGTTAGAAAGAGAGATCCCAAGAAATAATGGAGATGTAAGTCTCTTATAATTATAGATAGGAGAGAGACAGCTTAGCCAAAATGAGGAACTTCAAACTACAAGAGATTATTTTTTTCCCACAGGTTTAAATTAAAAATAATTTTAGTACTTGCATATTTTTTTGGCAAATTTAAATTTATCCCTCTTCTTAATCATTTTTATAAATCATTGCAGTCTAAAATATTTTTTGGCTGTTGTAGGATTTTGTAAAATTTAATTTGTAAAACTTAGATAAAAAATAATTTGAAATATAACCGAAATTTAATAAACTTTAAATTTAATTGTATTAAATAGAATATAAAAATTAATAGAAATTATAAAAAATTGTAATTAATATTTCATTAAAAAAAAATTTACGTTAAAAAATAGATTTTCTATTCAAATTAAAATATTATGTTTGCAACATTAAAGAATGATAATAGTATTTTATTAAATAAAGAGAGACTGTGATTAATATTTAGGTCTAAAAAATCGAGTTAAAAAAATTATGACGAGTTTTTAGATTAAAGTAACAGATCAATCATAACGGTAAAAAAATATAATAAATCTTAAATGCTAACCAATATTTCGAAATTCTATTAAAATTGTTATAACTATAAATTTTTTCCTTTTATAAAATTGTGGGCCCTTGAAATTTGGCGCTCTCTGCAAAAGCCCTCCAAGGCTACGCTTATAATACAGAACCCATTTCTCATTTTTTTTTTACAGAGGTTTTTCAAATTAAATAGAAGATTAAGTAATGAAGAAGAAGATGATCAATCTCCCTTTCTTCTCCATTCCTCTGCTCCTCTGCATTGCCTCTGCAAATGCCCGTATGCTCTCTCTCTCTCTCTCGATATATATATATATATATACATATACATATATATATATATATATATGTGTGTGTGTGTTTTAAATAATGGATCAGACAAACAAAGAACAAGAACCCTAGAAGAAGAGGTTCTTGATATACATATATATATATATATATATATGTGTGTGTGTGTTGTCAATGTAAAAAAAACATGACAATGTATAGATTAATGAGATATGTCGGAATTTCTGTATAATTATTTTATAATGTTCTTGAAATGGGCAGAGAATCAAGGGGTGGGGTTTGGGTACGAAGGGAGGAATGGACCGACGAGATGGGGGAGCCTCGACCCTCATTACACCAAATGCTCCGCCGGAAAATTACAGTCTCCGATCGATATCCACAAGAAGCACGCTCTCTACAACCGGAGATTGGGATCTCTCCTCAACCGTTACCATCCCGCAAACGCCACTCTCCTTAACCACGTCTGCAACGTCGCGGTTAACTCGAAAATCCCTCGATCAAAATTATTTTTATAATTTCATGATGGCATGTTGAAAACATTAGATTTTATTCAGGTTTCTTTAAAATGATTTAGAAACTTTGGTACAAATTGTTGGGGTCATATAGGGGAATCAAATGTTATAATACTACTGAGTTTTACAAGTGTAGTTATGATAAATTGTTTTCATAAATGAATAGCTCTTGATATAAGCAATAATAGGGTTTTTTTAACGACCATATATATATGATTAGATAAATTAAGATATGATTAGGGTGGTAAGTAATCTGACCATGTATCTATACAAAAAATATATGTAGATGTTTTTCGGGGGAGGGGCAGGAGACATGGTGTTAAATGGAAAGAACTACACTTTGCACCAGATGCATTGGCACACTCCTTCAGAGCATCTTATCGATGGGATCCAGTGAGTCCATTATCTTCCTTTTTTACTATTATTATTATTTTTTAAATCATATATATATATATATATCAATTTCCCCATTTTATGTCATGTTGAATGTTGGACATATAGATAGTGTGGCCCAATTGCATTTTACAATTACTAATGGGCCGACCAATTTTCACATAAAATGAATCAATCTATGGAGCAAAATATGTAGGTTTGGTAAATAAAAAAAAAGGATGGCACAAACCATTAATATATTTTCAAAAACAATGTCTCATTGGACCTGCCACTACTAAACCGAATTTGATTTGGACCGAAACAAATCCAAAAACCAAACCGGACCATACCGAACACCAATACTTTATTGGATTCGACTACAATATTTGATTATGGATGCTAGAGTTTGCACTAGCATCTCATGCATAATATATTAATTAGATTGAAATTAATCCATTATTCGGCAAAAGAACCGTTATTATAACGGTTTAATTTTTAATAAAGATATGAAAAAATGGAAAACGCAGATATGCTGCAGAGCTCCACATGGTCCACCAAGCACAAGATGGAGACTTCGCCGTCGTCGCTACGCTCTTCAAATTAGGCCACGAGGACCCTTTCCTCGCCAAGGTATAAGATTACTTCTGCGTTTGCGTTTTGCGTTTTGCATTATATCGGATTCTCAATCGCTATCTTCTCGAAATCAGAAACCCTAATCGACCAATATCTTTTAACTAAACGAGTCTTTAACTTTAAATATTTCGTTCAATCGTCCAAATAACTATCTTGAGAATATATGTATGTGTGTAATATTTTGTAAGACTATATATAATTAAAAATGTTTTAGTAATGATGATGGTGATGATGATGATGATGATGATGATGATGGTGATGATGGTGATGTAAAAGATAAAGGAGAAGTTGGAGAGATTGATAGAAGACAAGAGGGGAGGGAACACAACGGCGCAAGTGGAAGTAGGGGAAGTGGAGACAAAACACATCGAACACAAAACCGGCAATTATTTCAGATACGTTGGTTCCCTCACCACCCCTCCTTGCTCCGAAACCGTCTCTTGGACCATCCTTAGCCAGGTATATATATATATTTATTTATACCATACATATACATCGTATATTACATTTTTGTCATTTCATATGGTTACTTCAAATTATTTAAATCTATTTGTTTAAAATGAAAAAGAAAATGAAAAAGAAAAAGGGTTGAAGGTAAATCGTTTCATAGAAGAGTCTTATAGTCAATATTGGTGTGGATTTGACCATTAATTTATAATGATTTTATGATTTGAAATCTCTACCCATAAATAATTTAATTATCCAACACTTTGGCTTACAGAAATTCATATTTCGTTTTTTTTAAATACCGGGGACTAATTAAATTCAACGGATTTCGCGTCTTGGTTTACAACCCAATCAATATTATAATGTTTAAAACTAGTATTAGCCCATGAATTGAGAGTCCTAATCCATGATGTTGAACCAATTTTTTTTTACTAAGTATAAAAGTCAATAAAGTATTTTTTTATAATCTTGAAAAGTTTATCAAATCTTTTGATCCAATTACATCTCAGAATATTAGAAAAGTACGAAAGAATACTCTTCTTCATGTTTTCGAACCCGGGATAAGAACACGTTTTGATATTCTCTTACCATTAGACCATCTTATATTTTCGATATTTGACGTAATTTGAAACTGACACATCAATCACATACATAATGATGTCCAAAACTCTATATACATACACACACATATACATGTACATGCACACATGCATAAATATGTGTATATGATGCAGGTGAGATCAATTTCAAAGGAACAAGTAGAATTACTAGAAGCCCCATTGGACATTGAGTACAAGAACAACTCAAGACCGATTCAATCCCTCAACGGTCGCAAAGTGGAGATGTTCCACAAGCTCTCCCACAACCACAGGAAGGTCGATCACATTAATTAATTAAAACTCCCAAATAACTTTATCATTGTATTATAATATATATAATCCAAAATAAATAAATGGATTCTTGAAAAAAATATAATATAATAAACCCTAATCTCGTGTATTACTTATGTTGTTCACTGCTAGATTTAGCTTTCCCATGTTTGGTGCGTGATGTTGCAGAATAAATGCAACGAGGATATGTGAATGAGCTTATCCTATATATATATTATATAGTACCCTTTTATGTTATTATATATTTATGTATCTACAGTATTATTTTGCATAACGTAATTGGTTGAAAATGAAGATTTAATTCTTAAATCACAGTCTTATGATAATTTATTCTCATATCAACCGAAGTAATTTAGAGAATTGTTTATGTGAAGCATAATATTTATGATTCGAATTATTTTCCAATCACGAGACAAATTTTTTTAAGCAGAATAAGTGAAGCTTTCTACAACTTTGCCGTAAATTTGACAATTTCTTTTTTGTTTCTGGTTAAAGAAATTGACAATTTATTACACGCGACATAAAAGATAACGAGTCCTTAATTAATACGATACGATTTATATTTGGGGGGTTTATTTGTGTAACGATCAGAATTCTCAAATTTTTTTTATAGATTTCTTCATTAAAGTATTTTGTCATTTTTAGAAACTTTTATTTTTACTTATAAATTATGTTTTTGAGTTTCATTCCGCGAGTTCCCAAGTTTTACTTTTATATACATACATATATATATATATATATATATGTATATTCCAATGAGAATTAGCAAACGGGTTTTGTTTGTTTGTAAGAATGGTTCAATGGAAGGGCAGATTTGTTGTCATTATCAAAACCCCCATTTTTATCATAATTGGTGGACCTTAGGAATTGAATTTTTCTATACACTCCTTATTATTACAAATACTAGTTAGTCCTTTTAGACTCATTCCTTACCTAATTCATTCACCCATTTTAATATCTAAAACACTTACAATATTAAAATATTATTATTATTATTATTATTATTATTATTAGAGAAAATGGCAAAAACCCATACAGATTATACCAAATGTGTAAAATTAATCTGTGTGGATTTTTGCCATTTTTCCTTATTATTATTATTAGAACATTAAAAGGATTCTGAATTTCATCATTTGATTATACTTGAGACGTGTTATAAAATTCAATACATTGTGAATAACGGTTAGGCTATTTCGATTCAAATAATCAAAACTGAATCAATTTAAGACCCACGATTGAACTGATAAGGGATGTGGCAAAACTTCTTTCTAATATAGGTTCGAGCACTCGTTTTGGAAAGATGACACCTTAAATGGCAATTACCCGGCCAATCTTCTAAATTTTGGAGAGAGATATTTGAGACGAAGACCCGATGAATTTTTTGAATATAAAAAAAAAACAAAACAAATTCAAATCAATTTCAACCAAATATCCCACAAATGTTTCTTTGAATTTTATTAATACAATTAATCGAAAATAAACGAATATGAAGATAAAAAAATATGTTTAGGATATAATTTAAAATAATAGGATATAAGAAATAGAATAAAATCCGAATCGAATCAAAATCCTAATTATAAAAAAAAAAAAAACCCCCGAAAATCCGGCTAAGTGTAGGAAAGCTTTGAAATTGTTGTTGCGACTCTCATGTGATATGTGCAAGTAACCAGTGATGAAATGCCAAATCCATGACAAGGACTCACTGCTGTTCCTTATTTATGACCCACTAACATGAAAAATCGGGCCAAACATAATATATATATATATATATATATATATGTATATATATATGACACTTTTATTTTCATTAAATTAAATGAAATCACATATTATAAATACATGAAAATCCTTAAAATCCAACTCCTTTCACACGCGCATACGTCAAATATTCATTTTCATCAAAGTTATTTTGTCTTTATTTCTTTATAGTGGAATAAAAATCGTAATTATTATACGAATGCATTTTTTGTTGACCAGTTCACGTGGTTTTCCTAATGTAGCTTCATTTCTACTCCGACTAATGACAATTGAGTGAAATTATCGCTATCAGTTATATTTTAATGATTATATATATATATATAAATATAATGTTGTGTGCGCGTTTGCGTGTGTGAACTGTATTGCATGTACACGCGCCTGTATATACGTCTGAACTCTGAAAACACGATGTTTTACGTGTGACTCAGTCCCATATTAATTTGTATACCTTATCATTTTAAACCGTTTTTATTTAAATTGACGAATTAACAGCATATTATATTAGATTTTGAATTGTTATATATATATATATATGGCCAATCACCACAATATATATATACCTAGATTTCCAAAATTCACCAAAAATTCGCATATACAAATATAGATAACTATTTACAACCAAATAAGGAAAATAAAAGGAAAACCCAAGGAGGAGCAAAAATTCAACGTAAAAACGTAAATAAACCACGTAAGAAGTGACAAAAACGGCGCGTTTGGGAAATAGCCCGAAAATCACTGACGTACGCGTTTACTTTGGTGGGAAAACCGTTACACAATCGCCACGTCAGCACCAACGACTTTTCAGAGAGGAAAATTTGTGGGACCCACCAACCAGCCAATCACACACCGACTTGGGCCCCATACTGGTACCCCGTATCAGACGGCGCAAGTTATGCCACGTCAACATCAACCAACAAATCCGGTCTCCTCCCAGACGAAAACCGGTTCATCGCACCGAAACCGGACCTAACCGGTTCATCGCACGACCTTCTCGAAAAGACCGGTTCCTCAAACCGGTTATGAACAAACCGAACTGCGTCCACATCATCCGGTGGAAGCCGGCTCCTGATGTCTCGCGTCGCCGGCGACAGGTGTGACCCATGAGCCGTCGCGGATACGTCCTTGCATCCTCCTCCGGTCCTGAAGATTGCCCTGAAGCTGGCGAGAAAACCGGGTTTTCTGTCCCTGATCGGTTTATCGATAACTGTGTCGGACCGGACCGATTTCTGACGGCGGATCCGGCGGCTGCGATCACGTTTGGATCTCACTCGCCCGATGCAAGACACCTTCGGCGAAGACGGTTCAGACAACGAGGGATCCGATTTCGGCCTCGACCCGACCCGTTTCGGGATCATCAAGGTCTTGGCGATTCTGCAATTTCTCCGGGTCTTGGCCTCGTCGAAGCAAGTCTTCTGCGGCTTCGGCAATCCGATGATTGACGCCTTAGACTTGAGCGATATCCGCTGCGAATTCGTTTTCGGGTTCGAATTCGGGTTGAAATTTGAACCCGGATTCGAATTCGAAGCAGAGTTTCCTTTCTGGGATTCTTTGCGCTCGAAGAACGCGTTCTGACTCAGCCACGCGATCTGTGCTTCCCTGGACAGGAAGTAAGATTCCGGCGGAGAGGCGGCGGATACGTAGTGGGATCTGGTTTTCGGGTCATGGGTCGGGTCGGCGAGGGTCTCGCAAGAGATCTTGCGGTCGGATCCTCCTGAACATACGGAAGAAACAAAGTTCTCGAGATCGACTTGTGGCATCTGAAAAATTCTGTTGTTGTTTCAGACGATGGGAGGTTTTAGAGAGAGAAACAGAGAGGGTTTTGATTTTAGTGAGAGAGAGAGAGAGCTCGATGGAGGGGAAGAAGATGCGAGGAACGGTTTTTATAAGACGAAGAAGAAAAAGAAAGGGATCCCTTTTTTTCTCTCTTTTTGGAATTATCTTTGTTAATTCTTTATTCTCCTTTTTTCCTATTTTAATTCGGACAGGTTTTGGATCATGACAGTTGACTTGTGCTGTCTATATACGCAGACACCCATATTTATTAAAATTAGGTTATTATTCTCATCCTATTCAAAATTAAATAAATAAATTACAAAGTAATACCTTTTTCCGTGCACAAAAAAAAAAAATCTGTACCTTCCCGTAATGAGTTCCTGTAAATTATGGGGGGAAAAACGTACTCATTCATTTATAATATGAGTTAATCAAATTTTAAAAAATAAACTCTTATGTTTTTTCTAATTAAAAAAAAAAAGAAAAAAATATAATTACAAATGAATTTAGCAGACTGGTCCGATCTAAATCCGAAACTTATAGTTACAAACTTTAGATTTAATTATATAAATCCGAAAAAATCGGATCGTCACGAACCCGAATCCGAAACACTCAGGGACCTAAGTGTGCGATTGACACCCCTCCTAGTGGTTTATTACTAACAGTAAAAAAAACGGAGCGTGTACCATCAAACTCCTCTTAGGCTGGACTTTTCTTTTATTATTTTAATTTAATTATCTATGCGTTTGATTGGGGCTTTTCAACGAAATAATCTAAACAATTAACGGTTTTATAGATATTTATTAATATTTCGTGCACGATAAGAAGTTTTGTGTTCTTCTCAAAGGTGGTATCCGATTAGGACTCAAGGTAATTTACTCGCAAATTAATTATTATTACGCTTTTACGTATATATTAATTATATTACATTTACACTATATAATCCTTTGATTCCTAGAAATTCCATATTAATTTTCAGGGCATTAAGTTAACATCACGAAAATGGAAATCGTGTAATTAATAAATAATATATCGTTATTAAATACGAAACGTTACACGCTGTAGGATCCTACTTCATACACAGGGAACACACATATATCAATAAGTGGTGACGTCACTGTTTTTTTTCCTTTCATGAATTTATCATAAATTGGTATAATTGTCTTCCATCAGTTTGCTCGATTTAATCGGTTCTATATAAAATGTACGATATTAAAATTTTATTTGATAATATTTTTCGAATTTAAATTTGAACAGGCATATTATAAATTTATGAAAGAAGTTATAAAAAAAAACAAATCTTAAGATTAGGTTAGAGACAATTTACCCAAAACAATTAAGTTAGACAAAAATATGTGTACTAGAATTGTTTAGCAACATTTTTTTTAGTGCGTATTTATTAATTTTAGGAACTTGTAATTAACAAAAGTTCAAAAACATAAGCAGTGAGCAATATAATATAGAAGTCTAAATTGGTTTCGAGAGGTTTTTTTTCACATTTTTTTATATTGTTTTTTTGTTTTTTTTTTTTAATTTCAAGTTCATGTGATGCTGTTTCAATGTTTTGTGGTCGCCGTGTCATAGCGACATGCAACGCTCACAGGCTTTTATTTTCTCGTGGTGTGTCTATTTTGTTTTTTTAGTTATATTTATTAAATTATAGACTATTAAAATACAAAAATAATGAAGATTCGTAAATAATTTATATTAAAAACAAACAAACAAATTACTATACAAATTTGTAAGAAAGACATCCTTAAGCATTATTATTGTTATTGTTGCGATCCAAATTATTTTAACGTTCTTCATGTATAATCTCGTTTGAGTACGAAAGAATACCTATTAGAGAATTAATTTAAATTTATAACAATTATTCTTGAATAATCAAAATAAAAGCATTTTAAATACTATTCAAATGATTTGAATATAATTTAATATCACAACATTTAACACATATCAATAATATTAGTGAATATATATATATATATATATATATATTCATGTTAGCTTTTTATTTCATTTCTTCGCTGTTCTCCAAAATATTAGTCAAAGTTTGAAGATTAATTAACACTAATCTATCAAAATAATTATTTCAAACCCTTTTAGACCGTAAACAAAATAAATATAGTATTGTAACAATAATTATTTTGTGGCGGGGTCAAATTTTAAATAATCATTTATCAGTATAATAATAAATTTTTTTTCTAAACCTTAATAGTTTTGCGGAATCATATCACCGTCACCGACACTAGATCAGCCCTTGAAAATATACAATCGTTGAATATAATAGATAATAATATATTTAGAAAAAATATTTGGTTTTAGAAATTCAGTAGACATCACTATTTTTTTTTCAAATAAAACGTGAATTGTTGACATCAACTGTTACCAATAATTATATTGTTTTATTTATCAACAAACAAGCTAATAATGCCAATGGCCTACAATTTTTTGTAATTGAAGCTAAATAATGACTACCAAAAAATATAGTATTAAAAGTACGCGTACATTGTATTTTGTTTGTGTATCAAATGGTATCTCTATCCATTACACAAATCAATGTATTTATTGTCACGATCACAGCATAAATAAGGTTTTAAATAAAAAAATAATTTAATAACATAATTACATATTCATATACATAATATCTATTTAAAAAACAATCTATCTGAATGTGCGTGTGTGTATATATCATATTTTTAATATATAAGTTGGGTGCAAATTATTTAGATATCTAAATTTGTAATTAAGATTATTTTCAAGTGTTTTGGATAATTTTGTCCATCATATTAGATTCTAGATATTTCGGAGACGATGACTGCGTAAGGTTCTACAAATGATTTGTGTTATCGGATTCGATATAATAGTAATATTATATTATTATATGGAGGAAAAATTCAAATTTAATTCCTTTGACTATGGTGACGCCACTTAGACAAAAAAAATAAGAAAACACTAAAATAAGTGTCAAATGTTACGAAGCTTTTTTTAATATTACCTTTAAAAATAATTTATCTTCGACATTTTTCAACAAAAAAATAAAAAAAAAGGAAAAAATAATATAAGTTTAGTTCTCTCGGTACTATTTGTCATCCCATGAGTCATTAAAGTTAAAAAATTGTTTCTAGAAGCTCCTTTATTTTCACTATGAATTGTCCTTATCATGAAGAAATATTTTGACCAATTAAGAAAATGTTGATCTTGAAATTAAATATGATATATTTTTTTTTATTTGAAATGACAACTTATTTCAACAATTTGAAATAGAATAAGCTATAGTTTCTAAAGATCATTTACAATTTTTTTTATTTTAAATGTGTGAAATTCTTAAATGCCAACCATTTCTAATTTCCCTAAAATCATATTTAACTCTAATCAAATCCTATGTTTACTTGCATAAGCTCTTCACGAAACTGAAATGTAACACAAAGAGAGAGAGTTTTTCAAAATAAAAAAAAAATTCTAAATATAATTGAATGACTAAATTTCAAGCCATATGTTTTTACAATGCAAGATATATTCTTCCTTTTTAAAAAAAATATTTATTTCGCTTTGGAAAAAATATAAATACTCAAACCCACAGGAATCAAATTCTAGAAGATTTACGATTCACTAGGGCCCACAAATATAAAGTTTCATATGTGATCTGTCAAAAATAAAACACTAATGTATAAAATCTGAAAAATTATGTCTCAGAGACCTGGGACAGGAAAATAAATCATTTTAATATAAAATGGCAAAGCCAATCAAATTCGCGTACAACTATTAAGTAAATGTCGGAAGCGAAGTCGTAGAGGAACTCTCCCACTTGACCAGGAAGACAAATCTCTCTTTGCTCTCTCTCTCTCTCTCTCTCTCTCTCTCTCTCTCTCTATATATATATATATATATATATGTATTTGTTCCGTACGGTTCCTTTTAGAATCTATATGCAGTTTCTAGAATATTACTCATCATTTTCACCCGAATCCATAGAATTTCTTCTCGCTGTTTGATAGATTACAGTCCACAGGTATCCCACTAATTTTCGAATATTCCATCTAAATTTCAGATTGAGTATCTGAATTTAAAAAAATAAAATAAATATTACTCTTAGATTTAGATAGGATCATTTTGAATTCGGGTCTGCATTCCAATCGTTTGATTATGCCACACGAATCTTGACCATTGATTTGTATATTCAATCTTGACCATTTGATGCGCGAAATGAATTTTGAACCGTCCGATTAGACCCAACACATCCAAACCGTCAAATTTTTTAAAACTAATTGCAGCAACAAATCTCAGCCGTTGGTTTTATCAATCCGCCCCCGCCTGATTAAATGACTGAGAACCTTAGCCGCCCGATGAAAAATCCTTGCTAATCTCAACCGTTGATTTAGATATTGAAACAACACTCAGATGTACGACCAAATGCTCAAAAACAATACATAGAAAGTTGTTAATAAATAAAAAAAAGGGTCCGAATCTCATCTTCCTGAGTTTCACTTCACTTCAAACTAAAAAACTGTTCCATTTAAGACAAGACAAAAGAAAAAAAAAAAAAAAAAAAAAAAAAAAAAAAAAACCACGTCTGGCTGAAATGAATTCTGTGAAGCCTTTTGGGAAATTTTTCCAAATCATACCAATTTTTACGGATTGAGGGCCTAATAAGGGTTGTATCGGCTGCGTCCTCTACCGTTATCATGGTTGTGGTTGCGTTTGCCGCTGCTCGAGCTGCCTCCCGAACCAGACGACCTTCCTCCCCGGGGTGGCGGTGAAGGCCGAGGTGGCGGCATTGCTCCTAGTCCCGGTTGTTGCCTGCCATTTGTTAAGATTATGAACAAATTAGATCAATGCTTACACTCTTGACTGTTTGTTAAAGATTACAAAGCTTGATACACATGATGCAGAGCCTAGATTGATGGTAAGGTTTTTGCTTAATTAAGTGTCCACGACCCGTTAATTTTTGCATCAGAGAGTTTGCTTGTCTGCGTAATGATCACTCTCTCTGCGTGCTTGTGTGTGTGAGTGACTGCATCTCTACATACAAGCATTTGCGCGAATGCATATGGGAACTCATGCGTATACCGCTAATTTGTGTGTACATGTGCACCTGTCTCTGAGTGCTTGTGTGCGCCCGTATATATGTAGTGTATGTAACTTGCACCAATGTGTATATATGTGCATGTCTGAGTGAATTTGCATCTATACACAGACTTAATTGTGAATGTGTATGCACCTGTATCTGTGCGCATGTCTATGTGTGTTTATGTGCGTCTATGTACGTGCAAAACCATATTTGATTATGTGCATTTGTTACCTAATGTATGATGCATTGTCTCTGACATCCCAGTATACATGTGTGTGTGTATATGTCCTCCTTATGTGCATATATGTATCAGGAAAAAAAGTAAAAAAAAAAACTCTAAGGAGAGACTCACAGGACATATCCGATCCTTCCATCGGGTAACATGATCGGCATCATTGCCATTCCTCCAGGACCAGGACCTCCAGCATGCATCAGTGGCTGCAGATTTCCCGACAATTCAAACCAGTAAACTCAAGAACCAGCTGATAAAATAAGCATCAGATTTTTCAAGCTTTGCTTCGTTTCTATCGACATGGTTATCATTTCTTTCCC
>NW_010960187.1:1719163-1726562 GCF_000463585.1 Tarenaya hassleriana | reverse complement strand
TTTCCCTAGATGAATGAAGCAAGGTGATAGACTCCGATACACTTCACATATCAGAGCATCGGGGGAAAGGAAAGAGGACAGCCAACGAAGCAGCAGCCCCAGAAGATCAAGCCGGGAGCTCGGGAGCCGGAAGAGGCCGAGAAGATTAAGGTTTTGATTTAGTTATCTTACGTGGATTTTGTGTTTTATTCTCATCTGGATTTGGTTCATTATTTTACAGTCTTTGGGCCGGGAGTTTAGGAATAATAGCCAGGGTTTCGTCCTCTCGAGAGGTTCTCACGAGAGAAAACGTAAATGAGGTGATGATTAGAGAAGTTCTCACTTGAGAAAAGCCAGCAGCCCCAAGACCAACACCGAGAGCACCAAAGCCACCAGCACCCATTCCATAACCGAGAAGAGGAGGATAGTTTGGTTGTAACTGTGGTTTCTGCAGGTTCTGAACTACAGGAGCCTTTTGATCCGCTTGAGGCTTTGCAAGCGAACAATCCAACACGTGCCCTGTAATGGAAGAAACAAATACTGAAAAGACTGTTTGGAAGAAAAACCAGAACAGATTATGAGCTTATTAAAGGCCAATACCATCGATCTCGTATCTTTCGGTGTTTTTCAAAGCTTTCATGACACTTGTCCTTTCCGCGTAATGAACAAAGCCGTATCTGCTGTCTTCCTTGCCAGGTTTTGCAGGTGGAATTGCCACCTTTGTGATTCTCCCGTGATGTTCAAACAATGCCTTTAATCGCTCTTGGGTTATATCTCTTGGCAAGTTCTTGATGTACAGTGCCTTAACCTGTATCCCACTCACCACACAAAAAGACCATTATAAGGTGAATCTGTTAATAATAAAACTCACAGGAACTGAAGAACTACAAAAAAATATATATATAGAGCAGTGGGGTTTGAAGAACTGTTTGGTAAGGTAACTAAGGTAGAGACAGGAGATTGGCATACAAATATCATCACTTCTTCGAAAGAGAGTCAGAGAGAGAATCTAAAGAAGCAAAACCTGGGAAGCAGTAGATTCTCCATTCCTAGATTCAGCCCAGCTAACAGTTGGGGCATTATCATCGAGCTTAAATCTTGGGTCTGACATTTTCTGTTTCGCGTATTCTGCACATGCATGGTTATAATACTCGATGAAAGCAAACCCACGATTCCGGCCCATGTTCTGTGGATCCTGAAATTTTAAGGGAGATTGTACCAATACGTTAACGAAAGAGCTTCTTAAAAGTTAAAGCTTTACAATATTACCAGAAAACTTAAAGATGAGTATTCCAAAGACCAAATACAGAATGAATAGGCTGAAACTTAAAGATGAGACAGACCTTTGGAAGTTCAATATTCTGGACTCCAGGACCAATTCTACTCGCCGCTCTCTTAATATCCGTCTCTGTCCAACTTCTAGGAACATTACCAAGAAATAGGCGATGCTTCGTTTGGGTAGTTGAACATTTTATCCTTTTACCCTACATTCGATGACAAGAATTTAAGAGAGAGAGAGAGAGTAAGAGCCAGAAGAATCCTCAAACATTAAAAAAAAAAAATCATGAATCCCACTGAGATGACTAAAACTTGTTTGAACTTGGGAAGAGTGATTTTACCTGAAATTCACAATTATTTAGTCTCTCAATTGCTTCAGTAGCCAATTCCTTATTTCTGAAAGTTACAAACGCATAACCCTTTCCATCACCAGACTCTTTTTCCCTCATTATCCTAACCTGTTGACATCATACAAAACTCATTCAGTGACACGATAAAAAAAAAGACACGAAAGCATCAGCTCATATTGTAGGGTTGAAGCTTAGGTATTAATTACCTCAGTAACTTCTCCTACGGATTCACAGAAGCCCTTCAAGTCCTCTTCAGAAGCATCTGTAGGAATGCCTCCGAGATAAACCTCCGAACCATGCGGAGGAAGTGATAGGAGCTCAGCATGCTTTTTCTTTTCTTCTTCTTCCTCCTCCATCTCAGCCGCATGACCGTCCTCATTTCCTTCTTCTTCCTCTTCAACCTCCTCTTCCACTTCCTCTTCTATCTCTTCCACTTCTTCCTCTTCTTCTACTTCTTCGTACTCAACCTCCTCCTCAAGAGTCTCCTCTTGATCATTGTCACCATCAAGGTCTACCCTCTCCTCAGATTCCATTGAATAATGAGTTTCTGCATCGTCAGTCCTTGTCCTCGGCATCTTACGTATCTAAAGAAGAAAGTTTGCACTGCAACTGCGGGGGAGAGACAGAAGCAAGAAGCATGTGCAGAAAGAAAAGAATTGGGAAAAGATCGGACAAAAAAGAAAAGAATAAGAGGCTAACGGAACTGAAGAATAAGATGTTCGACTCAATCTCTGCCATCACGCCGCAACAAGGAGTTCCAAAATGAATGAGGCGGACAAGGGGCGGGGTCACAAAATAGTAGTAAGATGACAAACAGTAGACAAAAGAGGGGAGGATGAATGATGCTCAACAGGTGAAACAAACAATCCAATGAGAACAAAAACAACCCCCGAAGAAAAAGGAGAAAGATACGAGTCACCCTGAGAGCGAGCAAAACATGATATTATAGGCCTTAGACTGATGCAGAGAGATTACACCATGGCAAAGAGAAAGTATGCCATTTATTATCATAGATCGATTAACATGGCAAAAGTGAGAGGGGTTATCATAAGATAGACATAACAAGTGTATCTCAGATTTCCCACTTAGACAACTCCAGCTCCAATGTTATATCTCCGAAACACATCGCTCAAGTGAAATCTTATGCTGCCAATCTATAACCTGTTAAGAGAATTCTCAGCTTATATCTACCATTCCTTGACTTGGGTTCTTACATGGAAAGATTACAAACTCTAAAACATCATTTCATCAAGTCAATCAAAAACCCAAACCTAAATATGCCAAGTTAATCCACCACGGGAGAGAATATGTTCCAAGGACAAAACTTACGCAGCCAAATCTACTATCATCCTTACATACAGATGTAAAAAAAACACCAAAACTTAGCACAGATGAAAACCCCAATTCGCGAGAAACGGAAAAAGCCGAACCCGGAAGCTAGAGGAGACCTAATGAACAAAACCCACCGGAGAAATTTTACATCGAAATCAGGGAAAAAAGAGAGACGAAGAGCAGAAAACAAATCCCAGCGAGCGTTCGAAGACCCGTATGAACAAGAAGCCTGAGATTAACAGATGAATAAAGGGCAGAGAGAGAAAGTACCTCGAACGAGAGATGGGGAGCGCAACGGAGACAAGCTCGTGCGACGGAAGAAAACCCTAATTAGGGATTTCAGGAAGAGATTTTGGCGCGGTGGTTGTGGGGAAAAGAGGGAGACTTTGTTGGGGCCCTAGTTCATGTGTGCTTTGGGAAACTACAAGAGAATGGATCATTTGGCGCTTGGGAAATTATTGGGTACAGTTGTTTCTAGTGAGCCCTTGTTTTTTTTTTCTTCCTTTTTTTTTTGTCATCACGAGAAACTTATTTGGTATTTTTAATTATCATAAAATTTTGTTGTTATTGGCATAATAAACTTTAATTTATAAAACAGTATTAGACTAAAATATTCATTCATCCACCGCACATCTGAATAAATTTTATTTTTTATAGAAAAAATGTTATAACATTTATTGCAATGGGCCAATGCCAGGATATTTTTAAATACTTCATATTTTTTTTTTTTTTTGATAACCGGGTAATCCCAGGCCCAAAGGGCCCAGACTAATCCCGACCCACACGCACAACCGGCACCACACGTGTGGGATGTGAAGCACCCGAAGGTGGCCGGAGGAGAAATACTTCATATTTCATATATATGAATCCTTAATTTTCCTTTTATGATTATAAACTTCAAAAACGAAAAAAAAAATTGAAGTGTCGAAACCTCTTTGCTCACAATCTATATAAAGCAATCCACATTGACTTGAGCCCAATAGCTTCAATGTGTCATATTCGATCAACCCAAACCTTTTGACCCTTGTTTCTTCAAATTCTAATTGAATTTTATATTTTACTAAAAACATTTCATTTTCTATTTCAATTAATTAGATCTTAACAAATGAAACCCAATTAGATTAAATCAAATTCGATTTTTACAAGACTAGATGCTATTCGATTCTCTTGGGGCTTCACATGTCCAAATTAAAATACATTATATTGCAAAATAAGTGGACGCTAGACATTTTTACACCAAAACAAAGACAAAGACCAACCATGGAAACCATGGCAAGGACAAAAGGCAAAGAGAAAACAAAACAAAAAGAACAGAAACTCTTCAAGCAAAGTACGGATAGGAGGAAGAAGATTAACATTGACAGAAGAATGAGGAAACATGAGTTTTTTCCAGCAAGAACTTGTACAGATTAAGCGCTGATTATATCGTAATCCGCTCACTGATCATTTCATCTGAACCATAAAGAACGGGAAAGTGTAAGAATTCATCATAACATTACTAATGTTCACAAGTTAATGGATCTTACTCACATTATAACCACATTACTACTAATGACAGTCATTTAGGATCGAACTGAACCAAAATCTGAAAATGGCTCAATCATGACATAGAAAAAGTGAGATGAATCGCCCGTAGATCCACAAACAAAAGGTTAATATAACTTTTATGTTCATACCGTTAGATGAACAAGTCCTTGAACTCTCCATTTGCAAGCTTACACAGCTCATTGTAGTTGTTTGTATCTGCAACAAAAATTGAGCATAATAAGAGGCAAGAAGATAACTCGAGGAAAGCCCTCTAGCCGGTAATCAAAATGTTCCGAGAGCATATTACAAAACATATTTTTTCGCTACAAGATGTATGAGCAATCGGGTTTTGTCAGGTTTCACCGTGCAACTACAAGAGAGATCAGCATCACATCCCCAATGACTCAGCTTATTCAATTGCTTTTAGTGCTATTTAACATTGCTTAGCGAGGATAGATACGTTATATGCATGTTATGCCACAAGAACTCTCATGGAAGGATACAAAGGGGATTCAAATTCAATAGCAGCCTATTCAGGTTACCATGTATGAAAGAAATAGTTCATGTTTTTCTCAGATTTCAATGACTGTTTTTATGTGCCTCAAGCGGTCAAGCCACAAGAATCAAGACAATGCTCGTTCTATCATCAGCTTAGAGGAGACCTTAGAATATGATCGTATAATTTGATATGTTAATGGTACATTCGAAGGAATCAGTTTGGCAAGGAAACGTTAGGAAAAAGGGTCAAAGATGCATACCGAAATTGTCACCAAAGTTGGTCCATATTTCAGCTCTAATGGCATTATCACTCTCTGCAATTCCAATGACCTCTAGGTAGGTAGTAAGAGGCGCAGGAGGCGAACCCCTAGCGATGATCTGCTGATCATCGGTCGATTTCCCGACCACAGATCCGACATCAGACCGTATGACTTGTACGACTGCTCGGACCTTCTGACCTATGTAACGCCTCAGCAGGGCTCCATTCACAAAAGCCGCAGGGCTTGAAGTATCCATATCTGTATCAAGGATCACGCTTTACTACTTGAGTGAGAGTTAAGAATTCGGACAAACTCGAGGCAAACCTGGTTGATAATTACTCATCAATTACCTGTTAAGTCAAAATCAAATACATCTCATTCAAAATTTCAAAGAGCATGAAAGTTCCGCACTACTCTATCAAAGATCATGAGATTTTTCTCACTGAAGTATAAATCTATAGATTTTTCGCAAGCCTCCGGGAATAACATCATCACGCCGAACAGGAAAAGTAAAAAATCAATCCGTAAATCAAGATATTCCCACACAGTATTAAGCAAACCGAAAGCAATATCTACACAACGAAACATTTGAGAGAGAGAAAGAGAGAACTTAACGGACACAAGGGAAAACAATTGTAAACTCCACAGTTGAGGTTTTCTTCAGAAAATTTTCCCACGACAAAGAAGAAGAGAAAAAGCATTACCTGATCGCACAGGATGGATCGGTGAACTGATCCCTGAAATTAGGTTTTCGATGATGACTGATGAGAGAAAATGGAGCGAAGAAGAAGAGACGGAGAGCGGGAACGTGAGCTTCAGATGGCGCCGAAAGGTAAAATCAAGGGCTTTATACGTGAGAATTATTGGGCCTCATGGGCCTATTAAATTATTACTTTTCCTTACGACGCGATTGCGTTGAGAGGGACAAAATGGTAAAAGCGTAATTACCAGATTGCATGTCCGTTTTGGACCGAGCCCATTGAGTGGACCGTAAGGGGTGGTGGACATGTTCGGTCGGGTATCCAAAATTCCTCTCACGTGGTTCAAATTCAGATACAAAAAATTTCAAATTTTATTCAAAAAATATATATATATCATACGTGAAAGTTAAAGTGGGATATTAGAAAATTTTGAATTAACCAAATCAGAACTCGAAATTTCAATAGATTTGTATTTAATATATATAAAATCTATAGGTAAAATATCATTATTCTTTTTACTATAACTCGTGGGTAATATCTGGATTATCCAAACACGAACACAATCCCATTGCCATCACTTCCGCGACTTCTACCCACTCATCAAACGAGCACCCTTAATCGTAACCCGTGATTACCCGACTTACTTTCATGAGAGCAAGACCGAGACCGAGACCTCAGGTCACCCGCATGGGGCAATGCCAAGACTGGAACACCCGATAACCCCGAACAGCTTTACACTTACAGTCATTCATGAGTGCCCCACTTCGCATGAGCACAATGTCCTTGACTAAAATTGAAAACCATTCAAACCCAAAAAGCAATTGAAATGAAACATAACCAGACCCTAACGATAACACATCTGAGGGTAGAGAGAGCATTCAATAATGGATTACAACCAACGACTGAGCCGCCATTGAACTGCGTGGAACATGAAGACCTCATTGAAGAAAGCTTTTCTTCTTTAAAATTTATTTAGGAGAGAGAGAGAGACTGTGACATTAAATTAGTTTCATCCACTAGAACAGAGTTTATATAGGCAGAGCATTTCACTTTGAAGGAACAAAACAAAAAGAAAACAATCAAGCTTTTCAAAGCAGGCACACCTCACTTGATCTTCTTCTTTGGCCTCAACTGCAGGAAGGATTCAATGGGATGTGTGTTACAGTCACTCTCTATAGCCGAACTCATCACTACAAAAACAAACAAAAAAGATAGTCTAAAGAAGCCATACCTGATTGCTGTGACCACATTTCTTCTTCCTGCAGTTCACAGCCCTCGGATGCAGACGCGCATAACACCTTTCATAGAGGGTGAAAGAGAGAATATGAGAGACACTAATAAACACCAGAAACATATCAAAGCATGAAAAAGGAAACTTAGACAACGATTCATATCCACTAAACCAGAGAGATGTCCCGGTGAACATCTAAACCCAAAACCAACAGCTACCATTTGATTGTTTCAGCAGGACAAG
>NW_010960187.1:1681153-1719028 GCF_000463585.1 Tarenaya hassleriana | reverse complement strand
ACAGCAGGACAAGTGACCTTTCGGATAGCAGATTAAACAATGTACCATCCAAAAAAACAATGCAAGCGCAAGCAAAGATTAACACCACAAGCTAACGAGCTCAAAAGGATGGCGTCGAATATGAAGACTAGAGTGCGTTCCACTGCACCAATTTATAGAAAAAGAGGGTTCAACTCAGTCCTCTCTTACAACCAAAGTGAACACTAAAATGATACATGTGAAAACTACACTATGAACAGACAAAAATACTGTCAAAGTGTTACCACCCATGAAAATCAACTGGAGAGGAATTTTAATCCAGCTGATAAAGTTTAAGAATGGAGTGTTTATATTGGGAACTCGTATTAACCTCCCTCGCATGGTACAGCATGAGAAGCTAAGTCAATTCCCACAAAACCACATTGATCACACATCACAGTTAACGAGACCTAAATGAACAACACAATACTTACTTGCGGCAAATCATTTTGTCTTGGTTGTATTTTCGAGCCAACGCCATTAGAGATGGTTCAATGATACCTCCTCTAAGCCTCAACACAAGATGTAAAGTCGACTCTGTTTAAGAAACAACCGATTGAAGAAATGATCGATTAGGCATCTGTTACAGGAGCTTTCAACACATAAAAGATCTCAAATCGAAATCTTCCAATAATATCAACCAATTCCAAGTTATGAGTCAAACCCAAGTCAGATTTCAGATCAACGAGACGAACCCATTGAAACAATAGGAAATTTCCATGAACATATAACTAAATTAATACAACAAAAACAGCGATACAAGTTTTTTTTACCTTTCTGAATGTTGTAGTCAGCCAAGGTACGACCATCCTCAAGTTGTTTTCCGGCGAAGATCAACCGTTGCTGGTCCGGAGGAATTCCTGTCGGAGAAACACAAACAATAAGAGATTGGAATCCAAAATCTCTATGGAGGCGGATAACAAGTATAGTTCTTCGAGAGAAAGAAAGTGCTACCTTCTTTGTCTTGAATCTTCGCTTTGACATTGTCGATGGTGTCGCTACTCTCGACCTCGAGAGTGATGGTTTTCCCGGTTAGGGTTTTCACAAAGATCTGCATCTTGTCCGTCGTCTGAAAATGTATGGACTACGTAACAGGCGATGAGAAAAGAGGGGTTTTTATAAACGTTGCATTTCTAGGGTTTTGATAGGGACCTGATTTATTGGGCTTTATGAGTTGGGCCTCACTTCAACAAAAGCCCACAATAAAAAATAAGCTTCATCAATCGTAGTTTTCGTATTATTTAAAAAAAAAATTTAATTATACGAAACAGTTGTTGGTTTGGACAAGACAAATCAGCACAATGATGAAGAGAACTCAAATGAAAGCCACCATCTATAACCTTTTAAAGCTTATTTGGGATAACCATATAATATACAAACGCTCAACACAATTTGCGCCAAAGAAAATACGATTTAGCTTTACGACAATCATGAACCATTCCGGCTCTAATTCATGAACCAAGTTTGACGATCTGGATTGGACCGGACCAAACCGGCTCTTTTTACGCCGTTCATGCACAGCCAACAAGACAAAAGCAAAACAGACAACGCTACTAGACAAAGCACGGAACTGAATGAACTCTTTTAAACTAAGAAACTCCAAAACTTTGGCAACATTCGGTTCAAGGGCAAAGGAAACACAGTTTCTAATATAAAGGGAGTCCACACCATAAAAAACTGAGCAAGAGAAACACAGAAGAAGAATCACAGCCTCCTTCCCCTTCTACCACCCTTTCTGCGGGTACTGTCGGTCGGGATGGGGGTCACATCCTCTGCGAAAAACAAGAACGGGATAGTTTCAGAAGATGGCATTTTCGTACGATCGATTCTCGGATAATGTAATGATCATATGCTTACCGATACGACCGACTTTCATGCCAGAACGGGCAAGAGCTCTGAGGGCGGATTGAGCACCGGGACCAGGGGTCTTGGTCTTGTTCCCACCAGTGGCACGGAGCTTCACATGTAGGGCAGTGATGCCGAGCTCCTATGTTTTAATGTCACTTGCAGATTGTTAAAACAAAGAATATGAAGGAGACAATCAGTATGGAGTTAAGTGTTGGATGTAGTGATTAACCTTGCATCGCTGAGCAACATCTTGAGCAGCAAGCATAGCTGCATAGGGTGAAGATTCATCCCTGTCGGCTTTCACCTTCATTCCACCTACAGAAGTTGCAAAAAAAAGCACAAAAGAACAAAAAAAACATTTAGTTACCTATTATGTTACTAGCAAAGAAATTGTGAGGAATTCCATGTATGTAGATATATATATGTGTATGTATATACAATACAAAAAAAGGGTAAATGCATGTGTATTCTTGTATTATACAAGTCTGAGATGTCAACAGTAAATACAGCAACAAAAGTATATGTTCATGTTCTATATTGCATGTAAGCAATCCACAGCACAACTACAACGGATATAAAAGAAAGCGACAGCCTCAAAGAACTGAATATCAGTTTCAGAAAGATGATGTCATAAACATTAAACAGAGAATGGCCGCTAGGTTCTTAATCAACTTCCAAAAACAAGTCACCGAAACAACAAACAGATTTCCAAATTCTATGATACCGAAAACCCCATAATTTTCATATGCCAGAACTCAAAAGAACCACTAAGGGTGTCTGTACAAGACATTTACCGGTTATACGAACAAGGGTTTCCCGTCCAGACAAATCAGTCACATGCTGCCATTAGAGAAAAAAAAAACATACTTTTAGCGTTCTGTGTGATGATGGCATCATTTAGTCACAAGAATTGATCGTGTACTTACGATAAAAGTGTCGTTGAATGAGGCGAAGATATGAACAACTCCAAAAACTTGCTCTCCCTCACGGACTGCAGGTCCAAGAGTGACATTCTCCTCCTTGGGCTCTCTGGTCTTTCTTCTCGACTGCACAAAGATTGAGAAACAGTGAACAATAATTCCAAGGACAGGAAAAAAAATGACTGGAGAGTCAGAAATTATGTCCAAAACGAAACCCGACAACAATCACAAGCAGAACGTTGGTATGAACTATGAAGAACAACAGAAACTCGATGCACAATATATGATAAGATCAAAGGGATACAACAAAAAATACATAAGCTCGTTGGAGATTTAACGGTTACGCCAGAAAAAATGCAGACCCTGGTGAAAGAAAAAGAAGAAGGGAGGTCTATCTCTCTCTCTGCAATTTATCCTGGCTTTTCTCGATCTTACCGTTCAATGTAACAACATTGAAGTCAGAACCGAAGATCTGAGAGAAAATTCCTCGACTACCAAAAAATTCACACCGATTCAGCACCCAAATATAGATTCCCACAGAAAATTTCAGAAAAAAAAACTATACAGTTATCAGAACAGAAAATACAAAATCGCCCACTAGACAAGTTCAGATTTCCGTAGCAAGCCAGATGAACAGGAAGTCCAAAATCCTCTAAATCACGAAATTCACGTAAAGAAAAACAAAATTTCACGCAGACGAAGCTTACCATGTTTTCCGAGCAGACGATGTACAGAAGAGGAAGCTAGGGTTTCAGAGGTTTCTTCCTCCCGCGGCTTCGCCTACACAGTTTATGGCTGGGGAGAAGATATGTGGAGTACCAGAAATTGCTTTTATAACTAGGGTTTCATGAGAGACTAGGGTTTCACAACAATTTAATAACATTATGGGCCTAAAAGCAAAAGAAAAGCCCAATACATATTGGGCCGAATATAGGCCCATCTATGGAACCGGACGGAATCCCCGAATATAGAGTGAACGACAATGTACGAAAATATCAGAAAACACTAATAAATATTTTTTTTTGTTAACGGTAATTTATATTGCTTTTGTTTAAAATAATTTCCATTGTAATTTGGTTTCAAATAGGTATACGTACAATAGAACCTTCCAAATTGAACCAAACTCTTAACCACAACGGGTTCGTGTAATTCGGTACCGATATAATTTCGAATAAACCGTAACTAAATAGAAAACCGATACAATCGAACTGAAAAATGAATCAAATTGTCTAGACTCGTACCGTAACAACCATTTAATTTGCATATTTTTTCAGCTTAAATACGAATACTATATAAAAAGGGTGAGAAAATGAATAATAATAATAAATCATAATAATAAACTATTGCGAATAATTTGGTACTGTATTTATAAGCTCTTTGGGGTCTAGATCGATATGCTATGGGTTAGAAGAAGAGGTAAAAACAAACCCTAAAAAATATCAAAATATCATATGAAATGTAATTGAGAAAATGCTCAAAATCTAAAGAAGGTTGTCTTAATAATTAGGATATAATAATAAGTACATGACACTGTATAAATATATATAAATGGGCATCTAAAGTATGTTAGAATTTGAATTGAAAAGTATTCTTGTAATTTTAAAGACATGTCCATGTGTGATACATTGTTCTTGGCCTAACTCTTAACAGGAAAAAAATCTTGATCAAATTTAAGTTCAGTACAATGAACTTGTCCAAAGAATCTGAAACCTCCCTTTTTTTTATTATTTTGTTCGATCTTAATCCAGACGTCTCAGGTCCCTCCCTATAATCACACTAAGATTTCTCTTTTAATTCTTGTTTTAATTTCATTAAAAATGATATTATACACGTGTATTAATTTATACACATGCACGTAACAAATATATATGTGGATATACGTATCAACCGTCCATGCTATAAGTCCAGATTCATAGTTGGTAAATTAGAAATAGATCTATTTATGACGTGTTATTGGGATCATAAATCTGTATTTGCCAAAAGAAACAAACGAGAAAAAGCCGACACATTAGCATATGATTTTTTTATTTTACTATGCAACAAAATCCTATCTCTTATAGGGGAAAAATAAAAAATATCTCTCCTAAAATTTCACGTTCTTGGAATTTGGGTGTAAAAAAAAATCAAATCTCCTTTGATCAATCCTCGACACAAGATTTGTTTGTGATGTCATATTCAAATGTATCAGAAAATATTTTGGTGGATTTTATTTAATCAATATAATTATACAACGCACATAATAGAAAATCTTATGTTAAATCCTAAATATATATAATTATAGTAGTGCTTTTTTAATAATGGTGAAGTTTTTTTACTGCAAACAATCATATACAAATTGTGACTGTAACTTCTTGAAATGTCTGACGCAAATTCCTTTCTTCCTTTTAAAATTTATGTTCTTTGTGGTTGTGAGCAGATATTGTTGCAAATTATGGTATATTATATTTTTTATTCAACGAGATAAATTTCCAGTCTATGAAAATAATGTGGTCCGCTAACAAAGTGTTATCGTCATATTATTTATGGCATATACATATAATTTAATTAATGTGCATTTATACGTGAAGTAAGTTAGCTCCCGTTGTTCAGTGCACACTCGATGACTTTCCCGCTAAGATTATATATACATACTTTATAGCAGAGGTGGACATTTCGATATTTGGATCGGACTCTATTTGGAAATATTTTAGTTATTTTTTCAGTTCTATAAAAATATGATCAATAAGTTAATATTTTAATTAAAAAAAGTTAGATCATTTTAAAAAAATTATTTTTCAGATTTTTTTTTAAAATCGATTTGATTTGATTGACTTCAAAAAACGGTTTTCTAAAAAATACCATTTAAAAATTCTGAACGATTGAATTAGAAAAATATCGTATTTTTTTATTCGATATGGTTTGGCTAGATTTAGAAAAATCGTATCAAAATATCCATCTATATTATAGAGATATTATATGTTTCCTCTGTTTCAAAATATTTATTGTTTTAGATTATGTCACATGTTTTTAAATATTTATCATTCTATATTTTCAAAATATTTTGTATAGTAGTAATTTCTAATTTTATCCCTATTAAATTCTAAGAAATTGTTAATGATAATATTTATTATCATCAATAAAAATATTAAATAAAAATATTTATGATTTTTCTCTTTTTTAAAAAAATATGAAATAATCGATAATTATAAATATTTTGAAACGGAGCAACGATTTACTTTTAAAATCTAGGGTTCGTGGAACAGGGACATTGATGTCAGGCGGAAAAGCGTTTTGCCTGAACGAATCTACTTGGAAATTGAGGAAGTTTCACGAAATTCAAGGAAAATTTATCATTATCACGCTAAATATACAATATACATACACACGGTCCATAATTTGTTTTGTGAATGAAAAATGTGCATTAATTAAATTAAACAGTTACGAGTGAATTTCAAGTCATTTAGAAACATGTACGACGTCATATGTGGAAAAAAAATTCCCTATATTTGAAAAAAAAAATTGAGATTTAAAATAAATGCAACTCATTCACAAATCATTTATGCTAAATTATAAAAAAAAAGGTAATGTATTATTTTGGTTTTTATTTTATCTCAAATATACGGCCAAAACTAGTAATAAAAATATGTCAGGAGGAAAAAGATAGAAAAGAGACACTGGAAGACATTGAGAGAGAGAGAGAGATGGTATACATACATATAAATACTACGTAGACATATACATATACATATACATATACATATACATACATATATAATATACGGTCCATAAAATAATCTATTTGTGGGATGGGAATGTGAGGAGAGGATTGAAACACGACTGAACAGAACAAAGACCAAACAGACAATTTGACAAATCTTATCTCTATCCACAGCTAAAGACAAATGATATGTGTTTTTTTTCCTCTTCTACGTTTATTCTATTTATTAATTTTTATATGCTACATAATTTTCTCGATTAATATATATATATATATATTAATAAATTAAATTAGATAAGGGACACAATGACAGTATCGTGCACGTGATGAAAATAATAAAATTTGAGGAAAAGCTGGACACAGAACTATTCTTCTTTCTCAAGAGAAAACAGTCTATTTTCTACTCTGCTCCATGCATATGAATCTCCTCTATCGCTTTTTGTTTTTCACATTTGCAATTTATTTTTATATATTCATTTATCGTTTTTGTTATTTAGATGGCAACACCCTCATCTGATTTTTTATATACTTAGTTGAAAAACTTCTGTGATAAATGAAAGCTTTTTTTGTGATAAATGAAAACTTTGATCTAGTAATTTTATTTTTTATTTTTTAAAAGTATGGGTGAATCATTTAGCTATTTTCATAAGGTTTTTTTTACACTTTTATTTTTTATATTTCATTTCGGTTTGAACTAGATATTTATTAAAAACTTAATTTTTCGAAAAATTTTGTTGTATTACATTTTTCGATTACTTTTTTATTCTATTTGAATATGATTAATTTAATTTTAAAGATTTATTTTATTTGTATTCCGTTAATTCCGAAAAGTACATGTGATTACTACACGTAAATAATTGACAAGAGTGATCTCACACTAAATAGTTACCATTTTTCTTTATTTTAGACTTAACGAAACTAAATAGTAAAATTTAATCCAAATTTGGTTAGTTAATCGGTTAAACGGGATGCAAAACATTTGTTCTGTCCCGAATTCGAACTTTAAATTTAGGAGATGTATATTCCAAACCACATGCTTGATCTCCAACTATGAGATTAGTATAAATTTTCGTACAACACGTTCGCTAAACCAAAAAAAAAAAGTGAAATTTATATATAAATCAAGGTTGTGCAAGAATTAGACAGATAATTTTGTTGCTAAGAATTTGTGCCGGGAACCTTAAGAAATTTGATTTCACAAATTAGCATATGCATATAAAATTATTTTGTAGAGAATATACGATCAAATTTCGTAGTAAATATCCTTAATCAAAATTTGGAAAACAGTACACTATTCCATATAAAATTATTACAGAACAAAAAACATCTTAAACATATTGGTCCCAAAACTAAAATGCATAGTTGCATTTGCGTATCTTGTGCAGAATGCTGGTAAGCAAAGCATGGTGGAATACGATAAAATTTTGCCTAATACGACAAATTACAGCATACACGCATGCATGATGTATAGACATCACACTGTAGACATGCATATATAATTGCATATATATATATACAACGCATGAATCAGTTAGTTCAAAATTATATTATATAAAAAATTCAAATTGTACGGAAGACCGCCATACGATGATATATATATATATGTGGGTGTATTAAAGGTTATTAGAAATTAACTAGGTTAGATGTGAAATCAAGGCGCAAATATTGGAGTTAAATTTTGTCTGAAGAGTAACCCTTTCCATGTACCTTCCTTTTGATTAGAGAGATTCCAAAGATTAGTCAACTTCCACAAATCTAATTGAGCCAATTAATTCGTCATATTTACTTTGTTTTTATTAATCAAATATTTTTATACATATAATATTTTATTGAAATATTGAATTCAATCTGTTTTTCTCAAATTCCACGCACCGTATAAGGTTACATCTGTAAAAAAAAACCCTGTAATAGATATAAACTGTTAAGTGAAATTATATATATATAGCTCCACGCATATCATATATATACACGGGGTATTTAATACCCTCTCTCTCTCTCTCTCTCTCTCTCCCCTAACTCACATAATTGAAATGTCAATAAACCGATAAAAGACAAACTGTTGAGTGAAAATATATATATATATATATATATATATATATATATATATTATTTAGTTCATATGTGCTTACACATATATATACGCAAACAATATTAGTATCGACCATAACCTTAGAAGCTGGCCATCTCTCCCATCATCATTCGTCCTCTCTCTCTCTCTCTCTCTCTCTCTCTCTCTCAGAAATTGAAATGTCAATAAACCAATACTCCACAGATTTCCATAACCATGCATTCATGCGGCAGCAGCAGCAACAACAATACCATACGATGGGTCAAAACCTCCAAAACGACGCCGCAGATGGAGACACCACCAAAGAGCCTCTCTTCGAGAAACCGTTGACCCCAAGCGACGTCGGGAAACTCAACCGCCTTGTCATCCCCAAACAACAGGCGGAACGCCACTTCCCACTCGCTCCAACCGCCAACGCAAACGCAGACGCGAACGCCGAGAGGGGGCTCATCCTCTGCTTCGAGGACGAAGATGGGAGGCTATGGAGGTTCAGGTACTCGTACTGGAACAGCAGCCAGAGCTACGTGTTGACTAAAGGTTGGAGCAGATACGTCAAGGAGAAGCACCTCGACGCCGGCGACGTCGTTTGATGCCCGGAGTCTCATCATCGGGGGGCGGCGGTCCGGCGGAAGAGACGGTGGTCGGGCTTGTTCGTCGTCGTCGGAATCTTATCGTCGTCTTTATCATCAATCCAATGGGAATTATAGTACTCCTCTTCAATATTATCAACCTGAATATCTTCCTCAATCAGGTATGCCCTCGTTTTTTTTTTCAGCAATAAAATCAAAATTCTTATAAGAAAATTGAAATGGAAAATAAAGCTAGGAATTTTGAAAAAAATATCACTCAAATCTGGGGACTTTTTTTTTTTTAAATTTCCAATAACGGGTAATTCGGCTATTTTCTTGTTATGTTTAATTTTATTAACTAATGGATGGCTCGGGAATTTTTATTTTACTTTTTACACTTTTAAAATTTCCGTGTTACTGTGATTGTAATCTTACAAAGATTAAAAGCTGCTATTTGTAGTTTAGCTCATCAGGCAATTTAATGTCGGTCCTTTGAATGTATATATATACACATACATATTGTTTCTTTGGCATGTCGCGTGTGATGACGCGCCTAAACGTGAGAGAAGAGAAAAATGATGGAAGCAAAATGGCATTGTATTTTTCTGCATGATGCTTACACGTACGTAGTATTTTAATTGAATACGCCATATCTATGCATACATATATACACATATGACTTAATATATTTGTTTCATGTGATGGGGACATAAAGTTTTGCATTACCAATGTAACGTCCGATTATATATATAAAAAAGGAAAATAATGACGACGAAAACATTTTGATTTTGGTAAATAAAATGCTTTCCTTCGTTATAACAATCTGCAAAGTTCAATTGCAAATTTGTTTTTGAAAAAATTCATCTGTCTTTGTACATTCAACGAGACAACAAATATACAACACCATATATATAATTTTGCAATCGAAAACTTGAAATACGCTGAATATGTGATATATATTGTTGTATTTATATACGTAATTTGTGTGATGTGACGTAAATAAACAGGACAAGTAATGGAAAATCAATCAGTGAAGGCGACGAATTCAAGAACGTTGAGACTCTTCGGAGTGGATATGGAATGTCAGCTTGATTCAGATTTGTCCGAATCGTCCACGCCGGACCACCAGCCACCTCCACCTTTTTCCTCGTCCATACTTCATGGTACGTACCTCTCTCTCTCTCTCTCGCAATATGAACAAGGGCAAACATTTATTTGGTTTTTTATATTTTATATAGTTTGATTCAATTTCGATTTTTAACGACGAAATGTTTATTTTTCAAATAAATCTTCGATTATTTTTACAACACCGAACCAAACTACATGTTCTTTTCTTTTAAAAAAAAATTGATCCGAGTTGAAAACAGCTAAACAATAGAAAGTCCAGACCAGCAGTATTTTCTTTGACTCGAGCGTCAGTTTCGGACAATAGAATCTAAAATTGGTACTTTTTTTGTTGTGTTATAATATATATATATATATATATATATATATATATATATATATTACTTAAATCATAATTGTCGGTTTTGTGCTGCTGACGGTCCACGTTAACCTAGGTCTGTGAGTTTGTAATCGTCAAAACCTTAACAGTTCACACCTACAAATTTCCCATCCAAGAGTTTGATCTATATTCCAACAATATAATAAATTACTAAATTATCTTTATATATATATATATATAAATTGAAAAAAACAACAAAAGAGAACACATGAGAAGCTCAAGTTGTACTGTTCAGACATCACGGGGAGTGGTATGAAGTTATCCGAACTAAAAGTGTGTGGCCCCCTTGTTACCGTTAGGCACGTTTCTTATTTATTGCACAATGTATTTCTTTCACAATTCTATTATATTTGATGTTATATTATTTTTGTTTTAATTTATTTTCCCCTTTCAGGATATAAGTTTTTCAGATGATGCCAATGAGACGAGAAGATGGAGGATAGAGCCCTCTAAATGGGATTTCATGTCATTTTAGATTTTGACACACCAATAATATCCACAAACCCCTTTTTATTTTATTCTAATTAATTTACTTATGCAAATTCTCTTTCCTTTTTTATAGAAAATTTTGTAATGTTTTCTTCCAAATTTCACAATTTTAGATTTCTCTTTGCTCTTTTATGCTTTTTTTTGTTAGTCAGCCAGTTGTAAAAATAATCTAGATTATGGGTATACGGGAAAATTCTCTTATCTTTCGTTTTCTTATATAAATAAATTAAAATTGAATTTGATCATTTCAAGAAAGGACATTCTCAAACTATATTTTTTTATGATAGATTTTCAAAAAAATATCTAAACAATCATTAAATTTAAAAATGTAGTAAAAGTAACATAAATAACAAAAATACTCTCGTAGAAAAATCATGGTTTATCATATATTTTTTATTTTTTATTTATGTCTTTATTCAAAGACAATATGTACTAATGTAACTTGACTAGCCAATACATGTAGTTTACAAGTATTTGCAATTTTCAAAACATTTTGCTTTAATTAGATGATTAGTCCTATATAACATTTTCGACTTTTTTCCTTTATCTATTGGTAGTCATATTTGGTTAATAATGGAATAGTTGAACTAAACTGAACCGAATAAGATCATAAACCTAATCGAATCAAATCTGATACAAAAATCGAAACGGTTATGATTTTTCTAAACATAAAAAAAAATCAAATCTGAATTGAATAAAAAAATAAACGAAAATAATTTTTGAATCATTTTAAAATTTAATATCCTATATATATGTTGTATATGTAAATTGAAGTGCCATAAATGCATTTAACCTTCCGGGCAAGAAATTCAAAGCGTGATAAATTTGAAATTATGATTCAAATAATAATATTATCTAATATTCCAAGGGATATGTTACATTGGTTTTTGTCTTGTCCCAAAAAATCTCAGAAATGATATAATCTGATATTTCTACAGGTAGTGCATCACCCCTAAGGTACCACGTGATTTTCCTTGTCTTGCAAATTTGGATGTAAATTTAATCATAATCAAATTTAGATATATAATGGCATAAAATTTTCAAATTTTAAGTTTACATAATAATAATAATAATAATAATGTTTCAATATCTACTCATTTGTTTCAAAGACGTGTTTCGAAGTGCTTGCAGCATCTAAAGCATCCATCGCAAGGGCCCAGAACACCAAAGAATGTGGGCCCAATAGATTACAACAGGGGCCCACAACACCAAAAAATATGGGCCCAATAACCAATTATTGGGCCTTTTCCTCGTGGCACTCATGCTGGTTTTCAAGTTTGGCCCAATAACAAGGGGTCAAATACACATTTGGCAAAATTTCATACATACATACATACATACATACATACATACATACATACATACATACATACATACATACATAAGCTTGAATTGACCTTGTAATGCAAATAATGGGACAATATCAGTTTTTCTTGAATTTCAACATTCTCCTCAATGAAATCATCATCATCATCATCATTTTTGACTCATAACTATTGCGATTAACATTAATAAAAAAATAATCAATTAAAGCTATCATTCAAATTCATTAAAGAACTTCACATGGGAAATAACTGATGGTGAGGTAATATATTATATTGAAAGGTCAATGGTAGTATTTGTTGTCTAATTATTTAATGACCAAAGCTTTTATTATACTGCAATTTGAAGGTTTTTCTTAAATAAATATCAACTTTCTCCTTTGTAATCTTGTGAAACAAATTCATTGAAATAAAGAAGATTTATTTACTACTTCCTATTCAACCTGTAGCCATTAATATCCCAGTCTTCAATAAATTTAAAATATTAATGTATTCAAAATTTCTACATTATCAAATATAAAATATGTGATGGTTTTTCTTCAACAGTTATAATGTATTTTAGCCTTTTCCTTAGCTCTGTATTTTAATTTATTTGCATGTTGCGTTACCCTTTGTTAGTTTTTTTATTTATTTTATTTTTGAATAGTTTAATTTCTTCATTTTTGTAGTATTCAATTTCAAAATGTGATGACCATATATCACATACGCGAAATTTGTACTTGGATACGAATATATATAAATATCCAAATAATTTTTAAAATATATGACATTTAGGTATCCAATATTTAAATTTTAAATTTAATATAATAAATTCAGATATACTAAAATTGTTATATCTATTAGGGAAATTTTTTTAATCAAAATTCCTAATAATATGTTTCTACATTAAAGGTAAATTACAAAATTGGTTACCTTTTACACGTTATATTATTTCCAATTTCATTTGTTAATATTAAAACTTTTCTTAATCTTTAAATTTGAAACTTTAAATTATTGGTTCTATAAAAAGTTGTTTTGACATAAAAACCTATAATCGATATTAATAATGAATAAAAAGTGGTATTAAACATCGACGTTGGACCAAATAATTTTATATTTCTATTTACTCACTTTCTTTAATTTAAGTTCATTTACATATAAGAAATGAATGGGTTCCTGCAAAGGGTAAATGCAACATTTACGCCATATTACCATTTTCCTCTCATGCAAATTACTATTTTTCCTTTTACCGAGTTAATTATTTAAAAACAATAATTCCCATTAAAAAATGTTTTCTCTCTCCGCATCCACCACAATTTAATTAATTTCTCAACAGAAATTAATTGCAAAGCTTTGTTTCCCCAATATTTATTCCCTTTGTTTTTGTCCTTATATATACCGGCGTCTATTTGCACAATGCCCATCACCAAAAAAAAAAAAGTAAACCACAAAACAAATAATAAAAAAAAAAACAGAGAACCCTCTCAGTGAAACCAAAGGTTCCGAAGACAAATGAGGAACAGAGCAAAACTCAACCTGAGGCTGAATCTATCGCCGCCGAGGAGAGATCCGGCGGAGGCGGTGGAGATGGTGGCTAGGGTTGTTGGGTCACCGAGGGAATCGTCGGAGGATGCATCGTCGGCAAGCTCGTGCCTGTCGACGGAGGTGAACGAGGAGGTGTCGTCGTCTACATCTCCGGTGAAATCGCCGGCGGCGATGGTGGTCGCCGGATGCTCGAGGTGTCTGATGTATGTGATGGTCTTAGAGAATGATTTGCGATGCCCTAGATGTCGAAACAACGTTTTGCTCGATCTTCTCTGTAACCAGAAGAAGAAACCATGAAAGTAAAAACAAAACAGAACAAAGGAGGAGAAAAAGAAGAAGAAGAAGAAGAAGAGAGGAGAGAGAGATTATGTTTAGTTATACTTTATGAATATAATATGGATTTTGTGATTGGGAGTTTCTCTTTTATGATGTTGCATAATTTGAGATTAGTAGAAAACAGTCAATGTTTGAATATATATATATATATAACTTTAACTTTGAATTTAATATGGTCTAACCATTTATGTTATATACCATCTAAAAAAACATGATATATTGTATATGATTTTATGTTCAATACATGATGCGTTATAAGATTATAAGGACCATATAAATCTGATTTTCTTTTGTAATAATGTTTATATATGTATCTTCTACATGCTATATTCCATAACATTGTTAGATGTTAAAATTAATGGAGGTGTGTGTATCCCTTTGTTTAAATTTGGGGTGCACTTCTTGCGCTTCTTCCAAACATTAATTTCATTAGTTGACTAATTTAATGTTCAATTATTAGCGTTTTTTGTACTAACTTTGTTTCTTTTTTTTTTCATGCGAGTTGACTTTTTGAAAGTTCAACCATGAGTATATACTTAGAAAATGCATTCTTTTTTATTTATGCACACTTGCCAAATACTGAAAAAACATAGATTTTATTGAACAATTATGCACATACAATGTGTATATCAATATATGTTCATGCGTAGTTTATTGACTTTGCCCAATGTAAACTGCTCTACGAATTATAAGAAATTATATATAATAAAAATCAATTTTGAAATGCAACAGAAAGTTTTAGAGTATCAGTTTTTCAAGACTCAAACAAAAGATATCCTCTTTAATTTATCATTAAAAAATCTCAAAACAATTACATTTATATGGAAAAAAACTCTACACTATTACACTTATACAAAAAAAAAACTTATAACATAAACTCATCACAAACAACTAAAATCATTTGGCTTTAACAAAAAAAATCTTACAATTTAAACTAATTAAAAAGCATAATTTTATTGTTTGAAAAAAATTATAATGGAGAATTTTTTATATTTTGAATATTATTTTATAATCAGACAAATATATTCGAATACTCTTAAAGTACTTTCTATCAATAAAAATTTATATGCTATTTATTACTTTAGATGTGATATTATAGTCGAAGGAAATGAATAAAAAAGTAGAAAATTGAATAGTAAAATCAATGGGCAATTTGGATTGACATCCTTATGATCCAACGGTTCAGATCATATTAACATATCAACGGTTCAGATTATTTTTTCAATCGAACGGTTCAGATTAATATAAAAAAATCGACGGTTCAGAAGATTTGATGTCAGAGAAGTTATAAACCTAGAGTATTATTATTCTAAATAGAATACTAAAACTAATTAAGGAAATAGAAATATTATCTTATAAAACAATAATAATAATAATAATCTATAAAAGTAAAAAAAAAAAAGCTCTCGTAATAAGAGGAGTTTTTGGTGTATGAGATGCAACGTACACTTGGGAGCAGCTGATAAATCATCATCTCCGAGAGGATTCAACAGAGGGTATTTCTGGCGTTTCATTGCGCGGAGTAGCGGTACTGATATCAGCTGTTCCGAAGTCCCAGTCGATACCAACTGTTGCAGCTGAAGTGAAGGGTTCCACATTGTTTGGAAGTGAATCCACATATGTATATAGATATATAGAGTAAGGATAGACGTATGTATGTATAGAAGGATACAGTCGGTTTTCCAATACTCTGTCATGCTGAGTTCGGTTCCTGAGAGAAGCCAGTAGTCGTCATTCTGCAAGACCAAACAAAAAAAAAAAGTTCTTAGAACAAGGAAATTAAGCTCCATGTGTGTGAAATCGTCTACAAGTTCGTTTCGTTAATGTTTCTGGTACTTGATTCGAGTGAAAGTTTAATCATTTTCCATGGGCCGTGAATCGGTTATATCGAGAAAATCGATGTCACTAACCGAAGCGATCTACTCTTAGGATGTATGCATTGCATTCCCTAAACAAGATACCCTTTCAGCCAAATTTTCCTGTCTTTGCATATTTAACAAAGTTAAGTTGCCATTTACCCGCCCTTTATGGGATGGATTCATGAATCGAATATGGTAAGTCAGTTTTTGTTATTAGAAACTCTGTATCCGTGCTCCGTTCTAGAGCTATTAAGATAAGCAGGGGGATAACTTACTTCGACATCAGAGGGCGTAATTTTGAGCATTCCTCCGACTTGGTCCTGCAACGAATCGAGATCAGAGGTACTTGATTGAGCATGAGTCACCTGAGGCTGCACCTCACTTCTTGTGTTGTCGATAGTAAAGGTTTCTATGTCATTGTTCTCATTGGAACCCGAGCTAGAAGCAATGGGCAAGTTCCCTTGTGGATCGGCTCCATTTGCATCTTCATACTTCTCTTCAAATTGGCTGAAGAAGCAGTCGAAGGAAACAAACAAACAAAACTGAGAAAAGGGTCTTTGTGCTGAAGGTAAAAGAAAAAGGCAAAAATACTAGGTTGGTCTTCAGTACCTCACGAGGTATACGTCGATAGGACCCATTGTGCTTCTGAGGATTATCCTGTATCTCCTTTGTGGATAGTCAGCAGCCTGTGTCATGTAGTGCAACGACTTCCTCATAATATGTACCATCAAACAAATAAATACAAAACATTCATGCGAGACTCACTTCATCTGGATCCGGGACTTCCAAAGTTGTCCCATGAGGAGCTTTGATGGCTATCAGAGTTTCATTCTGTGCAAGCAGCGAAAAAGAGAGTTACGATAAAACTGAACGAGAACACATATATGCTCAATAGATGAATAACGAAATCCAAGGAAATGAACCAGGAGAGACAAACCTGAAAACATGGTAAGCTTTTGATATCTTCTTCAGTTACGAAAAGCCATCTGAATCATGTGAAGGAATTACATTCCATCCTAGCAAGACTATACCATATCATAGGCCTAGAACCATAAATCAATAGGAGGGATGCAGATTCTTACTTCTGATTGTTTTCATTCTCACTCAAGTCTCTCAACTTTTCTTGCATTTCCCTGGAAAAATTGTAAAAGGTTAGCATTGGTCATGAGGATGAATCAGAACAAAAAAGAAATTTTCTAAATGAACACAACACAATAATACCTGATTTGATTATCTAGTGTCTTCTCTTCCACGGTAAGGTTTTCGATTTCTGCCTGCAAAGAGAAAACAACATGAAACCAGAATATTGGATCTAAAGCCCTACGGAAGTACCATTGCCTTGCCCCTAAGTTTATGTGCACAATAAGTTTACACCATGTTTCATCTTGATGTACCTGTAAGACAGAAACATCGGCATCCATATCTCCAGGCCTCCGTGCATCAAATCCTCTGATCAAATTCGTGAATCCTCAAATAAGTTTAGATATAGAAGAGTGATTGGGAGAATATCTCAATAAAGAAAGGAATCGATGATAATCCATTTATAGCAAGTACTTTATATCATAAATATCTCACTTCCACTGTATTCTGTTCTTCAACTTCTTTTCAATGAGACCAATCCCCTCCAAAACGTTTGTGATATCATATATACGTCGTTTTTGCACCTCCAGTTTTTCTGCAGCTTTGTTCAAATCCAGCATTCCATCTTCTGCTTGCTTAATTAAATTGATGAACTTTTTCGTAAGGAAACCTGAAAAGCGTTAATGCATCAGCATGTCCATGCTTCTTTATAGAATTTATTGAATACAGGAGATAAATACGAAGATTCACAAATTACCTAAAGAACTGTCGTAACGACAGCTGCCGGTAGGAGTAAGCGTAGCAGGAGAAGCTGCAACTTTACCATAACAATAATCAGCTCTCTATCCTATAGACTCGGAAGTGACAAGGGGCAATCGTAGGCAATCTGCGATTCTTCTTACCGGCATTTGAGATGGGTGTTTGGGGAGTTGACCTGTTGCCTTTGGAGGCCTTTGACCTGTTGATAACTCTGCCTCTTTTTTCAGAAACAGGAGTTTGATAGGGAGTGTTGGATAAGCTAGTGAAACAAGGGCTTGTGAAACCATTGTTTGATTGAACATCACCCGAATCCATTGTAGACTTTCTCTTTAATGCCTGCAGAGTACAATCTAGTTATTTTTATCTGGAAAAGAATCAGCTCACCCTAACACTGCAGAGCACTAAAGGGAAAAAAACCAATAATGTCACAAAGAGGACACACAAAGTCCCCTATATGCTTCATCAGAACCATCTACAGCAACATCATCTGCCGAAGAAACATATGCATATGTGTTGATTGTTGACCTTCTTACATCATATCCTCGATGCCCTTCAGCATATGCTCTAATTTGTTCTTTGTTTCAAAGTAGTGAAAACATAAAATGCCCAAGTGAGTCTATGTAAAAGCAACTCGAGATTAGACCTCTAATTTACAGATATGAGACGGGTTAAGCTTGTTTCATCTATGAACACTTAAATCTAAACATGAAATCCAAAACATAGATGAGCCATGTGGAGAACAACTAGGCGGACAGCATCACTTCAACCTTTAACCAATCCACTGAAATTAAACAAATCGACTTCAATACACCAATCAAGCATATTTTACTATCAATCTCGTCAATTGGGTACATCAGAGAATACAGAAACTAGCATCAGATCAATTGTGCACAAATGTACAATCAAGAGATAAAAGCAAACAAAAAACACATGAAGTCGCAACAATCTGACACTGATAAGTAGAATCCGAGAGTGGCGATCGTGTCCGAGTCAGTACCAAACAGCAATTTAGCAAGCAAACCCCAAAACATATCCGGATTCTCTCTAATTCCACCGATAAAACCCCAGATCGAGCAATCAAAGGCACCGAAAGCGATGCAAACTCACAGGTGATCTAACTACGATCGCGTCCTCCTCCTGATCGGCGACTCTAAAACCATTAACAACGCAATTATCATCAGTATTACTGGCAGGACAAGGGACAAATCGATGGTATTCGTCAGACGGATGGAACGGCGGCTTCGTGGAGGCAAATGCCAAGTGCCGACGAATGGGAGGCATCACCGGAGCAGATGTCTTCGGAGAAGGAGCCGGAGACGACGGCGGGTGCTGTGGCTGCGGCGGTCCCGGCGCCGGCGGGGCAGGAAAGAGAGAAGATCGTGCACCGTCAGACATAGATCGCAGCTACAGTTGTCCGCCGATGGAGGATTCCCGCGAAGAGAGAAACGCCGAATCGAGAGAGAGAGAGAGACGAGGGTTTTTGAGAGAGTAGAAAACGAGGGAAGGAAGGGAGGGAATTTTATGTTTGGGATAGATGTGGAGGGAAGCCTGCTGCAAAAATAAAATAAAAATTACAAAAAACGTTTTTATATGGTTTTCTGTACCTTCTACTTTCGCCGCGTACTTTTACATATATTTTTAAATTGACCCCTGTGCTACGCATCGCTATTTTTGCTCCTATTTTAGCTTTTTAAATTAATGATAACAATAACATTGTTTACACCTTTTTAATAAATATAAAATGTGAATTATACTAAACACATATTATTCAAATTAAAGAAAAATTCCACTTTAGAACTTTCTACTGATCATTTTTGTTACCGTAGAAATATCGTATCACCACCATAACGACATATATTATAATTGTACATAGTTATATATATTTCTTTAATTTTCAATTCATGGATGTGGATTTAGTCCTTTTTTTTGTTCATTTTTAATTCATAATTTATAGTAGTACAAAAAAATAGTTATATTTGTGAATATGTGATGTTTTTACTTATGTCTACATTATAAAATACTCCAACTCTAGGGTGGTTTATAATGATATGATCATATGTTTAGTTGTTTGCTATTATTATATTACATTAATGTTACTTACTTTTGGAAAACATACGGGTTTAATGCAATCGATTTTTATCACTTATGGGGAGAAAATTATAACTACAATGGAAAGATATAAATAATAAAGGAATACAGAAATATCTAATTAAAAAAATATCTAATGTGGAAGTAAAAATAATTGTAGACCCTTTAAAAAAATCATAGGTTTAAACATTTGATATATTTAAAATAACTCCTAAGATAGAATTAAATCGTACGAAATATACAACTTTGTATGCATGATGTTTAGAAAATATGGTAGCCATATAATCTATTTTAGTTTTAGAAAATAATAAAATCTTACGCATTAAATTAAAAAAATATATTTTTAATTGGTGTATCATGTCAAAGTAGGTTGAAGTATTATTGTCTATTAAAATGTGTACTATAATAACCTATTTAAGGGGAACGATGCAAATCTAAATTGTGAAGTTGCAATAACTCAAATAGATATGGGGGATCGATTCCCGGCTTTTTTTCCGGTATGCAAAACCCGGTTTAAGAAAACCGGTAAGAAATATAACAAAACTGAGAAAATTATCGGGCCGAACATAATACAAACTGAAATAAAATAAGGGGATGTTCGTGGATAAAATTATCCAGTTTTCACGATATCCGGTCTGATTTGGATTTATAAAGTAAATTATTTGGATTTAAAATCCAAATTTGTATTTTTGATTTCATATTTAGATGCTCTATATAATTAAACAATATTTTTTCTATTTATACAAAATAATAATAATAATAATAATAATAATAATTTATATATTTATTGAAAATTACAATATTACTCAAACTTTTCGCGAAATTTGTACTTGGATACGAATATATATAAATATCCAAATAATTTTTAAAATATATGACATTTAGGTATCCAATATTTAAATTTTAAATTTAATATAATAAATTCAGATATACTAAAATTGTTATATCTATATAAAAAAAAATATCAAGTTAGGGGAAACTCCAGATGGGTTGGTTGAGTACTAGACCTTTAATCTCATGGTTAGGGGTTCGAATCATCTTAACCTCTTACGTGTGAATCTGTCAGTTATGGACAATCTAGACTAGTTTACATTTCTCGTGTCATTTGTAGACTACTAAATGAGAACATAGGTCTATCCAGTAATGGAAGGAGTTATATTATATCCCAAAATCCGTAACTATGAGATTCAAATGTGATTGTAATCTAATATAATTGATTTAGTCTTTTAATTGTTTCCTTAGATATAGCAACAAGCTAGTGTAAAAAATTAAGTAATTACATAACCTAAATTTTTTAATAAGAGAATTCTTCTCTACATCCGGTGCATATGGGAAGAGTAGTGGCCGCACATTTCCACCTTATAAAAAAATCAAGTTATTGGTACAACCAATTTCATTGAATTTGACGTAAAGATACCAACTTTTTTTGTATTATAACCACACAATATACTTTTTGGATTTTAATAAAAGAATGTTGGATATTTTTTATTTAAATGACGCTAGGTATTCTAGTTACTTTCAGACAATTCGAATAGATTTAGAAAGAGTTTTGGGATGCTTTGCGTGGATTAAAAAAAAAAATCATTAATTGACTTATCTAACTAACTATGCCAAAGCCTTGCGGCTATAGACAATAAAGAAGAGCATTATTATTCTGGTCCAAGTGTCAAGTGGTCTGGAAGTTACAGAAAACCATACTGTTAGATTATGTCATATATATATATATATTAAGTAAATATAATGTCGTAAAATTGTATTTTATCTCAGTAAATATTAGAAATCTAAATCTTAAATAATAAAATTTAGGAATAATACATTATACCTCAATCATCAATGCGTTTGTGACATTTGGGTCTTCACTTATTTGTTGTGGCGATGACATTTGTTTTTTATAACCACGAGGTTTACTTAATCTTCGATTCAGCGGTTAATCTTCCAAAGTTCGGAATCAACCGTTGTTCGTAAAATATAATGTATATGAATGAGTTAAAATTAATAAATTAGATTGGTTATACTCAATATATATATAAATATTTTTATTAATTTATATGAAACAATTACAACAATTAAAATAATATTACATTTACATATATGAATGCATTTTAGTCAATACAACTTGATTTTGGTTTTTATTTTATTTTTATATGACAAAATTTAAAACAAACCAATTCAGTTTTATAAGAAAAAATAATAAATTTTTATAGTCAACAACTGTTTATTTCAATTTCATTCCAACGTTCGAGTTAGGGGTGGCCATTTCGGTTATTAACCGAATAACCGAACGGTTGAGGAAGTTGAATAACCGTTCGGGTTCGGTTCGGTTCGGTTAATAACCGAATAACCGCGGTTAACCGAACGGTTATTGAGTTTTTTTTAATATTTTAATTTTTATCCTCATTATTATTAGTATTATTTTTTTATACTTCACTTTTAACCTTATATATTTCACCCAATAAACCATAAAATGTAATGTTTTTAATTTTTATCCTAATTATTGAAGTTTTTAGATTTTTTTATAATTTTATTTTACATTATTAATCATTTTGTGCATTTATTTAAATAGATATTTTGAAATTTATGTAGGATTAATAATTTTTTTAAAAAAATATATCATAACCGAACCGAACCGATCTAAAACCGAACCGAATAAACCGAAAAATATAACCGTTTGGTTATAATTTTATTATGCAAAAACCGAGCCGAACCGAACTGAAACCGAACTGAACCGGACCGATTAAATCTATATAACCGTTTGGGTATGATTTTTTTATAACCGAAATAACCGAACCGAAAACCGAACCGAAACCCGAAATGGCCACCCCCAGTTCGAGTTTCGTTTCGTAATTGTGACGTCATCGATGATGCAAGCATGCTTCCACCGCTCCTGGTCTCCCTCCATCTTTTTCGCATCTTCACAATCCTCTCTTACATAAACATGTGTGTGTATATATATATATATGCATATTATATCTACTATTGGGAGATAATAATTTTTATATTTTGTTATTTTCTACAATGCGATATAATATCTTAAATTTCCCGAATGCAGATTTATATTTCCGATTAAAATAGAATATGAAATAAATAACGGAATGACCAGATCATTAATAAATACATAAAATAATGTATTGATGCAATAATGATGGTATAAGCCACTGTATAAAAAATAACATACATACATATCATAGAGAAGCAAGAAACTGATTTGTTTAACGCAATATTGTTTTAATCGCTAAATGATCAAAATATTAAAATATCAAAATACAACAGATAAAAATAATAAATTATAATAACAAAATTAAAATACTAAATTGTCCATTGGAACACAGTATCGAGAAAAATAAATTGTTGTTATCCATATTATAAGTTAAAATTCTATTCGAAGTGAATTTCCTAATAAAAATAAAAAGTTTTCTATTCCGACAAAAAGTATTTAATTATGTCGTCCAAATTTATTTATTTATGTAATTTTCTGGTCAGTCACGAGAATTTAAAGATTCGTTTATCGGTGAAGCCTTTCAATATGACGCGTCTAAATCACTATTGGTTTAGTTTTTGTTGTTATTTCTGCGAAATTATTTTAACTTTATTTTATCCAAAATATAAATACAAATGTTTTTACTCTATTCATTCTAATGCAACGACGAATATTTTTTTGGTAATTGGATTAAACTAGAAAATAAACAAATTCACATTGAAAAATCATAGAGACGAATTTAAGTTATATTTTATCAATATCTTACTTCACTAAATGTGAATTCAGATTTCATTTAAAAAAAATACATATTTCAATTAATAAATATATAGGTATATTTTCTTATTTTCTAGATGTAACTTAAAAATATAAAAATCTCTTTGTTCACCTATATAAATATTCTCTCAACACCTTTTTACTATTTTCGTATAAGATCATAATCATCAAAATATTTTGTTAAAATATCATATAAATCTTTTTTATGCGTGTATACTGTAGTGTATATATATACACACATCCACTCTATATATATACATTATTATTTTAGATAATACAAATAAATACATTAAAGTGAAAGTGACCAACACGTGACCTAAATTTTTTTTTCTCAACACTTTGTCGCCATTAATTTGGTCACTTCTCTATTTTTTTTAACCTAACATTCATAAACGTATTAACTTATTTACTCCGATTTTCTCTACTTTAACCGTAGGCATTATTAATATGCAGCAAATTAGATATTAACTATATAATATTTCTGTATAATGAAAAATTGACACGAATACTTATTTAAAACATTTAAATGGTCATATAATCATATCAAATCAAATTTAAACATCGAGAAGACATTAACTATTTTTAACTTTAACTGTTTAGATTTTATAAGAATGATAATTATTCCATTTTTATTCAATATTTCAATTTAATTTGTATTATGATTTTGTACAAAAAAATATTTACATCTCCGTTAGAATATATTTGAATAAAATTTTGTATCATTTGAGTTGATTTAATTTGATGCAGTTGTGTATTATCCAAGTAATCAATTTAATTTATATCACGATAATTAGATAGAAGCAGCGTGATTATAACTATAAATACAATTTGATTACAGGTGTTATATATATAACTATAATATTATAATTTGATTACAGTTATTATATATATATATACATAAACAAAATAGAAAACTTAGGTTTATACTCATAACAAAAAAAAATGGAAGACTTTGACTAAAATAAAAGGACAAATGGATTGAGTCAAAATAATGGAATTATATAAATGGAAATAGGCTATTTAAGTATAAGACAAGTTGGTGTGAGATGAGCTGGATTTAAATTGTGTTTAATCGCAACACATGGATCTTCTCATCATATATATATATATATATAATTTTAAATTCTTCGAACCAATATCTGTTCGGACGCACCGACATTTGTGTTATTTTTGACAAAATTAATTTTGTAAAGTGCGTTAAAAATTAGTTATCTTTAATATCATTAAATTTCTTGTTAAAAAAAGAAACAGATGAATTCATCCATTAATTCCACAAAAGGAGATTTTTTTTTTATTTATAAAAAAGAAGAAATCCATATTGTCATTTTAAAAATGCTCGACAGCGGTGTTGCGCAATATACACTGTTTGGAAACCCTTTTTCTGCTTAAACATCATTTATTAAATATTTCGCTTATTTCCATTTATATATATTTACGAAACTAAATTTACAAAGTTTTATAATTATCAATTTAATTAGTTTTTAAATTTTAAAAACTCTAAAAACTCCACCCGTTCAATGTTTGATAATCACACACAAATGGCAATTTCTATTTTAGTAAATCGAGTTTAATTATTTACAGAGTTTTGACTATTTATAAATAAATTTATTGTAATAGATTAAAACTTGTGTAATTGGAAACGGATGTTACTAGATACTATGACAGTTTCTCTCTTGACAGAACTAGAGCTAATATGTTTTGAACTTCTATGTTGTTCAATGTCAAGACAAAAGTCAATAATTAAACTATTTAATTACCACTAATTCAATCATAATTGCTAATCAAATGATTTAGATACACAATGATGGTAAGAATTGAAGAAGAGTGGTAAATTTCCTCTATTTTTTTTTTATAAAACAATAATTTTTTTAAAAGAAAAACAAGGTCACTAAAATCGAACATGATTCTCCACCCTTTTGCCAACCGTTGCTCCCTTTGGCAACTTTCCACTCTTTTGTCTTCTTCCTCTTCCTCCTCTTCTTTTACTTAACCCATAAGCCACACATGACAACACAACACTACACAACAATGGCTTCTTCCTCCTCTTCTTCTCCCTTATCTATCTTCTTCTCTCTCCTCTTCTTCTCCGCCGCCGTATCCGCCGTCAAACTCTCTCTGTCCCCGTTTTCTCACCTCGACGGCGACTATTCTCTCTCCTCCGGCGACCCCTACCCTTTCCTCAGCCGCCTCGCCACCGCCTCTGTCGCCAGATCTCGTTTCCTCAAAAACCCAAATTCCAAACACTCCTCCTCCTCTTCCGCCGTCTCCGCCTCGGCCGCCGCCGTGAAACCTCCTCTCGCCGCTCGAAGCTATGGCGGCTACTCTGTTTCTCTCAGCTTCGGTAAGCCTCCACAGACACTTCCCTTCGTCTTCGACACTGGGAGTAGCCTTGTCTGGTTCCCTTGCACCTCTCGTTACCTCTGCTCCGATTGTCTCTTCTCCAATGTCGATCCCAATCAGATCCCGAGGTTCATACCCAAGAATTCGACCACGACTAGAATCATCGGATGCCAGAGCCCGAAATGCAAATTGCTATTCGGACCCAGTGTCAAATGCCAAAGATGCGGTCCGAATACCCAGAACTGTACGGAAGCTTGTCCTCCGTACATTATCCAATACGGGTTGGGTTCAACGGCTGGGATTCTGCTCTCAGAAACCCTCGATTTCACGGATCTCGCCGTACCGGATTTCCTCGTCGGATGCTCCATTTTATCGACCCGACAACCCGAGGGCATCGCCGGATTCGGGCGAGGACCCGAATCGCTCCCTGCTCAAATGGGTCTCAAGAGATTCTCCTACTGCTTGGTCTCCCGCCGGTTCGACGACACGGCGGTGACAAGCGATCTCGTCCTGGAAACCGGGTCGGGTTCGAAGAAGACCCCAGGTCTCATCTACACGCCGTTTCGCAAGAACCCTAATGTCTCCAACGTAGCGTTCCAGGACTACTACTACGTGAATCTCCGGCGAATCTACGTCGGCGGAAAGCGCGTGAAGATCCCGTACGAGTTCTTAGCACCCGGATCTGACGGAAACGGGGGATCAATCGTCGATTCCGGGTCGACATTCACGTTCCTGGAGCGACCCGTTTACGATCTCGTGGCCAAAGAATTCGAAACCCAGATGGGAAATTACAGCAGAGACACAAGAATAGAGAAGCTCACCGGACTCGGACCGTGTTTCAACATCTCCGGCGATGAATCGGTGACGGTGCCAGATCTGGTGTTCGAGTTCAAAGGAGGAGCTCAGATGAAGCTCCCAGTGTCGAACTTCTTCTCGTTTGTCGGAAGCAGCGACAATGTCTGTCTAACGGTGGTGTCGGAGACGACGGTGAATCCCACCGGAGTAAGGAGTGGTCCGGCGATCATCGTCGGGAGTTTTCAGCAGCAGAATTATCAGGTGGAGTTCGACCTGGAAAATGAGAGGTTTGGGTTCATGAAGAAGAGATGCAATTCGTAGGGGGTAGATTTGTAATTCTACAACCTTGGCTAATGTTTTTTATTTTAACATTTTCTTTTATTTCTATCTACTCGATTTTAATTTCTTTCTTCAAATAAAAAGTGCTTTTATGTTAATGAGATTTTAGTTGTCGAACTAATCCCAATTAATATGAATTATTATTGGAGTTATTAAACCTTCTTTCTTTATCTAATTTTTTTAGAAGAATCGTAAAAAATATTAAGTTAGGTGATTTTAAAAATTAATAGCCAGACATTAATCAATATCCAAACTAATAAAAATACTAAAAAACTGTTAATTTTTTTTAATGAAAAATCTAATTAAAATATTTATTTAACATTAAAAATAGTTTTCTATATTTCTTTATGCGATGAAAGTTCCTGAATTTTTACGGTCTAAGGCATCTTTGGAAACATTTTTTTAGTTTGATGATATTTTATCTGCTTATATTTTAATAGTAAGAAATAAAACTTTTCAAAATTTTCAAAGTTAACATAGGTGTTGAAACTATAAAATAATAATCATAAAGAGAAAAATCACTATTGACCAAAAGGAAAACCACTAGAAAGTATAAAAAGAAATGCCTAAGGAAAAGACAATAAGCCTATTTTTTTTTAATAAAAAAATGTACCAAGTCAGTCTCTCATCATATGCTAATCATCAATTTTGAAATTAGCCATTGTTATACCATGATTTAGATAAATAATTCTATATACCGGTTTTAGATTTTTTTTTAAACGAAACCGATATATTTATAACTATATCAATTTTTTATTCGATTTTTGTTTAAATATAATTACTTATTTTGTAAAATTAGTATTAGAGTTAGGGGTAGATTAGATATTCCCTATTTTGGTTCCGATTAAATTCGATTATTTTAGAGTTTATGTTTTCCGATTTTAGAAAAATTAAGTACATTCGCTTTTCAATTCTATTCGATAGGTTTATATTAGGAATCATATTTTATTGATTTTTAAGATATTTTTGAAATTTAAAATTTTTAATTTTTGAATTTGATTATCAATTTTGAATATATCTATTAAAATGGGAGTAAGTCCATAGAAGCCCAAGTAGTTTGTTTTGAAAGCCCATTATATAATTAGGCTTCAGTTTTAAAATTTTAGGCTTACCTAGTTAGTTTCATATCCGGCTGAACTCGACCCGGACCAACCCAAGCAGCATCCGAATCCAATTAGACCCATAGCCAAACAGCCCAAACTCGGACGCGCGCGTAGGCGAGGTAGAGAGAAACGGTTATTTGATCCGTCGTGGGAGGGTTTTCTTCTGATCGGTTCTTCGCCTGCGATTTTCTTCAGGCGTTTTCTCCGATGATCCTTCGGAATCTACGATCCCTCGTTGTTCAAGTAAGTTTCTGAACGTTCTCCTTCTATCGCGATTTGGCAATTAGAATCCGAATATTCCTAAATTTGTTCGATGTTTTTGGAATTTCGTGGGTTCCGATTCGAATTCCGTTTGGATTTGAGACGTAACAGTTTGATTCTTCTTTTCTCATTCGAATATGTGATGAGTACTTTGGTGAAGTTAGCACATTGGGATCGAGTGTCTGATTTATTTTCAGAATCGAGGTGTTGTTGAGACGATACCTTACCACACTGGTTTAGGGGGGTTTTGATCCTCTTTTATTTCTAGGGTTTATCGGTTTCCTACGTATTATGTATATACAGTGTACATTATACTTATGAACAGTATACAGAAAACATTGTAGGGGCACTACACATAATACGTAGGAAACCTTCTAGGTTAAACCCTAAATGTACGTGATTACTATGCCCCTTATAGTTTCCATCTGAATTCTGAATTTTAAGCTTCCATGAACCACAATCTTGAGTCATGTGATACATAGGCGTATAAGAAACCTTGATTTGTTAAATACTTCGGAATCTATTGCACATATTTTCACCCGTCTCGTGTTGTTTATTGCACGATTATGGAAAACAGGATTCGTAGTGGAAACATCTTGATTGACGACTGATGAAACATGAACTCATGTGCAATGGTTTTGACTTTTGTGACTAACTGCGACATAAGAGTTCCTTAACGCGATAAAAAAATTTGGAAGTTTCTGGAGTGTCATGTATGCCAAACACCACATATAAGGACTCTCGGCTTAGAAATCAGACACCTCATGATTCTAAGTTTCTAACACACTTTATTATATGATCTCTTTGGTCTCTTATGATAAAGACTCTTCCAAAACAAGTTCGTTGCATATGCTTGGTTCCCCTCTTGACATTATCTTGCATTCCATATCTTTAACCGATGATGATACTGGTGTGGTTCACATTTTTTAAATTTGGGAAAATCTAGGGAACAAGTTAGAGGAATATATGCCAAGCTGTAGATTCTATTGGAACATCCGGGTTTCTTTTAGATTAAGCGAAACTCATCTTTTAGGTTGTGGGAGAAAATAAGATTAGGGATATTACCGATACCAACTATAGCTAATGGTGGATACAGACTATAAAAACGAGGGCAAAGGCAAACTTCCTTTTTTTTTTCCTGAAAAAAGAAGCATGTTGGTATGTAATTCCATCAACTTTAGATTAAGAAGGCTGTCATGTCAAAATTAGGACAACTTTGTTCCATTGCTTCTTTAATCTTTAAAGCTTATTTTTCGTAAAGTTAGGCCGTCCAATGTCGAATTATGCTATAAAACTATTCCAATCTCTCTCTCTCTCTCTCTCACAACCGCGGTTTCACTTTGTTCCTTCTAATTCTGTTTATTGCTTTCTTCCCACATGGCCGCACTCAGGAGGAGAAAGATGCTTATTTTGAATGCTCAAAAAGCTAAAAGCCAAAATGGGAGTCTCTTTTGAGTAGATAATGCCATATTTTGCTTTTAATGCTTTGCTTTTGTGATAAGAGTGCTTTATTTTGAAAAGGAAAAAGAATTAAGAGGCTCCTCTAACAATTTTTTTGTGTTCCCATGAAATTTTTTAGCAAAGGGTTTGGTTTTATAGCAACCACAGAGAAAAAGATAATTGGACATATATTATGTGTGTGTGGCCAGTGAAACCAATAGGGAGCTATAGCATGAAATCAGGTGACTCACGTTACATTTTCAAACACATTCAAGTTATAAAACTAGTTTCAGTATAAAAAGAAAAGCGCATAGCAAAGCAAGTAGTGGTAAGTTTTCCAAGATTTGATGCCCTTGCTATATTGTTACTGTCTCGAATCTGTTGCAGAAGCATTCCGTGCCACCATGTCTCTTGTACTGGTTTGACAAAATCATAGTTTTCAATAAAGAGTGAGCGTATTACTAAAAATTCTGTCACAGAGTCTTGCATTAGTTTTGTCCGAATCTGATGACTTGATTTAGCGATGTTTTCGCGAAGTGGAACACTTTAGGATCATCCCGGGCCTGGTCCCGGTAAAGCGTCAGTTTGACCGTTCCTGGTCACACGCTTTCTCGAAAGGATTGGTTTATGCATATTGGCTTTTGTCATATAAGGTTGAAGCTTTTGTTGGAACAAAGTTGATGGATGTTGATGAAAAGAGAAAGGGTTCTGATTGGGTGAATGGGTGTGGCCGAAGCAACCTTATATGCTCCTCTGCTTTTGCATTCATTCAAACTATTTGGTCTCCTTTTGTATGTCTTTTGGTTTTAGGTCTTAAGCTCATAAAACAAGCTCTTTGTTTGTTTTGTTTTTCCTTTTTGACTGTGGAACAGCGAGGAACAAACAGTTGGTGTGTTTGGATTTATTCTCTTAACTTTCCACTTTGGTCCTACAATCCCTCTGTGACTAAGCATATATGTAACATGTCTTTGCACATATATACATATATATGTCCATGTAATGAGCATGAATATGTAGTTAAGCAGTTATGCCACACTTCCTCAGTGGCACATGTGTCTACATATGTGTGTGCATCTAACGTCTAATCGTTTGGGTCTGAAATGATTATGTGAAAGCTCGGTGTTTGTAAGGAGATTTGAACTGAACCGATTATGCTAGTTTGCACATCATGTGCATATTATATATTCCCAAGTAAACTATATAAATTGGGTCTGGAAAATGAGTCAGAAAATCTATGTCCTTGAGTTCCTTATATTCTGAAAAGAAGCCAAAGCTCCGTTGTGAATCTGAGACATTCCTCATCAGGAAATTAAAGCCTTGTTGTGTCATGTTGTGTCCTGTAATTGTTACGTCCAACCGAAAGGAAGAGCTATATTCCAGATACACACACACACATATATATATGCATGTATGTACATATGCATACACCATCTGTTCTTGTTGGTGTTTCTTTGTCCTTTTGGCCATTGATGCATAACTCAAATCTGATTTCACATCATTTACTTTTCCTCAATGATTGTCGGATCATTCTCTCTTTTTTAATTTTTTTGGTACATCATCTTTGTTTTGCCCTCTTGAATATTATATATATATATTATATAAATTATTTACTAAAGTTTTGTTAAATGCTGCTTTAGTTTCTTTCTAGGAGCGTTGGAAGAGTGAGATAGTACATGTAGGAAATAGTGGCCTTTGAACGAAGGCCTTGCATAAAAACAAGTAAAAGCTGAAATAAAGATGATTGGGGAATGAAAGGAAGATTTCTTGTTTTCTTGTGGGAGTAAATAATTAAATAGCAAAAAAATAAAATAATCTACGAACCAAATGTGATATTATTTTTTTCTATATTACCATTTTCATTTTATATGTATTTATGGAGTGCGTATATCATGTATGATTCCTGATTCCTCTTATTAAATTTATATTTACATTTCTCCGTATGTGGGAGAATTAAAGTATAAATCTGATCCAATATTCCTAGGCAAAGGTGAATATATAGTGATGCATTTATTTTCTTTACAAGTTCAGGTATCATTTGATCTTACATGATTAATTTCATTCCTTCTCATTGATTTCGTAGACGAAACTTAGGTGTCGAGGCACAAATGTTATAAGTTTGGGTACTCCCGATCTTGATTTCCGAAACCTAAAAAATGATTTTCATAAGTAGGATGCATCACATATGATAGATTTTTTTTTTAAAAAAAGAATATCACTGTACATATACACCCCACTAAAGCCTGCCTTGTAATACTATTGGTTGTGTTGGAAACATGGTTGTCTTTTTATATTGTTCATTTTTTTTTATTCTTTCTTGTTCTAAACACTTCGTTTTCTTCTTCTCTTTCTATTTAAATGAAAGATATGGTCCAAAAGCTATACACTTTATGAAAGTAATGAAGGCAAATAGATTGATATATATATATATATATATTCTTTACAAAGAAATCGAATTCAAGCCATGCAATGTTTATAAAATCATTCATTGCATGCCTTTTTTTTATTCATCCAAATAATATATTCTTGAAACTATTCTATTTGATTGCTGAAAACATAGTTGCTGCAATACATATGGTTAGGTTACTTAGGTATCTGCAAATATATGTTTCGCTTGTGATACTATGTTACTATGTTGAATTTCACAGGAGAAAAGAAGAACAATATACCTAATCAAATCATCCTTACAAGATCTATTTAGGTCAAACCAAACGAGACCGGTGGTTTAGGTCTAAACCGGTCTCACTCTAATATTTCTTTTGTTTTTTCTTCCCATGTTGTTGCTGACATGTGACTACTAGCTTGCTTGACAGGGATCTAGACTTGGAGGAGACTGTTGTCTCCAAAAGAATGTTGGGACTTGGCTAGTCATAGGTTCTATAAATGATATGCGAAGATTTTGTACCAAATGTTCTTCTTGGGGTTATATAAATGAAATCAAGATTTATATCCATAACTTGTGGGTGCTTTAGTTTTACTAAAATCAATGTATACACTTTGCATAAAAGGGAGAGACCCACTCGGCAGCAGTACCCATTGCATCTTTTGTGAAGTTTGAGAGGGAGAGAATAAGGGCAAAGCTAAGTTGCCTTTGGCTTTTAGAACTGTTGCAACCCTTCCTTCTTGTCATCACATGCATCCCACTTTGCTCTACAAAATCCACTTTGGACCCTCTCAAAACACATTGCCTCTCCCACAAGAAAAGCATTACTTCTTCCTCTTTCATATACACTTTAACACCTTCCCTTCTCTTCCTCTCCCTCTCCCTTCTTCCTCACCTCCACCTTATTAACTCACCTCTTAACTTCACATAAAACTTCCTTAAAACCAAATACCAAAGAGATCACTAAGTTCTCTGTTGAGTTAAATGAAGCCAAAACCCTTCAATCCTTGTCTTTAGTGTTCCCTCCTCGTTCCATTTCCCTTCTTTGCCACTGTTTCAGTCTCTTGTCACTATTTATACACACACAAATACTAAGTATGAGAGCAGGGGGTTGCACGCTGCAGCAAGCGCTGACGCCAGAGGCAGCCAGCGTGGTGAAACAAGCCATGGCTTTGGCTCGAAGGCGTGGCCATGCTCAGGTCACTCCTCTCCACGTGGCTAGCACCATGCTCTCTGCCTCCACTGGCTTACTCCGTACGGCTTGTCTCCAATCACATACTCACCCTCTCCAGTGCCGAGCCCTCGAGCTCTGCTTAAACGTAGCCCTCAACCGTTTACCCACTTCCACTGGTAGCCCTATGCTGGGTGCTCCTACCTCTCCTTGCCCTTCGATATCCAACGCTTTGGTTGCAGCTTTCAAGCGTGCACAAGCTCACCAACGACGTGGATCCATCGAGAGCCAGCAGCAACCGATCTTGGCCGTGAAGATCGAGTTGGAGCAGCTAATAATTTCGATTCTTGATGACCCTAGTGTGAGTAGAGTGATGAGAGAGGCTGGTTTCACTAGCACTCAGGTGAAGAGCAAGGTCGAGGAAGCTGTTTCTTTGGAGATTTGTTCCAAGACCACCTCTTCGAGTAAACCTAAAGAAGGATCCGACAGCACTTTCCCTCTCTCTCAGACCAAGACAGACAAGTTATCAACGCGGGTTTGCGAGAAAGATGTCATGTATGTTGTGGAAAATCTTGTGGACAAGAGGAGGAGGAACTTTGTGATCATCGGTGAGTGTTTGGCCACTATCGATGGAGTTGTAAGAGCGGTGATGGAGAAAGTCGACAAAAGAGACGTCCCCGACGCATTGAAAGACATAAAGTTTATAACTTTATCATTTTCCTCGTTCGGACAGCCGAGTAGAACGGAAGTCGAACAGAAGCTGGAAGAGCTTGAAAAGCTTGTGAAGAGCTGTATAGGCAAAGGGGTGATTCTAAATCTTGGTGATCTTAATTGGTTTGTCGAATATAGAACAAGAAGTTCGGGCGATCATCAACTTGGAAGAGGTAACAATTACTGTGCAGTGGAACATATGATAATGGAGATTGGTAAACTGGCTCGTGAATTGATGATGGGAGGTAATGGAAGGTTTTGGCTCATGGGAATTGCAACTTCTCAAACTTACTTGAGATGCAAGTCAGGTCATCCTTCTCTTGAGCTGCTTTGGTGCCTTTCAGCTCTCACTATTCCGGCGAGTAGCCTCCGCTTGAATCTCATCTCCGACGGGTAAGTTTTTACATGTTTCTGTGTATGTATACATGCTTGTGTGTATGCGTACATGCAAGTTGAATCCTTCAATACCCAACAAATTTACGTATTATTGTTCCGTCTTTTTTTCAAGAAAAGAACCATTTTTTTCTTCTTGCATTTCCCACCATCTTTGTGCTGGTTCTGTATACTTTCCTTTTTCCGGCTTTATTGTGTAGCGATAACTTGATTTCAGTTGAAAGTTAGAATAATGTAAAGTTCTACTCCTTGGCACCAAATTTTTCAGCGAGGTCGAGATTGAAAACCACGGCCTGATGGTCAAGAAAACAGAGACCAATTTGATACAGCCACTGCAGCCGCTACAGCTGACAGCAGGGACTGTAGTGGTTGCAGAAGTCGAGCAGCTCACTTGCTGCCGGGAATGCTCAGTGAAGTTTGAGACAGAAGCTCGAAGCTTGCAATGCAGCAGCAGCAACAGCTGTAACGCCACTACAGCTCTCCCGGCTTGGCTTCAACAGTACAAGAAAGAGACTCAGCAAGTTCAGAACCACAACAATGATTATACTGTGAGTTATTATATTTTTAATCAATTTGATCTTTTTTAGTGTTTCATTTCCTTTTTTATATATGTGTTTATGCACGCATGTATATGTAATTAGGTACACCCATCAATCATACGAATTGTATATGCATGATATATACCTTGTGTTTATGTCGAGTACACATTAACCCCACAAACCCATGATCAATAAACTACATCAAGTTATTCACCTCCATTAATTATATTTCCAAGTTGTAAAGTGATAACAACATCTTGGGCGACCAAACGATTTGTTATTGCATCTGTTTTTTGTATTACGTCATGGATATTTCACAAGCCTAACCCAATTCTTGTTCTTGATTTGGGTTGGGATTTTTCAGGATTCAGGTTCTATCAAAGAGCTTCGCATGAAGTGGAACTCTATCTGCAATTCAATTCACAAGAAACCATCAGAAAACTCCCTTACATTGTCTTCTCTTTCTCCTTCTTCCATCTCTTACGAGTTTCATCGTCCAAAAACTCTGCATCGAAGCAACAGTGATTGGCCTGTGATCGAATCTAACAAGTATTGTCATTCCTTGATGCCAGAGACATCCGATGTTGTCCCTGCTGAACCCAACTTGAGATTATTCATCCCTGACAGCGATAACTTTCAGAAAACTGGGAAGCTTTTTCCTTCAAACCCGAATTCCTCGATGAATTCTGCGGCCTCTTCGAGTGAAGCAATGGATATGGAGTATGTCTCCAAGTACAAGGAGATGAATCCTGAGAATCTAAGTGTTCTATGTGATGCCTTGGAGAAGAAGGTACCGTGGAAGAAGGATATAATACCCGAGATAGCGAGCACGATCTTGAAATGTAGGTCGGGATCGACTACTAGGAAGCAACCTAAGGACAAAAACAAGGATCTAAAGGAAGAAACTTGGTTCTTTTTCGAAGGAGTTGATGTCGAAGCCAAAGAAAAGATTGCTAGAGAGTTGGCAGAGCTCGTTTTCGGGTCAGAGAACAGATTTGTTTCCATTTGTTTGAGCAGTTTCTCCTCGACAAGAGCTGATTCTACCGAAGATCTGAGGAACAAGAGGGCAAGAGATGAACAGAGTTGGAGTTACATAGAGAAATTCTCTGAAGCGATATCGAGCGATCCACATAGAGTGTTCTTCGTGGAAGATATCGAACAAGCTGATTACTTTTCCCAAATGGGTTTCAAAAGAGCCATAGAAAGAGGAAGAGTTCACAACGCAAATGGCGAGGAATCTTCAGTTGGAGATTCAATTGTGATATTGAGCTGTGAAAGCTTCAGATCGAGATCGAGAGCATGTTCCCCTCGGAAATCGGACGGTTCAGATCATTCGGAGGATAAAAACGTGACACTTGATCTGAATCTTTCTCTTGAAGATGATGATGGTCCTGAGGATCAATCCAGTGATGAGATTGGGTTACTTGAAGCTGTTGACGGACGGTTTCATTTCAGATATCATCATCATCATGATGCATGATCATGAAGAAGGAAATGATCGATCCCATGCATGAACCAACATGGTGGTGATGATCATAATGCTTCTTGTTCTTGAACTTTCCAATTTATTTTCTTTGTTCAAACATGTAGCTGAAGTTTTTTTTTTTTTTGGCTTAGGGAATTTCTAAATGGGTAAAAGAAATAGGAATTTTTCTTCTCTTTTTTCCCCTTTTATGTAAAATTCTGATATGTGAATGATCATATATATTATGTAACAACCCGGTTTTTTTTTTTTTTTAAAAAAAAAAACAAACGCAGACCGTCCGTTCCAGAGGGACCAGAACGGACGGACCACGGCCATAAGAAGAGGTTGACCACTGCACCTATTCTGGCTTCCAGACTGCAGAACGTCCGTTCCACACTGCAGAACGGACGGACCAGACTGTCGGCAGCAGCCAAGCCGCGATTTCGTCTGGGTCCGACCTGAAAACGACGTTTACCCACCAATCTTCGACAATAATTCCGATTTTTCAACCCTAGGGCCCTATGGCTCAATCATTATCCGTCTGAAAATCATCCAAATCTGAGTTTCCCTTTGACCATTCTCTCTCCATTCTCTCTCAAACTTCAACCCAGAAATTCTTTGCCAAAACCAAAGGATTCACACCCAAATCGGTTCCTACAGAGCAAGAAGAGCATCACCGAACTTCCTAGCCGTCACCCAGAACACGAGATTAACCGAGGTGAGTGAATTCGAGTTTAATTCGAAAGTCTGTTAGACATGGGGTTTTGGGTTTTGAGTGATTTTGTGAGAAATTGATGTTTGATTCGTGTTGTACATGCAATTTTATGAGTTTTAGTGTTATATCCATAGTGAATCGTGCATGTTTGTGTGTTTTGGTGAAAATCCGAGGACCAGAACGTCCGGTCTGAGGTCAGACCGTCCGTTCTAGGTCCGCAGAAGAAAACGCGAAGTCTGGAGGTTGAAGACGACTCCAGAACGTCCGTTCTGCAAATCCGGAACGTCCGTTCTGACTTGCCAGAACGTCCGTTCTGGACGAGACGGAACGTCCGTTCTGAACCGATCGGTCTAGGACTAGACCGATCGGTCTGAAAAAAAAAAAAAAAAAA
>NW_010960187.1:1653190-1680883 GCF_000463585.1 Tarenaya hassleriana | reverse complement strand
ACGTTTGTGAATGATGGCACGATGGTTGCGAGATTGCGTCCCATCTACGGGCCATCCGATCCGGGTCGGATGCCACCCGTATGGGATATGATTGTGAATGTGGCGATGATATAATCGCGCCAACGTCCGAATGACAGGACGGTTATGGGCACCCCCGATGACTTGCGTGGATAGCCGATTGGGGTCGGTACTATTGCGTGACGAGGAACATACGGTTTTTAGAACCGCGCCAACGTATCCGCTAGCGACGGAGCGGATTCCGGGAGATGAGTCTCCCGAGGATAAGGCAATACATATACCTGAGATTCGGGTGGATTGTGGTCCCCCGAGGAGGTGGTACGGACTTACTCTGCCAGGTTCGGGCCCGAACCTGACAGGTATTTCCGCGGCGGATGGTCGGCAAGGGAGAGTTGCAGCGATTGGCTCTCTCGTTATAGTCGACGGTGTCGGTTGTAGCCGACGTCAGGTGAACTCCGGTATTGAGAGGTGACATCAATGCCGGAGTGGGGACACGCCTAGCATCGAGAGGTGCCATCGATGCTAGGGTGGGGTGATGTGTTCGGGCGGAGAAAATAAAAAGATACTTATGCCGGATTCCGAGTGGTTGAGGAGTAGATGGATTCCGAGGAGAGAGGTGGTTGTGCTATGCACATGGGGAGTACTTACCTACGCATGGTGCGCGTAGAGACGATTTGACGGACTCTGTCCTGCGACTTGTCGTATGGCCGACTTGTCGTACGGACTTGATTGTGATTGCTGCGTGCTTACAGTGATTTATGTGTTCAATTGATGTTTATTAGAATATTAGTACATACACACATATATCTATATGTTCGTGCTTTCCCTGGCACCATGAGAATGGAACTCCGGGTTACGCCCGAGTTCACTCTCTAAGCAATTAGCTTAGGATGTTGTTACGCAACGTTTCAGGTCGTGAGCAGCAGTAGCCGAGGAGCGGATATCGAGGACTGGTGTGACCTGCCGTGTGATCATGTATAATTATTCTCTACGGTACATTTACGTTTTCGGGGAACGGTTTGTGTTATATCGGTGGTAGACTTTTATGGTTTGTAATAATGTGATACTACCACTGTGTATGTATAATTATAACTGGAATAATGTACCGTATATGTATGTAAGAAAGTTTCTTCCGCTGAACTCTAAAAATAAAAGTTTTAAATTCCCGCGGATTTTTGGAAATGCGATTTTTATTTTACTTGTCCATGTGGCGCAACTCGTATTGCGGGATACGGGTTTCGGGTGTCACATATTAGCTTCATGATGTTTCATGTTTGGATCTTGTTCCCATTTATATTTTGGAACACTACCAAATCTTTTTCAAATAGAATTTTTAAGTAATATTTTATCACATAGAACCACATGGCAAAAAGGTGTAATCCTGTTTTAGCTTCCTTCACCATTTCTTACTTTATCCCATCTTTTCACAAAAATATAAAGCTTTCATCTTTTATATTTTTTTTCGTTTATTAATTAATTTCAAAAACAAATATAGCATTTCTGCAAACCCGGTTCTAACACAAAGTTATATATCGGTTATTTTTAAAGCATTAAGATTAATTATTTATTTGCGTTGAATTTTGAAAACCAATTAAAGAAACTTCATTGTATCTATTTTTCTTTTTGTTTTGTTATTGAAATTTCTTTATCAGTAACAATCTGTGAGTACAAATTATTTCTATGACATAATAGCAAATGCAAATAGATATATAAAAAAACATTTTCTTTTCTAAATTTATTCGATTTGTTATCTGTTTAATCGTTTGGATTTTAGGAATCAATATATATATACACCTTAATAATTTTTTTTTGTCAAACTATACCTTAATAATTTATATACACGTTAAATTTCGCACCATATATATTCACCATCCACAGAATATGCATACATATATATACGTATCATGTATAAGTGACTATATTCTCTCTCTATATATATGTATTTATGCATGTATGGGAAAAAAACCATAAATATATAATACCTAAAAAAATATCAAAGGATCGCTACTTTTTTACGCGCTTAGCTTTATACATACTCGTTTTCTTTTTATTTAGGTGTTTACATGGGAAAGGTATGGGGTTAGGCCGCGAAAGATATATTTCTTTTGTTTTTTTTTATTAATTTAAAAGGCAAAAGGTATAAACCAACGATGATTTAAGTACCAAAACACATAGAGAGGTATCTTTTGCTTTATTAGAATATTATAAAATAATATTTTTTTTTTAAAAAAAAGGAAGAAGATAACATCACTTTGGGAATTTTGTCGTTTGTGGCATAATCTTAACTCCTAAGTTGAGAAAAAAATTGTTACCTTTGCCCCAACTCATATTTCGAACCCACATAGTCTCGTCAAAGAATTGGTACACAGCCTCCAAAGCTATAGATACACAGATTATATATATATATATATATATATATATATAATCTGATTTTTTTTTTCAAATTCTAAAAGAAAAAGGATATTCTTTGTGGAACGTTATTTTGTATGTGATGGCACTTAGGCTAACAAAAGAAAACCCTATAAAATTATATGAGAAATTTCAAGATTCAAAGTATATATACACATTTTTTATGTGTTGAATGGTGAATATAATTATGTTGAGGTAAATGAATTAACCTAAAAAAAGCTAGAATTTTGTTTCAACCTTGTCCAATAGCGAAGCCACCCATTCGGTCAAATGTTGTCTTGATCACATTTCCACACGACGTCAAAAAAAAAAAAAATTTGTTGGGGCATAATTAGAAAAGGTACGTAGCATGTTATATACGACCGAACATGATTTTCTGAATGTCATTACGAATAATATATCAATAAGTGCTAAATGTGTTACACTAATGTGTATAGGCATGATTTTGGACTTTACAACTTATAATTAAATTACTTAACGAAATTTAGTATCCGTAGGAAAAAAATGATAAAAACTCCAAGATTTGTCGGTAGTCATATACTTTTATGATTATGTGAATCATATCCCTATGACCCATCTGTATAAACAAACATATCCACAAACATATACCCATAATTAAAAGATATTCATAATACGCACACAGACACACATGTCTGCGTGTATATATATATATATGAGTATATGTGCATGATGATGCATGGAATCTAAATTTATCCTCAAAAGCATGAAGGAAGATAAAGTTAGGCATGATTTTGGAAAAGTGTGCCAATTAAATTAATAACAAGAATTGCAGAAAGTGGGTGTCCCTTTTAAAGGAAAAAGTTTGAAGTCTTGTGGAAGCCATTAGAGAGTGCTTAAATTTGCTCTGAACTTATTCCTTTCTATCTTTTTTGGAAAATTATAAATAAATAAAAAATCAATAAAAAGCACCAATTTCCATGATTAAATTTAAAAAAAATGGGAAAGTAAAAGTCTTGTATGATTTGTAGGATTCAAGAAACACGTGGATGTCACTCTTGCTTTGGTAAACTCAAAGGGCTTTATGGCCCATTTGCAGATGATTAAGTAAATGGCCCACTATCTAATCACCTGTTCATGTTTTACATTTGTAAGCAGATAAAAATAATAATAATTTTTGTTCATTTCATGTTTCAATGTACTAGAAACTTTTTTTTTGTATGGGAATGGGAAATTCACCTTTAACGAATATCGATAGTTTTATTAAAAAAACTAACTGTGAAGTAGAATATGTAATTTCACCGGGAGATGGCTAATTAGGGTTTTTTCAGTTTTTGTTTTTGATTTTGATTAGTTAGAATTTAGAAATACTAAATTATAAACAAAATGGAACTGACATAATCCTCTTATGTTTGTGTTTTGTTTAGGTTTCATATAATTTGTTCGGCTTTTGAGAATCTATACATCAATAACAACAATAACGATATGGCATCATTTCCAAGTTCATTCGAGATCGGCCGCATGAACCAGAAAAAAAAAACTCGTTATGTTATTAATAATGTTCCTTCCGTTTCAAAATATTTGTAGTTTTAGGTTATTTTCTATGTTTCAAAATATTTGTAGTTTTACATTTTCAAGACATTTTTTTTATAAAAGTTTCCAATTTTATCCCTACTAAATTCCAATACATTATTAATGATTGCATTGTTTTTATCATCAAATAAGGGTATATGTGACTTTTGATCTATTTTCTTAAAAAATGTGAAACCATCTAAAATAACAAATATTTTGAAACGGAAAGAGTACAAATTATATGATCATACATATTCTCTCTCCAATATCCCGGGTAACCAAACCGGCATAATCCCATAATTTCAGCTGTTTTCACCTAATATATGTACAAATCAAATAATTCTATAAATTGAACAGTGACTAACTTTTTTTAGCTTTCTTTAAAAAATAATGTTTTACACAGTAGGATACCAAATTTTTTTTTTAGAAAAATTAATTAAATATTGTCTACTGACTGCAATAAATTGATTCTAGAAAATATGAACCTTATTTGGACGACGGACAATTAGGGCATGATATGGGAAACCCATCTTCGCAAAAGAAACATTAGAATTTTCTTGCACGTGATTGTCAAAGTGTTATATGCAATATATAAATATAGGCATATATATACACACACATACAGTTTTATTCTATGTTAAACTATATGTTTTAGTTCCGAATCATATTCAAAAGTAAATCTTTCAATCCAATTGATATGAATACACATAACAAAAATAACCAGTTTGAACACCTAATACCCCCCCCCCCAAAAAAAAAAATTTATTGAATTTGATAGACCACAGAAGAAATGAAGATATTAACAATCAAGAACTCTCCAACAATTATACGTTTTACCAAAAAAATTTAAAAAAAATATCTCGTCAAACGTTTCGATTTTTTAAAATTCTAATCAAAATACGCATAAACCTTTATTATTTATTTATTTATAATAACAACTCAAGGAAACACAAACCCATGTACGGTAGCAACAAATAACACGTTATTATTAATTATACATAACAAATACCAATTTAGGAAATAAACGAACCAATACATAATAAACGTAGAAGATATCATGAAATAAAAATAGCAGCATGCATATATGAACTCATATCAAAAATCGAAATCGCACTTGGTGGCAGGGAACACGCCAGGAGAAGAGTTCATAGTTCCATTAGAAGAACTCAAAGGAACCTTCAAATCGCATTTAACCTTAGGCTTAAACCTCCTCGTCTTCGCTTTCCCGAGCTTAAACCGAATCCGAAGCCGGAAATCGACTTCGATACTATAAATTCCGGAGATATTTTCCGCGTTAAATTCCCTCAACTCTTTGCTATTGAACATAACAAGCTGTTGCCCTCCGAACAAGGGTCTGAGTATTGTCGTGTTCTTGTGTCCTTGGTAAAACGGTATTAGGGTTACGGTACTAAACCGCTTGTCTTCGTAATACGCACGCGCTTCAATTCTGTCGTAGTAGACTCCGAGCCTTTTGTTAGGGTTTCGGACCGTGACGTTTAGGGCAAGGTTGTAACGGAGGATGTTGTCTGACGTGGCGTGTTCAAAGCGCGTGAGTGATGCGCTGGTGACGTGGAATTTTACTTTCTGTGGTCGGACTACTAGCCAGAAGATTAAGACGGTGAGTCCGAGGATGATGAGAAGAGCAATGAGTAGTTTGAGCAGACATGAACCGCAACCGCAGCGCTGTTGCCCTCCGAACAAGGGTCTGAGTATTGTCGTGTTCTTGTGTCCTTGGTAAAACGGTATTAGGGTTACGGTACTAAACCGCTTGTCTTCGTAATACGCACGCGCTTCAATTCTGTCGTAGTAGACTCCGAGCCTTTTGTTAGGGTTTCGGACCGTGACGTTTAGGGCAAGGTTGTAACGGAGGATGTTGTCTGACGTGGCGTGTTCAAAGCGCGTGAGTGATGCGCTGGTGACGTGGAATTTTACTTTCTGTGGTCGGACTACTAGCCAGAAGATTAAGACGGTGAGTCCGAGGATGATGAGAAGAGCAATGAGTAGTTTGAGCAGACATGAACCGCAACCGCCGCCGCCAATGCTACCGCGACTGCGACCGTGGTGGTACGATTTCTGCGGCGGTGGAATGGAGGGACCGTAATAGGCGCCGTTTAGGTGAGGCTGGTTTGCGTCGGCCATGTTGATATAGAGTATATATATGATATTGATATATTATATGATATGAAGTTCTTCAAGAGGTTATGAAATATATGCAATTGGTACAAGGGAATGTACTTCATATATATAGTTGTGGTTACATGGACCGTTTTGATTATTTATCTGCGTAATTAAATAAAAAAAGAGTTGTCGTTTTTGTCATAATCGTACGCGGTTATGTATTTGATCTTTGACCGAAGAATATTATGCAATTGTAGGCTCATGTCAATATTGATGTTGCGTGGTAGAGAAATTAACGTAGAAAGTTAGAGACCGTACGGTTGGATAAAATTTATCATTTATTAATTCGAACTTTTGGAATCTTCGATTTCATGGGTCATCACCAACCGAAGGAAAATGATTTCATTGTCCAAGCTTTGACGGGATCTCTTACTTTATGGGCTTTATGGGCTTTTTTTCTTAATGGGCCATCTTTTTTTAATGAGTTATCTTTCTTCATGGGCTTTTTTTTATTAATGGGCCTTTCGGTATTATTGAGTATATCCTTTACCGACCAAGGCGTGGACCAATTACGGTATTTGATAAATCTTTTATTTTGCAAAATAAGAGCGTTATTATCACGACGGGTTGTCTTGTCTGAACAGTGTCGGAAATATGATGTGATAATAGCAACAAAAAAAAGATAAAAAAAAAAAAACAAAACCAACGTACCAAACAAAGCATACTAAACGACAAAAACGATCCCATAATTCCAACATTTTTTCTTATTTTTTATTTATATTTCCAATTATGGAATCCGTGAAATTTCGTGATGGCGCAAATCAATCCCACAAGTCCGTACTGAGATGCTCTTTCCTGGCTCGTATAAAAGCAAATCCTTACCCATTTCGATACGAATTGGAACCGCCTCTCAAATTTCCCTCTTTTGAATCATTCATTTACACATTTCGAAAGTGATATATAATATAAAAATGGAACCAAAGTAAGTAATAAAATAGTATATTTTAATCTTACGTAAAAATTATTTAGGTATAATCTTTGAGAATAAAATACACCACAATAAAGTAAACAACTATATAAATAATAAAATCAACGAATATATATAAAGTATTGATTAATTATTTCATATTGTCTATTTCTACTTTCTAGAGCTTCTCTAAATGAACAATCTGCCAACAATCAAAATCGATGGTCAATTTTTGTCCTCTCAGAACAAAATATCTGTTAACGTATGCTTAACTAAGAAATTTGGTTTTGATTATATTATTTTCCAAATAATATTGTTTGCTGTTTATTACTATTAATAATTTGGATTCACATGTGATCGTTGAATTCCAACTATTACAGGCAACTTATGAAATAATTATTTCCTCTTTTTTTTTTTTTTTACAAACCTAAAACATCTATTCGGAACTAAAAAATTACCAATTGTCAATTTCAAGTCACCGCTGTTAAAAGTATAGTTTTTCGTTGAAAGCCAAAAAATGTTACAGAGAGTGTATCCGGTCTGTCCAATTTATAAGAATATTTGAACCATATTATGTATCTAACGTTTTCCATATAATCCATAAACTAAAATATACTTTCAATTTTTAACCCGTATTCCAAATATATATATATATATATTATTAATGAACTTCATAAATTTTTAATTGGACATTAATTTTATAATGATATATATATATATATATGTGTGTGTGTGTGTATGTAACCACTACATCTATATTTGGAACTATAAATTACTAACAAAATTCATAAGATCAATTAAATAATATTTAAAGAGCAATACATTAGATAGAGATAATGAAAACACAAAACACTATATTGGCATTTACAATTAAAAGCCCGTACCCCATAGTCATAATCATATATAATCATAATAACTTTACAATAACCGACTAAATTTTAAAAATTCAAATATCGAATTTCCAGAATACGAAAAAAAAAACAAATAGCATTACCCTATTGGAAGAACAAGAAGAAGACGAAGGAAAGAAACGATTCCGCATACGTAAACCGACTTAACACCGTCAAATTCGCCGGCAGTCTTCAAACGCTGACGCTGACGCTGCACTTGGTGGCCAACGTATACTTAACGGCGTTTTCACCGACAATGGTACCGGCAGCTTGATTCCATGGATTGATATACGCAGGGCAACGAATACTGAGATGGGACCTTCTTGAGACAATCCAAAACTTCCATCTCACGCGCCCATCGGCGCATATCATCAACGCGACGAGCCCACCATTCTGTTCGCAGGAGAGGGCGGCGCCGTTGAGCGGAGCGATGGAGACGGAAGTTCCGTACACGAACGGAGACCAGACATTGTGTTCCTTGTGTTCCTGATACGTGGGAGGAATGGTTGTGGGGAAAGTGATCTGTTGGTCCATGTAAGAAGCGTAGACATGGAGATAGTCGTAGTAGATTCCGGTTTTGGGATTAGGGTTTCGTGCTGAAATGGTGATCTGGAAGGTGGTTGTGAGGAGGTGAGGTGAAGAGAGGTTGAAGACGAAGACGGTTACGTCTTGGAGGATGAATCTTGGCCTAGTGGGCCATAGCCATGGGATGTGAATGAGAAAGACGACTACGATCAATACGACAACGACGATTCCGCTGCAGATACATACGGGTTTGGCTTTTATGTTGCGGAGACAGCCATGGTTACCGCAGTCTTCTGGCATCGTGGTATTTACGGTTTTGCCACTCTCCTTCTTTCTCTCTGTATGTGTGTGTTTCTCTCTCTAGGTGTGAGAAATGATGAGGCTTGTGATCAACTTGTGTGTCGTGTGTGTGTATATATATTGTAAATGTATATGTGTTTGCTATGTGAAAGCCATATTTGTCTGTGTATTTTATGTGTGTGCTGTGAAATTATAAGTTTAGAGGCCAAAGTTTCGAACTTTTAAGAATTCCCTAACAAGGCTGTTTAAGGAAAATGAGTGACCTTTAGCGGTTGGTTTATTCTATCTAATATTAAGTAAAATGGTTTGATATCTTAATTAAAAATAGTGTGTACAAAGTTTTTATTTCGTCACCTAGTCAACACCAAGTTTAAATTCTAAAATATTATGTCATCTGTTTTAAATACAATCCAATACCTGTATATTTGTGTATGTGAGTTTGTATATATAAATGTATATGAATATATGTATATTGTGATATTTTATTTTTTTTCGTATTTTGTGATATATAGTGTTTATACAAAAAAAAAAGATGAGTTGATACTTGATAGTGACGTGGCGAATAAAATTCCTGATTTGCCACGTCAGCCTGTGCAGACGGCGTTAACGATTCTTTGAGTCCCTGCTTGAAAATTTTAATACAAGACAATAAATTTTTAATTTGTTGGATAATTTTATTTTTGACGAAATAAAATGAAAGATATAAACAAAAGACCTCCCACAATTCAAAAATAAGAAAAACATGCAAGTTGCTAGTTGAAAAGTTATCAAAGGCCTCACCCCTTCCATTTTCACTTCATGATTTTGAATTGGTTTTAAAAAAATTACAATTTAGGTTGAGTTCAAAATATTTAATTTATTTTCTATAAATAAACAATTCTAATGACAACAACAATAACAACAACGCATGATGTTAGGCGCCATTTGAAAGAAAAAAAATGTGTCGAAAATCTACAGTATTCAATAACAATTAGATCATGCAATGCATCAATGTTCTATGAATTTAGTAGACTTTGATATTTTTTGTTATTGGGTTGGGTGTTTTATTTCATTAACTGGATTTATTAGGAGTTTTAGGATCATGGCCCTAGGCCCGATCGGCTATAATCTTTGATAACCCTCCGCATTCAATGAACATCAATGCGTCCTTCCACACATATATTTTTTTGGAGCGGACATGGCGACGATATCATGTTCTCCACATGTGGCATGTGGGTAAAGGGTAAACGTGCATGACATGACATGAACATGACTGTAAACACAACTGAGTCAACCCTAATAACGACAAAAATATTTATTAACTAATTAATATTTAAAACATGGGAGACAGATGGATTCTGTAATTCTTAGAACGATCTAACCATATAAAAAAACGTATAAACAGATCAAACATGTATATATATATATATACCATACAATAAGATCGAGTTCTAAACACGAACAAGTGTAGTTTTGCTTTATATTTCTGCTCATCATTAAAAAAAAAACGATACAGTTCTTGGAGGCTACTAGCTATGGAGGAAAATCACCAAATGGTGCAGGTACGTTTTCATTCTCGACCATTGTTCCGTGCCATGTATTGCTCGATGTATTGCTACGAGTGCAAGGAATGGGAAAATTTTCTGTGGCCAACGACCACGCAAGAGCCGAAACGTTTCGTAAGAAATAAACAAAAGGGGTATCATTACTATTGCAAAGACTGTTCTTGCGCTTTTCCATGGAGATGGGTCGAAGAGCCTCGTCCCGAGACGAACCATCATCTTCACCCGAGACACCCTCTCGTCGAAATGTTCCCTTGCTTGTTGTTCGATCCCAAGAAGAACTGCGATTTGTGCGGGGAAGAGATTTACTGTCACTTTAAGACATTTTACCACTGCTCCATATGCGATTTCAACCTACATCTCGAATGTGCGAGGAACTCGCCACCTCCTGCAATGGAGGAGCCGAAGTGCCATGACCATATGCTCACCCTCTTGCCCCGGAGAATGTCCTTCTCTTGCAATGCCTGTGGACTGCTCGATGATCGTTATCCTGCTTACGTCTGCATACCGTGCGATTTCATGGTCCATAAGGACTGCATAGGCTTACCGCACGTCATAAAGATCACGCGTCACTCTCACCGTCTCTCTCACACTTCTTCTCTTCCTCCCGGGAAATGGGTTTGCGGAGTTTGCCGAAAAGAGATTGACAACAAGTACGGGCAGTACTCTTGCATCAAGGGCTGCTCTTACGCCATCCACTCGAAATGTGCAACGAGGAAAGACGTGTGGGATGGGAAAGAACTCGAAGGAGTGCCCGAGGAGCCTGAAGAAGATATCGAGCCGTTCAAGAAGATCGATGACCGGACCATACATCATTTCAGTCATGAACACTATCTTCTACGGCTCAGTGAGGCACTCGAAGAATGCAATAAGCTCTGCGAAGCATGCATTCGTCCTATCCAATCCGGTGACATCTACTACGGCTGTATGCTGCAATGTGATTTCACTCTCCACGAGAAATGTGCTAATCTTCCACGTAAAATGCATCATGCGATACATAAGCATCCTCTTACTCTACTGCCAACCGATCCACAAGCTTCAACATATGTTCGGGTAGCTCAGGTCAAGGGTTCTTTCTCGTGTTCTGCTTGTTCTCGGATCAGTTGCGGTTTCAAGTACAAGTGTTACGAAAAGGGTTGTGGTTTCAAAGTAGACGTACTCTGCGCTTTGATTCCCGACCCATTGACCCACAAAAGCCATGAACATCCATTGTTCCTCACCTCGCAACAAGACAACATAATCTGCAATGCCTGCAAAGGATTGGACTGTGTCCTAAACTGCGTTGAATGCGACTTCACCTTGTGTTTCACGTGCGCTTCTTTGCCGGAATCCATCGACTACAAGTACGATAGACATGCCCTGGTCCTCTCCTGTGGCGAGGAAGAAGGACGGGCCAACGGTACGTACTGGTGCGAAGGTTGCGAGAAAGTTCTCGATCCCAAGACGTGGTTTTACACGTGCGACGAATGTTGCGTCACTCTACACAAGGCCTGCGCTCTTGGAAGGTATCCGTACATGAAGCCGGGAAAGAAGATCGGATTCGACGGTTACGAGTTTGATATTGCTTACAACAATGGTAGCTCTCGACCAACGTGCGTCGTATGCCGTTTCCGTTGCGAAGACACGTTAGTTTTCAAGGGTCTTACGATACACACTTGTTCCTTGTTCTGCACATTATATGGGATTCCTTGGGCTTTAGAAGTGTGCAGATAAGATTTAATTTTCGGTTTTCGGTTCAATCTTTTAAGAAACATGACATTGGTTTGGTTTTGTTTTTATTTGAATTTCGGTTTATTTCTGGTTTGTTGTGGTTTTGATTTCATTCTTTTTTAATAACTGGGAATCGACAGCCACACGAAAGATGTAAACCGGTCTTAAGCGTCCATAAACGACAATCTCGATTAACCGGATTGGGTTATGAACTTCAATTCTTCTTAGGGCGTTGGTTCCAGCGTCGTGGCCTTTTATCTGATGTATGGATTGGAGTCTCTGTTTCTGTCGAACACGAATATCACCGGCTCCATTTCCGATGTCTTTCCTAATAACATAGATAGTTTTGGTATTACGAAAAAAAAAAAGTATACAAAATCCGATTATATAGTATAATTGTTAACGAAAATTTTAATATAGGTTGCAAAGAACCCTGAAATTTTTTTTGTCGCATGCCACGTTACCATTACATACGATTATAGAATTAATAAAATTTTAAATGATGGAGATAACATTTGTCATTGACCTTTATCCATTATAAAACCCAAACAGCCCCTGCTTGAGTGAAACTTTGTTTGATGATATCGTTGAAAGCAAAACGATCGAAGGGGAAAATGAAACCCAAGTTTATAGTTGCGTCGGTTTAAATATTTTATGGTGTTTTGGTATAAATTTTCAGAAGTTTGAAAACTATATGGAAATATACACTCCTCTGCTCCGTTACAGAAATGTTTACGCAAATTATATAGAAGTATTTACGTAAGGGGGGGGGGGGTATATGGAAATATAGTTTATACAAATACATAGAAATATTTACAAGAAATTGGTAAATACAATCTGCTATGTATATACAATAACATTCGCCTAAGATGACATTAATACCCTAATGAAACCACCCAAAAGTCCCGTTCAATGTAATTGTCAAAATTGATGCTTTTATATATATATGAAAATACGTATGCATCGGTACAGATCATCGCCAAATCTTTTATATATACATGTATATAAAAGACTAAGTCGTAAGTCCATCTTCCACAGGACAAGCTAACAAAAATATACAAATGGTCAGAAAATATCTTGATTTATTCCCTTTCAAGACAGAACAAGGAGTTGATTTTGTCGGAAAACGATATCGTCAGTCTCTGTAGCTTTCAGTAAGCCGGCCAAGGAAATGATGGTTTACACGCAATCACATGAATCAGGTGACTGAGATATGTATTTTTTTGCATTAAAGGCAATGACTTTGCCACTACGTTAACTGCAAGTCTAGAGGAATTCCAACGTCGAACGAACCAAACTTCTCTTTTTAACTTGGTTTTTAATTCCCCTAGCTCTCACAATGGGGCGGTTCTATTTGTTGATATGGGTTGTGATCATAGTGGGAAAGATGCGTGGATACAGCTGCTGTATCCAGAAGGAAAGAAAGGGTTTGCTGGAGCTTAAGAAGTTAAGAACTTCCTGTACAAGGACAGTTCCCTTGAAAACGACCGGCTTGATAGCTGGAGTGATGTCACAGAGAGTGATTGTAACTGTCGACAAAGAGTTTCGTGCGATCCCACGAGCAAATGCATGATCCGGCTTGCTCTGGAGTTCACGAATTTCCGATTATCATATCATCCCCTAAATCTTTCTTTACTCCATCCCTTTGAAGAGATGCACTTTTACTTTCATCATAAGTTGAAGCTGAATTCAACGGAGAAGCATTGTGTTGTTCTAAAGCATTTAGTTACACTTCAGTTGAGTGATCAATCTTTTGTCTTTATAATCACAATGTGGGTGATCATTAGGTTACAAAAGCCTCGGACGCTTCAGAAAACTTGAGATTCTCGATCTCTCTTACAATCAATTCAATAAGAACATCTTTCTCTTCCTCAAGGCTGCTGTGTCACTTAAGACCTTGAACCTTATTGGGAACAATATGAATGGTGCTTTTCCTATGGAAGGTATGTTTTTTTTGTTTTCTTTTATAACCTGTACATCAAATTTGTTGTCTGATTGAATCTCATATGATAAATCTCCATGAGAAGGATTCGTATCATTCATATCGTTGTATTCCTGACGCCGGCTTTCTCCTCTATTTGTCTTTTAACTCTGCTGCAGAAGTAAAGAATCTGAGAAATTTGAAACTACTGGATCTAAGTTGGAACAGTTTGAGTGGCTCCCTGGACGAGGTATTAGTAGTATATTGAATCTGAGTGAAAACACTGTAAATCCTTCTCTTCCAACATATTTTATCTTCATCGGTAAGAAATTTATTGCTTGTAAATTGATTCAAACGGCCAAAAACTTGCAGATACGAGTCACTTTTACGTTTCTTGAAATGATCTTTTCTTGGATTGTTTCTCTTGTCGTGCAGTTAGCCAATCTGCCTAAGCTTGAAGCCCTGGATATAAGTTATAATGTGTTTACGGGCACTAGTTATGTCGGTCACAGTTTGAATGACAGAAAGATAGTATCTCAATGCTCTAGAGTGAATTTTGTTGATTTCACATTGGTTTACTGCAGGAATATGCAAACTGAAAAATCTGAAAGAGCTTGATCTTAGCGAAAATGAATTCGTCGGTCAGCTTCCTCTATGTTTAGGTAGCTTACCCAAGCTCCAAGTTCTTGATATCTCATCCAACTTATTAAGTGGGAAGGTGGAGTTTCCTATCAGTAATCTTGAGTTGCTTGAATATTTGTCGCTATCCGATAACAACCTCGAAGGCATATTCTCTTTCAACTTAATCGCCAACCTGTCGAACCTCAAGGTGTTCAAACTTTCATCGAGATCTAATCGGCTTCATGTAGAGACAGAAACTTCTCTGCAACCAAAGTTCCAACTGAGTGTTGTGGAATTACCAAACTGCAACCTTGCAGAAGTCCCAAGCTTTCTCATGCACCAGAGGGGCTTGCGTCTAATCGATCTTTCCAACAACAGGTTGTCTGGAGCTTTCCCCTCTTGGCTGTTGGAGAATAACCAAGATCTTGAAGTTTTGCTTTTGCAAAACAATTCATTCACTAAACTTCTGCCACTGCCAAGACTAGCACACAACTTGCAGGTTCTTGACGTTTCGGTCAACTGTATTGGTGATAATCTTTCCGAGGATTTTGGACAAATATTCCAAAATATAAGGCATCTGAGTCTCTCCAATAATAGACTTGAAGGTAATTTTTCTTCTTTTTTGGGAGAGATGAAAAACCTCCGTTTTTTGGACATGTCTCATAACAATCTCTCAGGGAGCCTGCCGAGAAGCTTTCTAATGGGTTGTTATTCGTTGGAGATCCTCAAGTTGTCTCACAACAGATTTAGCAGCCGACTTTTTGCAGAATCGACAAACTTGACTTCTTTGAAGGTGTTGAGTGTGGACAACAATCTGTTCACGGGAAAGATTGGAGATGGTTTGGTGAATCTGAATTCGCTGCAAGTTCTCAACATCAGTAACAACTGTCTCTCAGGCAGCATACCAAGTTGGCTTGGTAACTTATCTTGGTTGTCTGTTTTATCAATTTCAAACAACCTTTTACAAGGTGCAATACCCGCTTCATTTTTCAGCAGCCGCCTACTCAGTTTCTTGGACCTATCTATGAATATGTTATCGGGGAGCTTACCTCCGCGTTTCAGTTCCTATGTTCGGGAGCTTGGTGATGTACCTGGACAATAATTATCTCACAGGGTCTATTCCGGACACATTGCTGGGAAACTTTAGTGTTCTTGATCTCAGAAATAACAACTTGTCTGGGGATATTCCACATTTTGTCGATACACAAAGCATCAAAACTCTTCTGCTGAGAGGCAATCACTTAACAGGACACATTCCTATGAAGTTGTGTGAGCTAAGCAACATCATGCTTCTGGATATTGCTCACAATAGGCTTATTGGTTCTGTACCTTCATGTCTGAGCAATTTTTCCGGAATGAGAGGAGAGCCACTTGATTTTTCAATTGGCACGTACTTCTCGTTCGATCTTAACATGGAAAAACGTTACAAGTCCTTGCTTCTTCCGGACAAGTCCACGCAAGACTTTGAGATAGATGTGCTGATTGAGGTTGAATTTGCAACAAAACAGAGGTATTATTCTTACACCGGGGGTCCTCTTGGTTACATGTTTGGATTAGACTTGTCTAACAACGAATTAAGCTTCTCCAATCTAACGGATATAGAGAGCATCGATCTTTCTTTCAACAGGTTATACGGGAGAATCCCTCCTCAAATGACTAACCTTGATTCTCTTGTCATCTTTAACGTCTCCTACAACAATTTGTCCAGCGTCATTCCGCAAGAAAAGCACTTTGGTACGTTGGACGAGAGCAACTACTTGGGTAATCCCCTTCTATGCGGACCGCCGACCGATAAAAGTTGTGATGCTAACGGCTCGGAAAAACAAGGTCATGCAAGAGAAGATGATGAAACCGCAATCGATATGGAGGTATTCTACTGGAGCTTATCTGCAACCTATGCGTCGGTGTTAATGGGATTTCTCATGTTTATGTGCTTCGATTCTCCTTGGCACCGGGCCTGGTTTGGCATTGTTGATTCATTCTTCTATACGGTGAAAAACATGTGGTTTTAGACAAACTCAGGTTGTTGGTAAGTACAAGTACCTTGAGTTGTTGTCCGAAAGTATCTATGGTCAGTGTCGTCTAGCTTATAAAGCAAACTCAGGTTGTGCGTTTGTGATACTGAAACATATCGTTCAGTTAAGTTTTGTGATTGCGTTTGTTTCGAATTCTGTTGAAAAATATATGCTGAATAAGACAAAATAGATGAAACAGTTGTTTCGGATATATATTTATGCATCTTGCACGGAGCTCAGGTCCCTGAATCTCACCTGATAACCAGTTCTCTCGTCGGAAACAGATTTTAACGGCGAGATCCCGATGGATACACTTGTGAAGGTACTTTTGATCTGTCTTTCAACGAGTTCCCTGGTGTTTTGCCGGAATCTCTCGTCGAACCTTGATGCTTCGACAATGCCAAGAGCCGGATCAGAGGTTACGGCGGCTAGATCGAGATCTGAGGCTATGGCTGAACTACCTAACCAGGCGAATCCCGACAAGCATAGGCTCTTTCCCGAAGCTTCGAGATGTGAAGCTATGGCTGAATATCCTCGATCCCGCAGGAGCTGATGTACATCCAGACACAAGAGAGACCCTGATCCTCGACTTCAGCGACTTGACAAGGGGGAGATTCCTTCCGGTCTAAGCAATTGCACCAATCTGAACTGGATTTCCTTGTCGAATAACCGGTTAACCGGTCGGATCCCTCGTTAACCTGGCCGTCCTCAAGCCCAGCCTTACTTTGTATATTCTGAACCTCGGTCATAACAATTCTCGAAGAGGACGTTTCAGTGCATAATTTCCAGGGATATAACAAAATTAATAATTGCAATCATCAATCTATAAATATAATGGTCAAAACTACGGAATATAGTTTTTGTTTTGCAAACGATGAATATTATGAGGTTTTAGAAAAAAAAATCACATGGGAATGAAACAGAAAAGGCCAAGGTTGAAAATAAGTATGAATTAGGAAGAAAAACTCAAAACAACTGACCGTTAATGCAACTTGATTTTGTCGGTTTAAAAATAAGAAAACATCAAAACAAAACAAAAAGTTTTTTTTTTCCAAGAAAAGGAGGATAACAATATTATAATATTAAAAAAAATAATTTGGGAACAAAAGTAATAAAGGAGGAGGCTGCTGATAATGGGATTCTGAGCAGACCCATCAGTTCGATACATTCAACGACTTATATATATATATACATATATGCATATATATAAGCATTTTGTGTCAATACACGTAATTCATCCTTATAATTTTGTTTCGGTTGTATATGGTAATGGGATAATGACGTAATCAGCTTTAACTTAATTACCATTTGCACGATGTGTAATCATCACAGACTTTGAATCTCGAAAAACAAACTATTGTTTATTTAGGAAAATTTAGAAGCTAATATTTTTTATTTCGAAACTAAGGTCGGACATTGTTTTTTTTCGTGTTTAAAATTTTGAATTTGGTATATAGCAAAATCTGATCAAGATAATATACAATTTTGATTAAATATATATTTTTTAAAACTTAATCCTATAAATTCAAATAAAATTACAAATAGTACAATTAAAAACGATTAAGTATAGATTTTTTTAAAATTTTATTTATTCGTAATCGTCTAAATAATATATATATATATATATATGTATATAATATAATAAAAAACTGAATAAAAATTATTTGTTGCTTATTATAAGATGTACATGAACAATCCATATACCTAGAAAAATAATATATGCATTTATAGTATGCGATCGATATATTTAGAATCTAGAATGAGATTGAGCGTTGCTAGCTTTTAAGAGAATCAAATCCAATATATTTTATAATATTCTCATATCTACATATTCGAATCCGCAATTATGTCATGTGGATGAAGAATAAATATTTTCAAAAACTGAACTATAATAAATATGATTTTTTATTTTAAAAAAAGAATAAATGTGGTTTATTAGAGTGCAGCTCTATTAATTATCGACAGAATAGGTTACATTCTAAAAATAAATTTGACATAACTGATATGTTCTTTTTTCCTAAAAAAATAAAAAAGTAAATTCCCATAAGAGAATGTCAAAAGGGGGTGGCAAAGGGGGGAAGAACAAAGCCATTATGCCACGTGACTAAAATGAATACACACGACTTCACCACCGCCACGACTTATTATTATAATGATTATTATTATTACTATTATTGCATTTTCCCTCGCCGTTTTTTCATCTTGGAAAAGTCAAACATCTCCCTCTTAAAAAAAAGTCAAATCTTTTATTTTTATTTTTAAAAAGGTACAGCTTTTATTGTGGGTATAGTATTTGTATTTTCCGTGTTATTGACTTTTTCATTTTTATTTTGAACACTTCCCTTTGTCGTCGCCCGTCCACTTATATATAAACCAAAACCCTCCATTCCTCTCTTCTTCAAAATCAAACCCAATACACAACCACCAAAACTGCTGCACTTAGATCCCTTTGTCGATTTCCCTTCTTGGGTTCTTGTTCTTTTTGTCTAAGAACATCGCCTTTGAATCGTCTCTTCGATTTCGTTCTCGGATTCGCGAATGGACAAAGAAATCGAGGTTCCTCCCTTCTTCCTTTGCCCGATCTCTCTAGAGATCATGAAAGATCCTGTGATTCTCTCCTCCGGAATAACGTACGATCGAGACAGCATAGAGACATGGCTGTTTTCCGGCAAGAACAGGACTTGTCCGGTCTCCAAACATGTCGTGCCGGCCGACTCAGATCTCACACCGAACCACACTCTCCGCCGTCTGATCCAGTCTTGGTGCATTCTCAACGCTTCTCACGGCGTCGAGAGGATCCCGACTCCGAAGCCTCCCATCTCCAAATCCGAGATCGAAAAGCTGATCCGAGAATCGGGATCGTCGCATCAAGACCAGGTAAAGATCCTCAAAAGACTTCGTCAGATCTTGTCAGAAAACACCGCGAACAGACGGTGCTTAGAAGCCGCGGGAGTTCCGGGGTTCTTGGCCAAGATTGTGGGCGAATCTATCGATTGTTACCAATCTTCCCCGTCGCCTTCTACGTCGAATCTTGACGATTTGTGTCACTCCAACATGGAAAACGGGTTTGATCATTCGAGGAGTTTGATTGATGAAGCCCTCAGCTTACTCTACAATCTCGAGATATCGGAATCAGGCCTCAAGAATCTTCTAAACAGCAAGAACGGTATTTATATCGTGGAATCGTTGACGAAGATCATGCAGCGAGGGATCTACGAGTCGAGGGCCTATGCAAGTTTGCTTCTCAAGAACATCCTCGAAGTCGCAGATCCAATGCAGATCATTACCCTAAAACCCGATATCTTCGCCGAGGTTGTCCAGATCTTGCACGACCAGATCTCGAACAAGGCGACGAAATCAGCCTTGCGGATCCTCGTTAACATATGCCCGTGGGGAAGGAACAGGCACAAGGCAGTAGAAGCCGGAGCGATCTCCGTAATCATCGAGCTTCTGATGGACGAAACCTTCTCATCCGAAAGGCGGATTCCTGAAATGGCAATGGTGGTTCTCGATTTGCTTTGTCAATGCGCTGAAGGACGGGCCGAGTTCTTGAACCACGGTGCGGGGATAGCGGTAGTATCGAAGAAGATACTTAGGGTTTCACAGACGGCGAGCGAGAGGGCGGTTAGGGTTTTGTTGTCGGTCGGGAGATTCTGTGCGACGCCATTCTTGCTGCAGGAGATGTTGCAGCTCGGCGTTGTGGCGAAGCTCTGTCTTGTTCTTCAGGTCAGCTGTGGGAACAAGACGAAGGAGAAGGCGAGGGAGTTGCTTAGGCTGCACGCTAGGGTTTGGAGGGAGTCGCCTTGTCTTCCAATAAACCTAGCTTCCTCATATCCTGCTTGAAAGGAGGAAAGATGCGGAAAGAATCAGTGAGAATCATCAGTTAAAAGACGGGTGGTTTTCAGTTATTACGAATTCCTTTTGTTTTCTTTTTTTTTTTGTGTAAAATGATTCTGTAGATAAAACATTTACAAATTGTTCATCAAAAAAATAAATGAATACACAAAAGATGATAATGTGGATACGTTAGTGTATCTTTTTCTTTTTTTATCCTGCCCACTTGTTCTCGTTCTTTTCATTTATGTGGTTTATCTCTTTCATTTAATTTATAAAATAAATAAATAACGACGACTATTGAGAGTGACATCAATCTCGCATATGGATTCAATTTCCCCAGGCTGAATATAATTTTTCTAAAATTAAATGAAATGAATTATAATTGAATATATAAATAACCTAAATAATGAAATGAAAATAATTTTTAAGTTTGTGGGTTTGATTCCTCCTCTCGGTTCAGTTGGAAAATGACAAGTCCCCTCTAGTCAAGGTGAGACTAGATCGTGAGTTTGATTCTTCCTGATGACAAGCTTCTTCCTGAACCGATCCGTTTCGGTTAGTTTACCTGCGCAGCTTGCCGGTGGGTGTGTGGGGTCGTGTGGATTTACCGTCCGCGATGTTGTGTCATTCGCCCGATCTTTCGAGGGGGGTTGCGAGGCGTTATGATGTCCAGCCCAAAGGGTTATAGGGTAGGTTCCCAACCGCTAAAAAAATAAAAAATTAAGCGAATATTTTTTTTTATGTAAACTGAATCTAAGTCGGCCCCTATTAGAACTCGGAAGGAGATGATAATTGTATTTAAAATGTAATAGATAGAAGTTTTCGAATTTGAAACCAGGGAAAACCAAAATGATCATTTGAGAAATATAAGATGCATGTGCATGTAGAACTGCGGCATGATTTTGAAGGATGCTAGATTTAAGTGATGACTAGTCTATAAGTTAATTAAAATTCAAAATAAGGAATCTTAATTAAATAATCAGAGTTCACATTTTATTTGTTTTATCGATTCAATGCACATTAAATTAGGTCAACTTTATATTGCAAGAATAATTTGTACTTGAACGCAAATGTTTATAAGGGATGCACCTCGATTTTAACAATCGTGGGAGATGGTGGTACGTATATGGACATATAACTGTCTCACTCGCAGGTGAGAGAAGGTATAGGAAATTACAAAAAAGAAAAATAATTTGAAAAAAAAATGTTTTTCATATTTTAATATTCCAAAATTAAAATTAGCGAAAAATAGATGCATTGGTGTTTTTCAAATAAATTTTAGAACTCCATAAAATTAAATAAAATCTTAATATTTCAAAATTAAAGTTAGCGAGAAAATAAATACATTTGCGTTTTCTAAGTCGTTATTTGTATTTCGTGGTCCTAATAACTCCTATTTGCGTATGGTTCGTATTTAAAAACGATACGCATATTCCTAACAACAAAATTCGCGAGTGGAATACAAATAAAATTCGAAATTTACGTACCCTTTATTTATAACTTATAATGTTGTCGTTTTCTTTTTAATTTTGAAAAGTTATTATAATGCTGGGTTTTCAGTCCATAATAAATATAAATGTTTCTCTAGACAAGCAAGGCACAAACAACGGTGAAAAAACGTGGGCAGCTGCAGAGATTTCAACTACCCACCACATACCATATAATATAATATAATATACGACCCAAAAAAATGAAAATATTCTTATTATATTAAATATAATATTGCTCTAAATGAATAAATGCATGTTTGATTAATGTGTTTGCATATGAATCTGACGTCAAAGAAATAGTCAGAATTTTCGAGCTAACGACGTCGCCGTCTAAATAGGGTTTACAAACTTAGACAGTCGGTCCCAATATCGACCACTTGTAGTTGAACGGTCCCAACATATTCATCGGACACGCAAAACGTGGACCATCGATCCCTAAGAGATTACTTTACATGCATACGTATGTTCGTGTAATGCATTTAGTTAATGTATTTTTTTTGTAAGAAAATAAAATATAAATCTAGCAATGTTTATTATATAAACGGCCCTAGGATATATATATATAGTGACATATATATATATATATGTATATATATATAGCATGAAAACCTCTTGTTCATCCTTTGATTGGGCGAATACCGGAGAACCGCGAGCTTCTTCAACGACGTCAATTCGATAAGAATTCCGAAAATTCAAAAGGAAAAGGTTGAAAACCAAACCAATCCCAAGAGACTGCTTCACATGCATACGTACATATAGTGTCTAAATTTAAAATATTTTTTTAAATCAAATAAAAAGCAAATAAAAGTCGTATTATTATTTTTTTCCAAGTTCATTTTATCGATTTATATAGATATATACAGTTAGTTATAGAATGAATAAAACACGATGTCTAATCCAATTCTTTAATTTTACTACAAGATGATTTGTTCTTCTAGATAATATGTTATTTTTGTCTCTTTTTTTTTATAATTCGGAAGTTCACCAGGTCTTTGGTCCGACTACATCTTCCAGAGGACCGAAAAAGTCCAGGTGAATGCCCCTTCCCACGCTTTGGTTTGAACCCATGGTGAGAACATACTTTGCATGTTCTCTCACCACTAAACCACCCAAACTTGGGTCATAATATGTTATTTTTGTCTTTTCTGTTAATGATATGAATACACGTAGAAATTGTTTTTTCGTAAATACTGAAAATCTATTAGAATATAATATAAAAATACGGATATTATTTATAAATAAATCATATTTTTATTGTATTTTTTATTGAACGCTTGAGGAAATCTCTTAGTTCACCCTTTCATTTTCGTCGATTCAATAAGGAATGGTGAAAGATAAATTCTCACAAGTTAACCTCCCCATGCTATTAATAAAACAATAATGTAATAAAGATAAAACCAAAAATAAAAAGGAATAATAATAAAGAAACCTAAATCTCTAAATTAGATATTACGTGACATATGACAAAACAAAAAGGATAGAAAAGGAAAATGTTGCACAAGGGAAAAACAAAAAAAGGAAACACTAAAAAAACTTATCCAAGAAGAAAGGAAAGACATGCATTTGTAAAATATTTTTATTAGTGATTTTAAACCAAACGTTCCCATGGTTTTTTTATTTAGGGTTTTTTGTAACATAATATATTAAAATAAATGTAGTTTTAGGGTTTCAATGTAATTATATCAGTCAATTTTATCTGAATTCGAAAAATAGGCTCGATCCTTTCATTTTTTTTTGTGTTCTCGAAAAAAAATTGTAAGATAATATAATATGGATCCCATGTGATGTTAGCAACAATACGCACACGCGCAGACACGTGGAGATGATTTTGAAGTTTGACCAACGAACTATAGTTTATATCTGAAATTACACGCACGTACGTACATATAGGAAAACTGAAAATGCACCAGATGATACCATTTATATGGATTAGATTTCAATAGATAAATATTGACATCGAATCGAACTGTACCCGATTCCATACGCATACGAGTGTGTATATATATATGTACGTTTGTATGTATATATCTGTATATGTGTAAAAACTTAGAAAGATTTTTTTTTCTATTTGGAAAATTGGAGGTACCTTACAAATATCATGAAATATTGCAGATCTTTGATAATTTTCAGGATAACAATACAAATACTTCGTAATGAAGATGTTTTAAATTAACGATTTTTTGTTAAAGATAAAGAATATATTTATAGGTAAAAAAAATAAATTTAATATAAACACATCATTTTCAAAATAATGTGCTAAAGAGTTTACTAACTTGTCGGATGAAACTGAAGACGAATTATGCATGGCATCGTGTGCGCGCACGTTTCTCAATAAGTTTATGTGCCAACTTTTGCCCACCGCGCATTATTACTTAATTCAGCCCAATAAATTTTATTTTTTAATTTCTAGATAATGTAAGTACAATATACATATATATATATATATATATATACGCACACATATATAATCAAACTAGTTGTTATCTAATCAAATGTGGGACTGTTAGGCGCAGGTGGTGGCCAGTTCGTCCGTTTGTAAGGGTAAGTAGTCAGTGGTCCCCAATGTATAAAAAAAAAAATTAATTTCTAGTCAATGGATGATAATATGATATGCATCATATATATATGAATGTTGCACCTTAACACGTGTGCATGAGGCATTCTACTTGTCTAGAAATAATTAAAAACGCATCATTTGTGTGCAAATAAACATATAAATTTTGAAATTTGAATGTTGAAATCTTACAATGCGATCGAACTCTAAATCAACCATAAAAGTTAGTTTAAAATAGAGATTCAATTTTTTTTTTGTATATTGGACAAGATTTTTATGCTACGATATCATTTTTTATACATTCTATTATTCGCACTAAATCTTTTTATCTATATATATAAAAAAAAAAACTCGTTCAAAACACACTAGCTAGGTTATGAATACAAACCCTAATTTTACTACAAAAACTAGATCAATCATAGAGATTCAAGCTTTATTTATATATTCAAAATAATTATCATATTTTTTTTTTGAAAAAAAAACACTAAAAACTAAATATTTCCCAAAATTTTTAAAAATTATCCACAGATTGATATAGCTCAACTTGTTGGGACCAAAGATCTTCCCAATCTCGCCTTGGGAGAGATACCTTAAATGATAATTATCCACAACCTTTATGGGGTTTCATGGAGATGTAAATGGGCCAAAAGGAGATAGCATTCCATATAATTATATATTAATAAATTTCATCGAAACATTTTAATCTATCGGTTTAGGTAACAGAAATTTACCATTTAAAATTTGTTTTTCGTTATTCGTTTCGTTCCTGTTACTATTATCGCACGTACCATGCGCCATTACTATTAACGCATTTCTATACGTGCCACCATGCCATTGCAAGATGCGGTACATTATACTTAACATAAATAACAATATATAACAAGCATTCTATATATATGGCCAAATCATAAATCTTCCGTCCATTTTATTTTGTCGAATATTGATAATAAAACTTAAACATATGGATGTTTTAGATTTTGACGGACTCAATAAAATTACCAAAATACCCCTGAAAATCAATAAAATTCAAGATTTCCTCAAGATTTTGTCGGATTCGGATACCATCGAATAATTGAGATTAGCGTCGGATACAGAACGAGATAATATTTTTCTAAAATTCGTGAAGACAAATAGGAAGTTGAATTAATACCTCAAAAAATCACAATATTTTACGAACTATGAAAAATCTGATCAATCACAATTTTTTTTTTTTGTATAGCGTTGTAGCAATTTGACCAAAAAAAGAAAAATCGGTCCTATGTGTGGAAGAGCCAAACCTCCACTCCATGTTCATGTACCACACGTGACGGCAATAAATCACTCAAAAGCTCCTTTTTATGTCCTTTTTTTCATAATAAAAGTCCAATTAGGAATCAAAATATACCAACCTTGATCATTTGAGGTTCAAAATGGTAAAATCAAAGAATGGTTATATACAGTAATTAAATAAATTAGAGCAGACAGCTTCTGTGTCATTCCTAAAATTTTGTAAACTTCCCTTTTCTAGTAATCAGCAAAATAACTCTCTCCCACAAATCAGTTTTGTATAATTAATAAAATAAATCAATTAGCAGGAAGTTGTGTTGTCTAACGATAAAAACGTAATTTTGCTTGACAATAAAATCATTACTTTTTTTTTTTTTATCTTTTATAAGGAAGTTCTGTTTAAAAAATTAACTTGGCATTTGTTATATGTTCGTGGATTTATGAACTGTTATTCCTAGCTACCTACTAAACATGTGCTATTACTAGAGACGGTCATTTCGAATTTCGGTTCCGATTTGGTTCGGTTATATCTAGATTAAGTTATTCTCGTTATAGAAAAATTATAACCATTTAGTTTTTATATCAAATTCGATTCGGTTTAATTTTGATTTATTTTTTATTGGTAAAAAATTCTTTTAAAAAATTTGTTTATTTTTTATTCGGCTCGATTTCGGTTTTTTCAAATTTAGAGAAGTCATGACCGTTCGATTTTTATATGTGATTCAATTCAGTTACAATTCTATCTTATTGGATCCAATTATTCGGTTAATAACCAAAATGGCTTACAGTGATTACTAGAAACAAAATTTAAAATATAATGTATTTCAATGATTTCAATTTGTTCTATAAATAATCACACAAGAAATTGTTTTATGAAAAATAAATAGTTCATTCTTACTATATTTGACACGGGAAATTGTGTATGAGAGCATTTGAAACTCTTGAAAATGTTATTTCTCTCTTATTTCTTGTTTCATAAGATTATATATATATATATATATATATATATATATTCTGAAAGGGTTATATTAGAAGTTATATGACATTTCAAGAAAAGATCGTAACATTTCATGTAAACCCATTTATTAGTATGTTACGTGAAAACGTTATGTAGTATATCATAAAAGATTAGGAAATCTTTCATACATAAAAATCCATAACTATATTCATTAAGATTTACATGTTATTTCGTTAGCTTTTAATAATCCTTTTACGAGATGAAAGTTATCAACACATATTTGTACCCTTGATATAAACTCCTTTCACACCTCATATTTTACACAGATAAGAATTTACAATATGAATTTACGCCAGAGATTAACCGAGTTTAATCGTTACTCTAAAATATCCAAAAAATTTCTCATATCCAATCTTATGGTCTTATATAAAAACCAAAGTATAATTATGTATCATAGGCTGGTGGACAAAAAAGTACACACACACATACACACACATATATATATATATATCATCCATGGGCTGAGAAATCAAAAGGGCTCCAATTACCGAACAACAAGTTCGTGGGATCGTCCCGCTCATTCCCGAAATGAACCACCGGTTCATGCACTCCCTGAACCGGAACCATACCGGTTTGGTTATTAATCAACAACGAATCCGACCAAACTCCATGACCTATAGTGACCAACTCCTCACCGGGCAATGGAGGCAACCCAAAATTGCATTCTTGGACATTATTTTGTTCTTCACTCACGTACAACATCGGATGCTGATAATGTTGACCATGATGATGACTGTTGGTTTCCGAACTCCACGTGGAACCTAAAGAGGCATTTTTAGGGTTTTCAACTTGGACCAAAATTCTTGGCGTAAACAGCGGCGAGATCGATGTTTGGTCCGACGGAGGCAGAGCTACAAGACTCCACATGGGCATTGTTATTAGTACAAGACCCACCTGTCGGATTCTTACCGGAGGAGGCAGAGGAGGATTTGGGCCGGCGGTTTTTCCGGCAGGCGGCGCCCA
>NW_010960187.1:1646084-1652868 GCF_000463585.1 Tarenaya hassleriana | reverse complement strand
ACCCGCCGCCAACGGGGACGTTTCGGAGGGAGCCGCCTTTGGTCCAATATCTCCGGCAGCCTTTGCAGAAGTAGCGAGGCTGAGTGAGACTGTAATTGTTGTAATAACAAAACTTGGTGTTGGAAGAACCACAGCGTGGACAGCTCGGGGAGATCTCAACGTTAGGCCGCCAAATCGACGAGGATGAAGAAGCGCCTCTCTCCATGATCTCCACCATTGAAAGAGCCTTGGAATAAAAATAAAGCATCTATATATATATATATATGTATGTGCAAAGTATATGTATATGCGTGTGTGGGTGTGTGGATATGTGTAGCGGGCACATGTGGGGAGGGAAGTGACACGTGGTGGGAGGTGAGTGGATGAAGGGGTGATGGTGAGGGAAGCAAATGCCTCGTAGGGGTGAACTTAGTGTTGCTTACAGGGGGAGATTAAATAAATAATTAATTAAATTGGATATTAAAAAGGGTAGTTTTGATTAGATTCATGGTTTTTAATTAATTATGTATCGGAGATCGTTTCGAAGCGAACAAGAAACCATTGGCTTCTTGGGGAGGATGGGGGTTGGGGTGTACATCGAGCTATTTGTACGGCTCGTTTAAGGGGATGTTATTTACCAATACCTAGGGTTCTTTTATTTTCTTTTCTTTTCTTTTTCTTTTTTTGGTAAATGTAAACTTTTATATATACGTAATGTTCGGTAAAACAGGGTTGGTTATTTATTATGAAATTTTATTTTATTTTTCCTTTAGCCCTATTTTTGAAATTGAATTAGAAATTATGTCAATAAACTTAAGTAGCTTATGCATGCTTTAAGCAAGTTATAATCAGATTCAACAACAACAACAAAAGTTATAATCAAATTTGAAAAATAATAATCATAAAGCAAAATCACTATAAATAGAATTCGCTTTCATATTGATACTCATAAGATTTGCGATTATATCTGTCATAGTATTTCATCATAATTTTTTATCTCAATATAACTGATAAATATATATATATTTTAAAAAGTTCACCTAAATTTATCTTTTCTATAATCTAAAGCGCTTATTTATAGGATTTATCCGATAAATGTCCCGTAAATTATCTATGATACGAGAAATAAAAATTAAGATGGCGTAGATTTATATACGGGAGAGTTTAATATGATGTCTAAGTGTATATATCATAGCATTATTTGTGAGATCAATTTGATGGTTTGAATTGAAAGAATATTAATAAGCAAAAAAAAAAGAGAAGAAGAATGGCACAAGAAGAGATACGGAAATGGTTTCACGTGCGAGAACAGTTTTATGAACCAAGTAATGGATATTATTATTATTATTATTATTATTATTAATAATTAGACGATATTGGGAGTCAATCTCTCCGGGATCTCGAGCTTCTTGGATCATGTGTTATTGGATCTCCAAGATTCCCTGAGTTCTATTTGTTCTCTTTACTGAAGTTATATGTTCGTTTTAAGATTTTTTTTTTGGTATTCAACAGATTTGTCTACCACTCGTATAGGCTATTTGATTCTGTGCGTTCTTGAAATTAAAATAATATATAAAAAAAAAAACAAATTGAAATTGTTTCGTAAACATGACATATTTTCACATATAGTTTTAATTCCAAGATAATATTTTTTGTTACATAATAGATATCAGTTTAAATTTTTTTAGATGATTTTTAAAAAAAAATTCTCAATTTTATTTTTAATTAAAACGAACCAATTCCAAAAAAAATAATGAATATTAATTATAATTAAGCTATTAAATAATGATAGATATGACCTTTTTTTTATAGTTTTTTAAAAATTGAGAAAAAAAAGTTAAAACGTCAATTATTAAGAAATGGAGGAGAGTATCTTTTAAATGAAATTTATGCTTCCATAACACTAAAATTATTACGTGACTCAGTCTTTACAAATGTAAGCAATTCGAACTGAAAAGATATAATCTTGTACGAACGAATTCAACACAAAGATTGAATAAATATATTCTTTTAAAATCGAATCCAAAATATCAAGAAAACAGGATTCCAAAAGAAAATAAAACGAAACAAATTTAATATAAAAACCTAATCATATAATTCTCCAAAACCAATAAAATCCAAATCAGAAAATTATCGACCCGTATACCTAAAATTGGAATGCTCACACCCCTAAAAATTATATTTCATATATATATAGTTGGCTATGGTGTAGAATAGAAGAAACAAATCACGTTGAAATATATCGAAACAGATGCGAAATTTGATAGATATTGAAATTTTTTTGACCGAATTATCTTTTATTCTTTTAAACTCAACATCAATGCAGAGTTAAAATATTTATGCAAACCAACCAACCAACCAACTGAATCTGATATTAAACCAACCATATATTCTAATAATATTTTGTGGGGATATGATGAAAAACTATTTTTTGATACATCTTCCAATTAGATAAGCCATGTGAAAGAAATAGTTGTTTTTGCTACATTTAATGGTCCGAGTCCGTCATTAGGTACGTTATTAATTAATATGGACTCAGACTACTAAATGTGGTAAAAAGTTTGCTTCCGGTGTCGAGATTAATTTGGATATGGATTCAAAACATCCGGTTACAAAAAAACTATGGAAAAAATTGTAGGAACGACGATGTTTTTTGTTCAATTTAAAAATAAAATAAATCGAATGCCCATTAATATGTATACTGTATTCAATTTATGCAAAAATGGTTGTAAAATTAAAAATATATATATATATATATTAAATGATAAGATAAAAAGACATTTGAAAACTGAAAATGAGATAATATCTCTAAATAGAACTAGAGTTGGATATCCGAATTTTTGAATTACAAAATGTAAATCTGAAATATCCAACCATCCGATCTTGTATTCCTAAGGTTTTTTATATCTAAACTCTCAATATCTGAAGAAAAAATTCGGATATATACGAATATCCAAATCCAATCTCCTACTTTGGTTATCGTCATAGACATCCATTCTTACCCAACATAGAGACATATATAAATATTTTTAAAATTAAAAATTTTAAAGATATATTAATAATATTGATAAAAAAAAATCAATGATGTTTTGATTTTTTCGTATATATTGAAGTATACGAGGGTATGTGAATGTAAAACCATAAATAAAAGAGAAAAAAAAAACGGAATTTATTAATTGTATGATAATTTCGCTCCACTCGAATTCTCTAAATATCATAAAGTCGGGTAATTTTGAAAAACTTGTAGATAAAATGAGTACCACGTAAAACTGTTACAATAAATAAATTTAAAGAAATAAAACCGAACAGTGTAAAGAAGGAAGGATGGTCAAAGGAGCTGACTGGCGTCCTACGTGGCGTCGCATGTCTTTATCTGATGGTCCGAACGCACCAAACCCATTATTAGACCGCAAATTAACTCCGCTTTTGAAAATTTATAAGTCCTAAACCCACGAATTTAATAAGTGGGGATCATGTTTTGACCACATATTCAATTATTGATTTCAGATTATTTTAACTTTTTTTTATGTCCTCGTTTCAAAATCTATTAATTTTAATATGTCTGTTACGAGAGAACCCCCAAAACGAAAAACCAAATCGGTGATCACGAAAAAAAAACTCAAAACTTTGTAGTTTTATTTATTCTCTAAGGAGAAAATGAATTAGATAGGTTTACTTTTTAAAATTATTATTTTCTACCTTAAAAATAAAATGATACATATTTTAGTTCGGATACATACAATTAAAATTAAATAAGATATAATTATATCTAAAGTAAATCAAATAAAAAATAATTTTATAGTTAAATATATAATAAATTAATAAAATAACCGAATTTAAATAGAATTTAAGTCAAATATGAAAATAATTGAGAAAATTTGTTTGAAAATGGATGTTGTTTTTAGTGAAATATAATTTAAATCTTATAAAATAAAATAGAATATATATAATTTTTTTAAAAATGGAGTAAAATATAGTCGAACCCAAATATTATTTAAATCTGAATTACCATCCTAATACTAAAGAATAGAATAAAAAAGTAAAATTATATAAATTTAGTTTAAATTAATTTTCTTGACTCGATCTCTGACCGTGACAGTATCTCCCGAAATTCGACTGGGCCAATATATTGGGCCTAATTTGGGTTTCTCCCGGTTTGGGCTTTATTGGGCACAGTAGGTGGACCATCTATTTATATACATCAATTACCAAGATACTAAAATGTTTATGTTTATAAAAGAAAATTAAATAATTTACAAAAGTTTCAAGGCCAAAAAAATTAAATTATTTTATTGATATTAAAAAAAATTAATTTTTATCCTTTTTTAATTTAGGATTTCATTATTTAGAAATATGCATTTTTAGGTATTTACGTAGAGATTTAAATTACATAAAAGTTGGGAGAATCAATCAAAGTTAAGAATGAATCTTCATTTTGCAATTGACCGTAAATATAATATTTCAAACGTGTGGATTCAAGTAATTAATTATTGTCTTTTGATTGAAATTTACGCCCAACCCGAACTTAAAACATATTCTATTCATTTTTGGTTAAATGTTTCAACTGAAAATTGTGTTCGTAATATTATTATTATTTTTACATATTTTGATATTCAGATTCAGTTTGTTTTAATTAATTTTAAAAGATTTACCAAATAAAATAAAAAAAATTACTCTATACTTTCGATTATTTTAATTAAAAAAATAGAATTATTATTTAAAAAATATTTGATTCTATTAAATTTAAATATTTGTTTTATGAGTTTTTTTAATTGTTTTCCACCTTTTTAAAATATTTATGTTTCATTATACTAGTTCATCGTAAAACAGTAGTCCCCTTCCTCGATCCTTCCGTCCGCCCTATTGGAAATATTGGAAAAATGTGCATACGACTTTTTCCTCCCTAGATAACGGTTTGGGATGGCTCCCATGATACCGGTTAAAACTGGTTTAACCAATTGGAACCTATAGCCTATTCTTAAAATTCATTTCCATTGTCCCTCAATCAAATAATTTTTCCATATTAAGGAGTAGAATTATAAATATTATAGTTAAATATTAATCTAACATTGTAATCCTATAAATATCTATATTTGAATTATATTTTGGTTCAGTTATTTTCTCATTTAGTCTTTGTTTTGTTTTGTAAAAAATAATACTCATTCGATTTTTATATCGATTTTTTCGGTTTAGTTTGGCTGCTGTGTAATTCTGTCCAAATTTAGTAATTAATAAAAAAATTATCATTTTCTAAATAAACTTTTATTTTTGTTCTATTTCATTCATGTAATCCGGATATGGTTATATATTGATTGGTTTAGTTATGTACAGTTTGATATATCTGAACCAAAATGTCTAGTTGGACTGGATTAACCAACTAAACCGGTTTTCCGGTTAAGTAATTGAATATTACAAAGACCCTCCAATTTCAAAACCGCGTTTCCCATTTCTTAACAGACTTTTCGCCTCGCGGGATTCGTATTTATCTATATCCCTCTTGTATCAACCTCCATGTTAACCCAATTTGAGTTTGAATTTGAATTTGTATCTCGTTTTGATCTGAGATTTCGCCATGAACGATCTTCTTTCCCGCACCTTCTCAAGCGACAGCAGTCGCCGGAATTCATCTCCGCCTCACATCATCCAGATGTCTGCGGCGATGACCTCCGGCGGTGATGGAGGAGGAGGGAACAACCTCGAGAAGTTCTTCAAGGATGTGGAGACGGCGAGCGACGACATCCGAGAGCTCGATCGGCTCTGCGGTGAACTCCGATCAAGCCACGAGCAGAGCAAGACGCTCCACAGGGCTGCAGCGGTTAAGGAGCTGAGGGCGAAGATGGATGCTGACGTGGCGGCGGCGCTCAAGACGGCGAAGCGTGTGAAAACGAGGCTCGAGGAGATTGACCGGTCCAACGAGGTGAACCGGAGCGTACCGGGATGTGGACCGGGTTCGTCGTCGGATCGGCAACGGATCTCGGTGGTGAATGGGTTGAGGAAGAAGATGAAGGATTCGATGGATGAATTTAATCGATTGAGAGAAAAAATTTCAGAGGAGTACAGAGAAACTGTTCAACGGAGGTATTTTACCGTCACCGGCGAGAATCCCGACGAGAAGACGCTTGATCGCCTCATCTCCACCGGTAAGATATTTCTGACGGCTTTTTTTTTTTCCGTGCAAGACTTTTTTCTTCTGGAATGGAGACTTTGTTTTGTTGGCTTGGTCAAAGAACTTTTACCAGTTGTTTCGTAGTCAATGCTATAATTACTGTTATTGATATTCGAAATTGAAGTTCATTTGTCGAAATAAAATAACCTTTTTAATGGGGACGAACTTTGTCAATATTTTTTCCCTTAAAAAGCAATTAAATAATGAAATTTAACATGGAAAACTTGTTTTTTCTTTTGGGTATTTGGATTGATTTCCCGATAATCCCAATTTAGATAACTATCAGTGTGTAACCCAGGTTCATGAATTCACGGTTCGTCACATTTCTATGAATTAAAGAATGTAGTCGGTATAAACCGGTTTATTTTGGTTGTGTATATATTCCATGTTATAATTAATACCATATTTGAAATTATTGCAGGAGAGAGCGAGACGTTCTTACAAAAAGCCATACAAGAGCAAGGCCGAGGACGAATCTTGGATACGATAAACGAGATACAAGAAAGGCACGACGCCGTCAAGGACATAGAGAAGAGCTTGAACGAGCTGCACCAGGTGTTCTTAGACATGGCGGTGCTAGTGGAGCACCAGGGCCAGCAGCTCGACGACATCGAGAGCCACGTCAAACGAGCCGATTAT
>NW_010960187.1:1638114-1645818 GCF_000463585.1 Tarenaya hassleriana | reverse complement strand
GAGGCCTGGGGATAACAATGGCGGTGGCGGTGGAGGCGTTGGCCGAGGAGCGAGTCCAGTTCAACCGTCGCCACCACCGCCGCCGCCTCCTGTTGTAGCCCGGAGGTTGCTCATGTTCTGAATTTTCCGGGGATATATACATATATATATCTATCACATATATACCACATACATATATATATATATAGAGGTAATAATAATAATAACAATATATATGTATGTCGTATTGTGGTGTAATACGAGTTTTTGTTTTTGAGGGTTGATGTTATTATTTGTTTTTGTTTATAAACATTTCATATTTTGGATTACTATATATGAATTTATTCATTATTGTTTTATGAGGTGTAGTGTGGCTTGGGCAAAAAAAAATCATGTGATATTTTTATTAAGAAATTCGAGTATCCGTTCGCGTCTTTTTTAATTTTAAAATTTTCTTCAGAATTTTCTTTTATTTTGTGGGTTTTATGAATTGAAGACCTTGTTTAAATGATAAAATGAATTACGATTTTCAAATAAAAAAAATATGATACAAATAATTTTTTTCTTGTATAAAGGTAAAATCTAACTGCCAACTTTTTAGATAAAATTGTCTAGAACATCTTTAAATTGACAAATAACAATCCAACTTAGTAATTTAACCAATAAAATGGGGACATAAAGTGTCTCTTTCGCTCCAAATTCGAGTTTCAAGTTGGAGAGAAAAATTCGATTCGATATTAATTTAGATTTCGATCATGATGATATCCGATTACCAACAAAAATTGACAAATAGCCTAACTAAGAGCATTTTTTTCGCTAAATGATTCTGCACACGATGGACGAAAATAACAAACCAAACCAACCGAATCGAATCAATCGAGTTTGAATACTTATATTTCGATATCATTTTTTAAAATCCAGTTGCCTTGTCAAATTAAAATCAGACATTAAAAATCAAAAATAATTTTCGAATATAAACAATTTTTTTTAACAAACTAAAAATGGAACTGGATTTAGAACTAAAACCAAACCGAACTAAGAATCAAACAAAACCGAACCGAAAATCGGTTCTTAACAAAAAAAAGAAAAAAGAAGCTATTCGGCTATAAAATAACGACCCGCATGAAAAAGCCCATCTTCTGATCTCTCTCCCTTTCTCTGAAAATGGCGTCGTTGAGGATGATAGGCAAGTCAAAATCGGGATGATCTCAATTTATTATCATTTCATTTTAATTTCAGTTTTGATGAATATCGATTCTGTGTAACTTGGTAGTTTCTCCTCTTTCGTTTGATGCGCTACAGACATCGCCGTTAACTTCACAGGTCAGTGAGACATTTCACCGAACAATTGGTGAACATTTCATTTTCTGTACGAATTTTGTGGCTGAAGTATCTGAATTTCGTTCCTTCAAAATAAATCAGATGGGATGTTCAAGGGAATGTACAATGGCAAGAACTGTCATGTCCCCGACATAGCCACCGTCTTGAATCGGGCTTGGTCTGCTGGAGTTGATCGAATCATAGTTCAGTCACACGTTCTCTGATGTTTTTCTCATGACCCTTGTCGGGAATTGCATTTATTCTGGTTTTTGATGATTAAGATCTCGGAATAGAAAAATGGTGGAATTTGAGTAATTAGAGCAATTGGGTATCTTGAACAGGTAACCGGTGGATCATTACAAGAGTCAAGAGAAGCTCTTGCAATTGCAGAAACTGATGGTTTGTCGTGTGTATATTGTTTTTATCAATCGCTATTGAGAAAGTTTTTGTCTTTGTAATTCTCTGGACTCTGGAGGTGTGTTTTCTCTGTACTTTGCAGGCAGGCTGTTCTGCACAGTTGGGGTTCATCCGACAAGATGCAAGGTTAAAGTTTTTATCCACTCAATGGTTTTTCTCTTTGTATTTTCTTTGATTCTATATAATCAGTTCTAATGTGTCGGTTCGAAATGTTTGTTGATGTCGCTTTTTGTTTATCTATAAGGAGTTTGAAGAGTCTGGGGACCCAGAGAACCATCTCCAGGCTCTTTTGTCATTAGCCAGAGAAGGAATGCAGAAAGGGAAGGTGGTCTTTCTACTTGTTTGGTTATCATAATTCGGTTTTCATTTGATACATTGCTCATCTCCTATCTTGATCTTCGCCGGAAACTCTTTAACTTCATACATGTCTGTAGACTACCAATGGTTATTGTGGGAGAAGTAATTGAGATCTGATGCTGATGCTTATATTACTATTCATCATTGAATTAAGGTTGTAGCAATAGGCGAATGTGGATTGGATTATGATCGACTTCACTTCTGCCCAGCTGACATCCAGAAGAAGTATGTGACACAAAAAAAATATCAACTTCATGTTTCTTTTGCGTTTGTTTAGTTTTTTTTTTTAATCTTGTCAACATGAGGGTTCTTCCTTTGGCGAATACATCTGATTCTTTTGTGGCCCATTGAAAATTCTGAAAGATAGGTACTTTGAGAAGCAATTTGAATTAGCACATGCGACAAAGTTACCTATGTTTCTACACATGCGAGGAGCTGCTGAGGATTTCTGCGAAATTGTAGAGAAAAACAAGCACAGGTAAATTTCCAAGATCATGTATTCTCGAGTTGGGATCATATTAATTTGTGTCGGTAAAATAATGGTCTCAGGTTCACTGGAGGAGTTGCCCATTCATTCACTGGTAGCGCAGCAGATCGTGACAAGCTTCTGTCTTTCGATAAAATGTACATTGGTAAAGACTATGCTATTAGTTTTCAACAGATTTACCTCCATCAATATAGAATTATTATGATTCTGAACTTCTTGGACGATTTTACTGGATTTGATGTCATTTTATGGGTGATAGTTAGGTTTTGATGATGTGGATCGGTCATACAATTCCATTGGCAGGTCTAAATGGCTGCTCGCTTAAGACAGACGAGAATCTTGGCGTCATAAAGGGCATTCCAATTGGGAGGATGATGATCGAGACAGATTCTCCGTATTGCGAGATAAGGAGCACCCATGCGGGAATTAAGTTTGTGAAGTCGACTTGGCCTTCCAAGAAAAAAGAGAAGTATGAGCAGGAGTCTCTTGTCAAAGGCCGTAACGAACCTTGCCTGGTTCGGTGAGTAGAGATTGCATTCTCTTATTACCCATAAGATTTGTTCTTTACAACACTTTGGAGGCAAAAATGGTTTGTAAAATCCTTGTCCTTTAAAAGCTGTTTGATGTTGTAGTGGTGAATCTCTCTCGAAACTCCGAGTTTAATGAAGTTCTAAGTAATCTTCTTCTTTTTCTTTTTCGAGTGCAGCCAAGTCCTTGAGGTGGTGGCAGGATGCAAAGAAATTGAGGATATAGGCCAACTTAGCAAAACCTTGTACCACAACACTAGCAGGTCAGAATATTAGTCCCCATTCACATTTCCATTCCTTTTTGTATCCTCAAAGTGTACCATTGGTGTGATCATTTCACTCGGTTTATCGGTCACAAGTTCATCTAAAATTTCTCATCTTCTCTTCCGTAGAGATTATGATCAAAGAGAACGATGGTAAAAATTGTTGAAGATCTCAATGCAGCTTTTCTTGTGAATGGGAAGAAACTTTGTCAAATAGAGATTTATTCTTTCGACCGTATTTCAGTTTGTTTTTTGGTAACTGGGTAGCTTGGACAAGGTCTAGACCAATTCTTGGAGTTTAGGGAGTTTGTGTGAATATCCCTATCCAAACTTAGAGGTTCAAACTTGGGGCGGAATAGACGCTTTGCGCTCCCGTTTCACCGGTTGAACTATCCAAGTTTGGGTGATCCTATTTAAATTGTCAATACGATATAGAAGGACCGCCACTACAAATAGTCCTACGTATGTGTAATGGATTTGGTAATGTTGCAGGGTTTTCTTCCCTCAGGACTTGGATTCTGCGGCAGATGCTCTGCTTACAGGCTAACCATGACAACCAACTGGAAGGAAATGGCTTGTTTACCATTTATGGAAACCTTACAACCATCTGAATCTAAAGATCACTACCATTTATGGTATTCTACTTTCAGTATAAGTGAATTATCCGAACGCCAATCTACAAAAGGTTATTACGTTATTTTAATATTTCTAATTAGGAAAAACCATTTTTTTTGTCTCATATAAATATATCTAGTAGTATTTTTTGTATTAGATTTAAACTTGCAACACACACACACACACACACACACATATACACTAGGCATGGTTTGGGAATTTGGAAAAATCCAGGATATCCATATTTATATTCGAAGGTTTTAAGTACGCGAATTGTGAACAACGAACAAGATATTTGCAGGTATCTCATCCCGAAAATTATTTAAAAACAGTTTTGAAAATAACATTTTATACAACAAAATCCATAGAACTGATTAGACAATAGTATTAACAACAATTTCATCTTTATTTAAAAAGTATAGTTAATATAAAAAGTATAAATTTGGTGTATTTACTATAGAAGATTAATATTTCTATATTTATTTTAAAAGTAAATACAAATTAGAAAATTTAAATGGATTCTCTCTGATAATTTTAAAAAAAATGCTACTCTTCAAAAAATGATCTCCAAATACAATAAAAGCATTACAACGTTCCAAAACTCCTGAAACATTTCGGGCCCAGTTCTCACAAACTTGTAGGCCCATGGGGCCCGTTAAGAATTATGCAGTGCAACGAACCACACACAAAATACCCGTACAAGGCGGGCCCAATATGATCCGACGGTGGAGATTTGATCCTATGTGGCACCGTCTCCACGTTGAGACAGCTCACGCGGGGCTGGCGGGAAGATCGCGACAACTGGAGGCCAATCATGTCGAAGGGTATTGACACGTCAGCAGAAGAGAGCGCGGACTGAGATTGGTAAAGCAATTTACCATTGTGCCCCCCGATTCAACAGTTTCTTCGTCTTCTCAATCATTTGTTCTCCTTCTTGATTTACCAGTTTGCCCCTTCTGCTTCATTCTTGTTGTGATTGATATTATTGTTTATTAGTTTATATAATTACAATTACTATTTATTATTCTCATTAAATTATGAATTTATTTAATCATAATTAATAATGTGTTTTTGTTTGGGACTAGACTGACGGTGTGGTGTGCCTTTTCTATATGAAACATCAGATCCTGTTTGAGATGCATGGGCATGAGCATTTTTAATGTAATTTATTTTATATTTTTATATCAGTTTTGAAAGTTAAATCCAAAATAATACAAAAATTCTGTGAAATTTAGAAAAGGACGAGGAGGTGGCCTATTATCGGATATGTTTTTTCTTATGAAGATATCTATATTATTAACAATTTCTCTATAATATTTTGTATGGGAATATTTTTCTTGGTTTTAAAAATATAAAATGAGTTTGTATGTTTATAAATGTTAAAAATAAATAAGGAAATGAAACATTATAGAGTCCATTATAATGATAAATTTAGATTTTCTTTCAATGATGGATCTTTGGAACTTTACTCAATGGATTTGAATTTTATAAAATATTTTGTGAGAAATTAAAATACAATCAAATTCAAGAAACACAATTATACTTTGATTTCCAAATTCGAGAAATACGAACAATTTCAGTTATATGTTCATACCATACAGAAATTATATCATATAGAAATAATTGGAGGAAATTCTAATATTCAAAAAAGAAAATTAGTTTTGATATTAGTAATTTGCTTCTAGATATGATTTTTCTTTTGTTATCAAAGGTCAAAACTAACCATTTTAAACCATTTAAACTATTTATATATAGGCAAAATAACCATCTACCAACAAACGTAGAGATTTCTATTTAGTTATAAGGCGTAATATTTTATGTTAGTTCGTTATTTTATAAGTAAATTTAGAAAATAGAACCTTTAACAAAAAATTTAGAAAATAGAAAATGAAGGGATTAGAACAAATCACGTCGTTAATATATATTTAAATAAGTAATATTTAAGAAAAGCTTTAAAAAACAAAAGCCAAAGATGGGGATATTTTCGTCATTTTTTAGGACTTTTTCTTGACGTCCCTCTCCCGTTGAAAAGGCCCATACTAATTTTCACATTCAACAATGAGAATAATGTCACTGTTCTTCAGCATATCCTTTTCAGTGCTTCACCCATAGATTTCAGGTTTTGAAGCTTCCTTCGTCAGAAAAGTGTTTACGCGTTGTAATCTCATCCACAAATTGGTAAGCAATTGCTTTGATTCAGTGTGTTCTTCGTGATGTAGGAACTGTGGTTGAGTTTCGTAGTGGGTTTTTATCGACGGTTCTGTTTCTCTGTTGCAGAATTCGATTTTGATTTGTGGGTTTTGGTTTTGATTCATTTGTTGAATCTGGGCATTGTTTGGTTGCTGATAAAATGCAACATGATGAATCACAAAGAACGTGCACGATGCTCTGTTTTAATCGTCTCGATACGAAGTATGAGTTCAAATTTCAGTCGAAGCCGAGGGGTTAGAAAGAAACAAACGAAACGAATTCGAATTTATCTTTTGGATTTATCTGAATCTGCGGTTGGTTTTTGATGGGTGTTGTATATTGTTTATTGTAAGTGATGTTTAAGATGACAAATTCGAGCAGGCTTTTAGATTATGCATTTGGGGATAATAAACAAAGTCTATGTTTCTTTGAGAATTTTCATCTGCTGTAATGATAATCATCATCGGCATTGTTTCCCTCTGATGTTTTAGTGTAGGGTTTATCATCAAATGGAAAATTTTATGGCTCCTAGATTCGGCTTTAGCCTGATAGAGGAGCTGAACCGAGGAGGTCTGGTCTGAATCACGGTTGAGGGGCATACTTTTTTTCATTTTGCGGTAAGAATTTGCTGCGGAATGTTGTCTGAGGTGGGCATTGAGGTGGAGGATGTGGAGATGAACAATGTAGAGCAAGAGCCAAACAAAGAGGAAGAAGCTAATGTTGGTGATGGTGGCAAGACTCCTAATGAGAATGTCGAGGCTTCCGAGGATGTGAAGAGGGCAGAGAATCTTGAGTTATCTGCCGAGAAAGCAGAAAACGCGGATGCAAATGTTCCAGAAGCTAAATTCGAGAAGCCGGTTAAGGTATATGATTCATGAAACATCTATGTTCCCTAAGCATCTTGAACATGGTTTGTGGTTGTGATCTGTTTTCGACGGCTCGATTTGATGCAGGAAGCAAGCAACCAAGAATCAGGTACTCCTAAGAAAAGCAAACTGACCATGGATAAACCTGTTTCCAAACGCCAGGGAACTTTTTCTCGGAGCCCGAGATTCTTTTCTCAGAGTCTCTCATTCCCATCTCGAGGACCTCATGCCGATATTACTAGAAAGAGCATTGATGCATCATCAAAGACTAATGTTAAACATGTCCTCTCAAATGGATCCAAACCTAAGGTTTCCACCAAGCATGCCAGTTTAGGATCCACGCTCCACAAGAAACAAACTACGGTAACTACTGATTCTTAAAAACCTTGAAAACCCGAATCTCGAATGCTAAATTTGTTTGATGGTTTCGGGTTTGACAGCCTACAAAACACGGTGTTAAGGATGCAGCTCCAGGCCTTACTTCGGAAGTTTCCAAGTGAGTTATTGTAATTTGTTTGTGCAAAAACTGAACAAATATGTGAAGCAAGTTTAAGATCTAGAATAGTTTTAATGAAGTGTTTGGCATTGCAATGGCAGGTTGGTAGATACAGATTCTAAACCCGGGAAAAGTGATATACCTAGCAAGGATGATGAGGGCAGCGGTTCATATTAATTTGTGTCGG
>NW_010960187.1:1597253-1637794 GCF_000463585.1 Tarenaya hassleriana | reverse complement strand
ATGTAAAATAGATTGAAACACAATTTGTCTACCTGTTACTAGTAGGGTTCAGCTACTACTTTGTATGGGTCTCTCTTTTATCTTCGTTCATTAGTTTTGACATAAGTGGTATTTCTATATATATATATATATATATATGTATATGTTACGATCTTGAACAATCAACAGGAATTCTACTCCTCGTGGGCGGAGAAGCACAGGATCCGCATCTGGATTTTTGTTCAGGTTGGAGGAACGGGCTGAAAAACGCAAGGAGGTTGGTTGCCCATACTCGTCTCTGCTAAAAAAAGTTCTTTTTTTCTACTAAAGCATGTTCGTTTTCCCGGACCCCCGTCATTTATATTCGTTTCATGGTTTTGCTGTCAGTTCTACGTGAAACTAGAAGAGAAGATCATTGCAGAGGAAATCGAGAAGAGCAACTTGCAAGCAAAATCAAAGGTTTTTCCTTCTTCAAAATCTTGAAAAAAGAACTTAGATTGATGGGTTATGCGGTGGTAAAATTCTGTAATTTTGTCGAATGGCTCGTGCAGGAGAATCAGGAAGCAGAGATAAAAAAGCTGAGGACGAGCTTGACGTTCAAGGCTATTCCTATGCCGAGTTTCTACAAAGAACCCCCACCAAAGGTTGATTTGAAGAAGGTTCGTCTTCGTTATTTCTTCCTGAACATCTCGATCCCTCACCTCGAATCAAAGATTGTACAAGAAAGAATCTTTCAAGTTTCACCAAGAATCTGCTGAGTAACAGATGATAATATAAGCTTCGACATGGTTATGAACTGTTGCAGATACCGACTACTCGTCCAGTTTCTCCTAAACTTGGACGCAAAAAGGGTAACAAGGATGCAACAGGAGGTGATTCTAGTCCTCGCCCGAGCCGTGAGAACGTTTGTTCCACAAAAGTGACACCGAAACCAAACGATTCATCTGTTTTGAAGAAACCCGTCACGAGATCTCAGCCAAAGCTTCAAACCCGAGAAAGTTCAGCGAAAACCGAGAAGCTAGTGAAGCGAAAACCGAACAAAACCCTTCTGAGCAAGCAAGCCAAGGACGAAGAAGAAGAAGAAGCAAAGAAAGCAGAAGAACATCAGAAACTAGAATCTGAAATCCCTGAAGAAGAAACAGCAGAGACAACTAAAGAAGAGCTGAACGGTTCTTCCATTGTTCCGGAAGCAGAGGATTCTTCTCTTAGGAACTCTAACGAGGGCGAGAAACCGAGTTCGAACGTCCTAATATCCGAGATTATGCCGGCTGAAGTTGTGGTCGGAGGATGAAGAAGAACTGAAGGGTTAAACGAGTTTCTTGCTACACAAGTAAAAAACGAAAAATGGTCAGTGCTTGTTTCTGTGTAAAGAAGAGTCTTTTGCTTATGCTTAATGCTTCTGTATTTTATTTCTACACTTGTGAATTCGGCTATGTCCTTGCCTTATGTGAGCCTTTTCTTTAATCCTTTTGTTTTGGAAAATCAGCAAAACATACTATTTTTAATCCATGTTGTTTATACTTTATACGTGAATGTAAATAAAACGTATGGCCAGTCGAATATATTATGGTATGACGGATCATTATCTGAGCTTCTTATGGTATCCGAATTTGTAATCGAATATCTCTAATACTCTAACATGTAAATGTAAATAATGTAATATAATTGCAGTAAGGTTATTTTTCATGGTGGACAATATAAGTATTTAAAAAAAATGAGAAGAAGGAAGATGTGATAAATATTTAAAAAAATAATGGTATATATAATATTTACAAAATATCACGAATATTTTTAATCTTTTTTTTTAAATATATATGAATATCCCGACACAGTAATAATGAAATCTGAATCCGTCTTCATGGATATTTCTGATTCAAAACCTGATCTCGTCTCGTTGTTATTTGGCTAGAATCTAGATACATGATTTTCGGACAACGGATACATAATAATCGAGTATTATCCAACAGTTGGTGGCTCAGTGGTTAAGACGTGACAAAGTCATTTTTAAGGTTCTGAGTTCGATTCCACTAGTGGGGATTGATATAATTTTTGGATCAAAATTGTCTATATACAAAGGTTGGTCCCGGGTCTAGGGTGGATATAGTCGGGCTGAAGACCTGCGAAACCATCCTGCTTATAAAAAAAAAAAACGAGTATTTTGGACCTTCTAATTTTATTTACAGATAATAGTGTTATATGTTGTGACTAGGCAATAAAATCGGTTGCATAAATTGAATTAGTTAACAAGTTAATCAGTTAACTTGAAATAAATTGGCATTGATTATTGTCATAACGCATTCAATTATTGGAGGAACTTTTACATGTGCTTGTACTTTTTTTTTTACCGAATGTTAAACGTCATTGATCAGACAAAAAATATAGCACTGTGTCCAGAAAAATAATAATGGAAATTAGAAACATGAATACGAATTTTATTATTTTAGGGTGAAGGAAAGACCAAATGTTTGTATATATGCACATATGACATATATGTGTGTGTGTGCAAGTGGACATACAACTACAATATGTATGTTTAGAAAAAAATGCAATGTGAAATTATGTATGCCATTTTGTATGGTGTGAACTACAAAATATTCGCTTAAAAGAAAATAAATTATTATGTGGGGAAAGCAATATGTATTTGAGAAAAAGCTCACGTGAATATTAATATTATTATTTAAACATTTAATTGTCCCTGGGCCCACCGACTATTAATGTTCGAACAAAATCAACATTTATGAGACAAATTGGAATAATATTTTATAGGGAAAATCCAAAAAAAAATCGTACCAACAAAAATTTAAAGAACTTTAAATTTAAGAAAGACAACTTTTTTTTTATCACACTGATATTTTTTATTGTATTTTTACACTAGAAAAATTTAAAAGAGCTTTAGAAAAATGTGGTGTGGTACTTATTTGGCGGGCAAAAAATGTGTAAAAAAATAAATTAATTTCCAAAACTGATTCTGCCGCCAAATATGTATCACACTACGCGTAAAAACAAATTAAAAATTTTAAAATTTTAATCATATACACATATATACATACATACAAACACTGAAACACACACACATATATTATATACACACATATTTATAGAACAAATAATAATGTATATTACAATGTTTATTATAGAAATAACAATATATATATATATATATATATATATATATTTGTTTCCTCCAACTTTGCACCCAAAGAACAGATCTTCAAAATCTATTATATTATCCATATATGTGCCAAAAAAATTACAATAGAACATGCCAAAGCTTAAAAAACGCATAAAAAATAAAATCATTTACATATTCAATCTTTTTTTTATTATTATCACCCGTTTACAGAAATTGAATTCCTCATTTTCACGCAGTAAATTTTTTCTGTTTTTATTTTTCTTGCCCGTTTGAATTTTTTTTATTTTATTGACAAGAGGTGAATAGTGAATCCTGGCCAACGGATTCCAGCATTCGACATGCTACTTCCATCAGCTTAACTGTCCAAAATATAAAGGAAAGTGTTATATCATTGCTTTACAAATCTTTAATAAATATTTTAAATGCAATGTATCTTAAAGGGATTTCATGGATGTAAAACTCAGTAGCAATTTAACAATTTCATTATAAATTATTCATACATACACCACATGTTGAAAGATGTAAGTATGTAATCGCTTTTGATGAAATTGCAAAAGAATAATAATAAATAGATATTTTGCCTAACAGTTTAATCTATTTCCTAAATATAAATTACAGTGCTATAAGCCTATAACGCCGCAGTTTCATTACAAAGTACTCGTAAATATTTCAAATGTACCGTATCATAACAAAATGTATTTCTATAAAAGGGTTCAATGAATTTACAAAAAAAAAAACCATGAGTAAATAGTTTTTGTACGAAAACTTTGATGTATCCCAATCTCATTATAAACTACTCCTAAATATTTTGAATTGAACAATTGTATAACCAAATCGAGCTCAACCGGTCAAAATTTAGTTCGGTTTTGAGCCGGTTTGACTAATATCCGCTGAAATCTGCTCTGAACCCAAATCGAAAATTTCTCAAATTCAAGTAATCATTTGTGTTATCAAACCAAACCGGATAAAATTCGAACTCAACCAAACAGAATTTAATTCGGTCCTAAACCGGTTTGATTAATATATTGACCGAAAATTGATCTGAACTGGATCCAATTGGACTATAACTCAAACTAAACCTAATCAAACCAAACATTGCTACCTTGTATCTCCCCAAACCAACAAGACTAATCACTCCCACCGTGCGTGTACGTATGTATGTATGTACGTATATATATATATGTGCGTATGTATGTATGTATGTATGTATGTATGTATGAAATTAAAAAAATTAACCATAAAAAGGAGGGTAAAAGATGACATTATTACCTCTCCTGGGTTTAGCAGCTTTCTTCACGACCCCAGCACCGGCGGGTTTCTTCGCCGGCGTCTCCTCCTCCGGGAACAAAACTCCGTCGATCCCCTGAACAGAAATCCGACCGTCGGTGTAAATGTCTGGATCGAACAAGTATGCCGACCCATCTCCATGTCCGAACTTCACCGACCCATCAGCTTCCTCGGCCATGACCCGATGAGGAAATCTCAGCGTTTCGTACTTCACCTTCCCGAATCTCCTCACGGCGTTGTACATGCTCTCCTCCGTCTGATACTCCGTTATGATGTGGTAATACACGATCTGCTCCGGCGAGCCCGGTTCGCTCAGCTGCTCCGTCGTCAGCTTCGCCATGGCTTCATCATTCGGGGCAAGAACCGTCAGCACATAACCTTCCGACACCAACCGACCCATCTCCGTCGCTAGCGAGGTCAGATTCACGAGGATATCGGCCATTTCATTGTACCCGCCGTAATGCAGGAGCGTCTGGATGAAATCCTTCACCTGGGCTTCGCCATTGAAGTGGTGGTGAGGTCCTCCGGGTCCCGGAGCCGGCGCCGGAGCTAGAGAAGGTCCCGGTGCCATGGCGTCGTAGATCGGAAGCACCGGCGGAGCTCCAGCAGGGACCGGAGGAGCCGGTTTCTTTAGGCGGTGGGTTCTCGGGTCAACCTCCGGAGCTCCGGTGGGTAATACGGCGGAGATGGACCGGAGACTTCGCCGGCGGTTGAAGTCCTCTTGGACTGAGCGAGGGATTAGAAGCTTCTGGATCCCGTGGATGATACCGTCGGGTCGGATCACGTCGTCGGGTCGGATAATCTCGGCGGAATCAATCATTTTCCTCCGATTTGGGCCGTCGAATTGGATCAGATTCACGTGATCGTTGCAGAGAGTGCGGTGTTTGGCGGAAGAGGAATCATCGCGGGGCCATTGATGAGACTCGATTCGTTTGGGGACAATGTGGAACATCAAGAGGGTTTGTAAGGATCTGAGATTCCTGGGTTCGAGCAAGAAAGCTCTGAATTCAGGGTCGAGCTCTCGCTCCAAAGCTTCGTTCCTAGGAGCGAAGACGGTGATGTTGTGTTTCCCGACAGCATCTTCGAGTGTCTGGAGAAGAAGAGCTTTCTCGATGAGCTCGGAGAATTCTGTGTAGTGGGAATCGAGGAGGGCGACGAGTACGGAATTGGAGTTGATCTGAACCGACCCGGAAGATGAAGAAGAGGAAGCGGAAATGGGTTTTTCTGAGAACGCAACGGCAATGGAGGTGATGAAGAGGAAGAACAATAGGAGCTTGAAGACGCCACAGAAAGGAGAATCCATGGCGGTCGGGGAGAGAGAGAGAGAGAGGGGGCAGGGAGAGACGAAGAAGGAAACGGAGTGTCGGCAAACTGAAGAAATGTTTTTGATGTGAAGTTTCTTCTGCTTCTCTATTTCTTTAAAATGATTTGTTTTTTGGTGGGTGGAATTTTCGTTTCTATTTATTTATTTTTTTGTCAGTTCAATCATATTCGGGTTATTGCTAATTAATTTCCAGTGGGACCAACGCTTAAACCAAATGGCGTGATTATGTATTTTTTTTTATAGTTTGTAAAATTATTATACTCGTACTAAGACAGTTATTATGGTTAATAACTGAACAACTTGTAGCCATGTTAAAATTTACTATTCTTTCAGTAATTATTATTAAAAGTTATTCAACTTGTACTAAAAAATATTATTCAACTTGATTAGACATACGAACTAATCATTCAGTAAAAATTTTAAAAGTAATATATATTTTTAGGGATATTTGATAATGGCGTTCTACCATACAATAAAATTGAATTTTTAATTAAAATAATAAATTTGACGTTTTTTTTGTACCGGACACAAAACTTTTTTATGCTTCCACTTTTACCCCTTCCCCTTTATTCTACAATATATAAATAGTAAGTGTGGCAACCACCAATCATGTTGTATTATTTGTGTATAACCGAATAAATAGTAAAGGGCGACCATTTCTGGAGTATTCGATTTTATTAAAGGAGTAATCATTTAAAAAAAACGTTCCATTTACATTCAGTTATCTATTTTAAAAGATCACCAATCAATTTTACATTAATTTCAATTGCAATATAATTATATATTATCTAATTAGATTGATGATTTTTTCTTATCTAAACTGGTTTTGTAACATAATTTACCCTCCATTTATACCAAAAAATAATTTACCCTCTTTATCAAAATAAAAATAAAAATTACCCTCCATTCGCTTAGAGTTTCTCCGTACGTACGTTGCAAGTCTTTCACCAATCACCTAGAAATAGGGTACATTGGCATTGTCGGTGTATATAAATTATGACAATATATTTTATGAATTTCAATCTTTATAATTAATTATAAGTCGGTATTTAAAGTGTAGTTGAGACATTATTTCCCATTTAAAGATTTGCAGATCCACTAATGTTTATAATAATACATCTCAAAACATCTCGATGTCCCACGTCCACATAATTTATTATCGTATACTTAATAATAAAATTTTGATTATTACGATGTCTCATTTAAGAGTAACCATTTTGGTTATTAATCGAATAATTAGAATCGAATCAAACCGAATAAAATATAATCGCACCCGAATCGAATTCTATAATGATTATGATTTTTTTAAATCTAAAAAACCGAAATCGAACCAAACCGACTAAGAAACTAATTGAAAAACTGATAATTTCGTTGAAAAAAATGATTTCGAACCGAATCGAACCAAAATTTATATAAAAACCGGATGCTTATAATTTTTCTACAACCGAAATAATCAAATCCGAATATAATAGAAATAGTATTTAAAATAGAGGTACGACAATATAGTAGAAGAAAATAAATGAGACCCAAAATGATAAATCCAACCAAAATATAAATCCAAAGCATAATTATTTATCCGACCAAAGATAAATAAGGTCCAACAAGAGATTGGATCCAAGGCCTAATTAAGAAAACAGAGAAAAGAATAAAAAAGGCCGATTAATGGCCAGAGGTTTGAGTTTGAACGAGAGATCTGTCCGCACCGGTCAAGTTGTACAAATTTGATCGGTTATGTTTAATTCGGTTCAATCAAACCAAATCAAAATCTTTAATAAAATTCTAAAATTATATTTACTTTTTATTTACAAAATTTCTGCTTTTAGACATCTTGATAATTGAATATTTTTTTAGATACCCAAAATTTAATATATATATATATATAAAAGCAAACAATATCAAAACATTTATGTATTGTATTTACATAGATACCAATTTACAGGTAACATTAAGGGGAAAAAAAGGAAGAAAAGTTTGACCATCCGACTACTTGCCTAGATTCTTGAATCACCGAAGATCAGGAAAAAAAAAAAAGAAAGAAAAAAGAAATTCAAAGTTTGGTGAGATCAGAGATGGTTGGTGTTTATATCATATGATTCCTTTGTACAAAAACATGCCTGTTGAGAGGCATATTAATGATCATGTGATTCGTGACCATGATTGATGCTGTTGCTGCCTCTCGAATGTCTCCGGCGATACTCATCGTTGTTCCCCGACGGCTCCACCACGTCCGCCGCGAATCTCACCTTCTTCTTCATCGTCATGCATTTCTGCGATCCTGAAATCCAGACCAATATATTCTTCATTTGTTTGTCAGATTAGATCAAGAACAATCAATCAAACAAAAAAAAAACGAACGACAAATTCAAATTTCCCGGAAGATTATATTTCCGTTCGGAATTCGAATTCGATCTTTACAAAAAAAAAACGACAAATCAAAATTAAGGAAGAATTCTCGCCGTACGGAGTTCGAATTCGATCTTATCCATGAAATCAGAGAGGAGACGTTTGTGAAACTGAGTCGCGAGGAACACCACGCTTCCGGAGACAGCGAAGACCGCCATGAACCCTAGAGGGCTCTCCATCTGTGATCTTCTTTTTTTTCCCTGCAATATTTTTTTATCCGATATCTTTTCTGCAATTTCAAAATCTCAAAAACCAATTTTGTTCTCTTCCTCTACCGGCTAAAAGATCGAGTAGAAGAAATGGGAGGACATAATCCGAGAATCGAGAAACAGAAGAAGAAAAGCTGAGAAGAAGGGAATCATTGTCAATCCCGATGAGATGAGAACAAGAAAAGAAAGAAGAAGAAGAAGAAGAAGAAGAAGAAGAAGAAGAAGAAAGACGTTACATATTACTGTTCTTTTCTTTCGTGGTTGGTGAAATTTATTTTAAACGAAAGGGGGGAGAGAGAGAGAGAAAGAAGAAGAAGGTTTTATTTTTGGAAAATGGGCGGTGGATTTCGTGTTCAATTAATTTTAGATTGATATAATTAGTAGTTAAAATCTAGAATTCATAATTTTTTTAGATTTTTACAGATTTGTTTGCTTTTTAATTTGACGGAATTGACACCACATTTCTCTTTATATATACACATCTTTCTCTTTATATATATATATAATATAATAAGATGTTTTTTTCTCTTTAAGAAAACTCTCTCGGTGAATAATCCGATGATGTGAATGTTGGTTTAGTGTTCTATGATGTACTGTTTATGAGTTTTCTAATAAAATTTTGTATTAAAGTAAATCTGAATTACCAATGAATATTAGACTACGTTTTTTTTATGGATAAGATTATGAAAAATAAAAAAAAATGAAATCGAGTAAAACATAAAAGTAAAATGATATGATGTTAAAAATACAAGTATTTATGTAGAAGGATATGTATCATCATTTTTTGTCCAAAAAAGATAGGACGGGATAAGAACTAAGAAGTTAACCATATATGTACATTTACTATCATAAAGATAATTTTAGGTATGGTCAGGTTGTTCCAACAACCTTGGCATGTGCGCGAATGTTTTTTTTTTCTTTCTTTTTTGTGTTGCTTCCAATCTTATCATATTTGAATATGAAAATTAAAAGGAAAATTATCTAGAGGTTACAAAAAAAATGGTACATATTATTATTTGTCTTAGAATAACCAACCTACCGGTTTTATTATACTATGACAAATTGAGATTTAAATTTAAATAATTTTATTAGGATGTATTTACCAAAAAAAAAAAAAGGATGTAAACGGACTAATGATTCGTTGAGTATGAGCTCCAATTAGCCCTAAATCTAATATTTTTCTTTACAATTCGGTCCGGTTCAAGATTAAATCGGGTTGGAAATCCTAAACCAAATAAAATTAGGTACGAGGTTCGACCGTACCGAACCAGAACAACGAACCATTTACGAGACCAGTAATAACATAACATCCATTGTAGAAAATGTCTTGTTCCAATACAAAAGGGGGAGAAGGAAGTGGTTCACCTTGTTATGTGTTGATCTTAGTCATCAAACCGGAAGATGACGCCATTGTTCTTGACGAAGTCATGCGTTGTATGATCCACAACCTGCGCAAAATCTCTGCATTATGATTCTCCAGCGGGGAAAGTATGTGTTTTTGTTTCTAAAACTTTCCAATGATTTGGTGCTTCCCTCAAAAACTCAACAAAAAAACAGTATTAGACTCTGTTTAGAAGCTTGATTAGTGATTTGATCATGTTCATGGCATCTCACAAATGGGCAATGGCCGAAACAAGAAGGCGAATAAGAGCAAGTGGAAGACGAGGGCATTATATTTCGAGGTAGAAGAAGCTTTTGAGCTTTTACTTACATTAGTGTTGGTGAGCTCTAAGTTGTAGAAGGCCATCGAATCATCTTTAAACAGCGGTCCGGCATGCCACGTCCCACGATTGAGTTTGAGGAACTTCTGGCCCGAGACTCTGAAAACACGGACGTCTTCAACTGCAGGAGGGACGTAGAAGTGACCGCAGGGTGACCGTACTGCATCGGGGTTTGTCCCCGTCTGGTCATCCTCGACAATGGACGGCTTGGAAATTCCAAGATACCAGGCGTGACCGCCCGCTGATCCAAGACACTGAGTCACGCTCGCGTGATGAGTGATTTTGGAGAACCGAAATGGTCGGTCTTTGAGGTGCATGATGTAGAACCTGTCAAATTGCGGAAGAGTGTATCCACAGGATCATTAGCAAGAACACAATCTGAAAGGCACAGCATGCGATCGATGATGATACCAGAGTTGCACGAATTGTTCAGACTGAAATTAAATCAGTGATACATAATTTCGATAACTCATCTGATTGACCAAAATAGAAACAATAGATAGAATCACACAGATGATTGGCAAATGCTGAAACCAAAATGACGAAGAATTCCAACAATATCACAGAAATTAACAAAGAATTCAACAGAAGAGACAAAGGATAATACACTCCGAAATGATGAAAACTGAGAAACTACAGAGTAATCAGACTGAAAATTCAGTGAAATCGCCATACAGCAAACTATTTCAGATGAATCGGAGCTTAAAACAGAGGGTATGAACAATCCGACAGAGATTTTTGCCCCAATTTTTATCCCCAATAGAAAATACGCTTAAAAATGAAGAAAAGGATTCCGTCAAGCAATCAAACGTAGAAAATTCCGACAGTACCGAGGGGTTCCTCTGCTGAGATCTAATTGAGCGTCGGTGGGACCGAATTCATCGCCATCAGAAGAAGCTTCGATCACCTGTCCATAATCATGGAAGCTTTCAGGAGTAGCTTCAATCGGAATCAGATTCACTTCCGCCGGAGATTCGCCGGAGAGTGCCATTCCAACGTCTCCGGATGAAAAAGAGAGAGAGAGAGAGAGAGATGATAATATAACCGAGAAAACTAGAAAGTAGAAACCGAACGGCAACGGATGACGGACACGAGAGAGCGATTCTCTGCCTTTAACGAAGATGAGACAATGGATTACACGTGACATGCACGTGTTCATATGGTATGAAACTATGAACCCAAATTCTTCTTCCAGATTAACGTATGAATATTATATAATAATATGTAAATCAGAAAATATTAAATTAAGAAATTATGAATTTTTACAATATCGAATTGAACATAAGCTATAGAAAAGGATTATTGGAAAACCAACAAGAAGATCATCGGATAAAGCTCCCAACAAAATCAATGAAACACGAAAACCAAAAATCGGAACGAACTCATTGACCGAAGAATAGTTTCGAATAATTCAGAGAATTAGAAGAATTGCAATAATGAAAGGAAGTTGGGGGGTTTGAGTGGAATGAAGAAAAGTATAGGGATTAATACGTAATACTATATAAGTACAGGGGCTTTCCTTGTATTTCTTCGATTTTATGTTTATATGTACAAGCGCCTCCGCCTCCCTCCGCCTCCATCATATCAGTGTGTCTGGCTGACGAGAAAAATCTGAGAAGACGCGAGAAAATGAGCGGAGCCGGGAAGAAAATTGTGGATGTCGCCTTCAAGGCCTCGAGGACCATCGATTGGGATGGAATGGCGAAGCTTCTAGTCTCCGATGAGGCTCGCAAAGAGTTCTCCAACCTCCGTCGTGCTTTCGACGAGGTTAACTCCCAGCTCCAGACCAAGTTCAGTCAGGTCTCTCTCCCCCCATCTCTCCATTCCGTTCTTTATATTATATTTGGAATCCCATCGTGCCCGATTTCGTGAAATTTGGCTAGATCTTCGAAAATTTGATATTAGGGTTTCTGAGTTTTGGTGGATCGGGGAATCTCACGTCTTCAGATTTGGATTCACTCAGTGATGGATCGGTACCGGTTATTGTGTGCGTTCGCTCTTGTTGGATTTGAAAAGTTTTCAGGAATCGTTTATTGGGTTTTATCCTTATCAATTGCTTATGTGGAGAGATGCATCATTTCCCAAATGATAAAAGTGTTAAAACCATATGAGACTGTTGGACTAGTTGATCTAGAAAGAGGAAATTTGATGAGGGTCTATTTTGGGGAGACGGATTCTGATCTGAGAACAGTGAGTTTTTGTATGCTATGTTTTTCCTCCACATTTAGATTCTTGATGTGAATCTTTTACGTTTTATGTTTCATGATTCATCTAGTTCTCGTTTTGTGAACGGTGATTTATGAGGTAACTGAACTTTGGTGTGTGCAGGAACCTGAACCTATTGACTGGGATTTCTATAGAAAAGGAATTGGATCTCGCATAGTAGCCATGTACAAGGAAGCTTATGAAAGTAAGTTTCTGCCGTTCTTCAGCGTTGATGTAGATTAGATGCATTATCCGTCGATAACCTTGTTATATTTTGTGGCCTCTGATGTTACCGCTATTGTAATTATCATCTCTGTCGTAGTTGTCATGGCTATTTACACGGTTTTCTATTCCTTTCCACGAGTTTATGCTCGATAATCGAGTGAAAATCTTTGATTTGTTTTTCTCTGTGAATTTTTCTTACATGATCGATCAGTATAAACATCAACAACTCTGAATTGGATCATAATTCTTTCTCTTTGGGCGGTATATACAGAGGAAATGTCTCACTAACTAAGTGTCATCTGTTACCTTTATTTCCCCACGGCTTCAGGCATCGAGATCCCCAAGTACGTGGACACTGTAACTCCAGAATACAAGCCAAAGTTTGATGCTTTGGTGAGCAATGACGCTACAGAAACCGGTTTCTTATGATATGCAACCTTGTTTTTTCAATTTATTGTCAACAAGCTCTTCCATCAACATGTTGTGATTTTCATTTCATGTTTTATGGTACGTGTAGTTGGTGGAACTGAAAGAAGCAGAGCAGAAATCCCTCAAGGAGTCTGAAAGGCTGGAGAAAGAAATAGCCGACGTCCAAGAGTTGAAGGTTGATAAGAAGAAATCTCGATATGATATCTGATTCATTAATATATGATCCTAACAATCTTCATGATGTTAACAGCAAAAGCTCAGCACCATGACTGCGGACGAATACTTTGCGAAGCATCCGGAACTCAAGAAGAAGTTTGACGATGAAATCCGCAACGATTACTGGGGATACTGATCATATATCTCCAGTTCGAGGTTCCTTTAATCTCCTCCAAAGACTCCTGCATCAAGAATTCGTTTCTCTTTATTTCTGATTCCGCGGCTCTACCGTAATAAGAATCATCATCAATAACCGAGTGAATGCGTCAGACACTGGATTGAGAGCGCCGATGTGAGGGCTTGACAGTTTCATTTGGGTATATGCACTTTTCTTGCCCCAAATTGTTCCAATCAACAAATTTTCTCAAATCCTTTCTTTCTGCATGATTTCAAAGGATCTCATCAAAGAATTTGCAATGTGTATTCTTTAGGCTTGAATCATTCATGCCCAGTGTGTCTACTCATACGGGTAGATGATGATAGGGGTCGAATATATATATACATTCTTAACGCCTGCAGACATCTGAGTTTCCGTTTACATAAAAGTTGTATAGCCTCCCAAAATGTTAAAAACACTTGGTGGGATGGTGATCAACTTGAGAGAACACTGGAGCTTCTGATTCTCAATCAACGTTCCAAAACGAAGCACTCAAAGGAAAGGCGGTGGTGTTGCCCATCGAACTCTCTTTTACGCCAAGCCAAAATGTTGTTCTTCTTTGCTGGACAAATGTAATTGAAGCAATTAATACAGCAGAATAAATATTTTTAATTAATGAAAATAGAAAATAACTTAATCCAATATATAAAATGGAATGATTAAAATTTTAACCCCCCCCCCCCCCAAAAAAAAAAATAAAAAAAAATAAACGACACTAACTTTCGTGATAACATTTTATTTCAGTCAGTGGATAGATACATGGAATATATCTGTCGTTTTCGACCATAACTATAGTTTAGGACTTAACTGGTTCAATACTGAAAGCGAGTGTCTAAAACTAAGTCAGTATCCATCTGTGTTTACTTCCTTCTTTTTTTCGTTGCTTCAACAAAACGACAAGCTTGAAAAGAAAACTGAAATGGTTTCAGGCTCTTCTGCAGAATAAATATTAAATAACACCCAGCAAGCAACAGGGAAGAGGTGCGCATTTCTTTCTTAGATTCGAGATATTATGCATCAGAAAGCAGATCCACTTCCTTTGGATTTCCCGAGCATCACGTCCTTAGCCTCGTTGATTTTAGAGGCGAGGAAATGGCTGCCGCCCGCATCGGGGTGGTTTGCAACCATTACTTTTCTGTGTGCTTCTTTCACTTTATCCGCTGTTGCGCTCTCCCTGTCACAATCCCACAGGTTCAATATTGATACCGATGATGTTACAGATCGAAAAATGTAATAAAGCATAGTTCCCTCCATGCTATGGACGGATTCTGTACTCTCAGCGATCTTGATGTCATATTCGAGTGTATCTTCAGACACGGAAAAAGGCAAAGCTGGACTACGAACAAATGTAACCCAAAAACTGCTTTGAGAAAGATGGAATAAATCGGAGAAAAGAGATGCAAACAAACAAATGATATCATGAGGATGACAATCAGTTTATTGGACACAGTTATCGGTACTTTCATCGACCAAGAATCGAGCGATCTAATCCAAACTATGCTAAGAAAGTTTAGGGAGCTTTATTTATGGCACTAGGAATCTAGTTATGTGTCATACTTTCAAGGCCAATGTTAGGAAAACATCACACAAATCCTGCATTTCTTGGAAGTCGGAATTTAGTTAGGACTGTGAATGCTAACCTTTTCGACAGATTTAATCACTTCAAATCCTATGGTTTCCAATTGCAATTTATTAAATGGGACTGGAGAAGTTGGATACCTGATTGATTTATTGAAAAACAAGGAGAGAAACATGAAATTGCGCTCATTCTGAATGTTTTCCTTTCCACTAGACGAATGATCAATCAAGGTTGCATGTTTTTTCAGTTCCTTCTCAATACTCTAACACAACCTTGAGCTTAAGCAATAATTTAAAGCTAGCTTTTCACCAAAACTCATCTACAGTTTTATCCCAAAAAAAGTATATCCAATTCATGATCTACTATTATGCAACAAAAGATTTGCATTATGATGTCAATGAACAAGAAGTAAACCAAACACCAAACATTAAAAAAGCACATAACCTTTACCTGATGCCAAGAATAAGAGCGGCTTCCCTTCTTGTCATTGTAGGCTGGAATCCACCGTCATAGAATTTCCTCATTTTGGGCACCGCTGGTCGTGCTTTGAATGCTTGCCAAGCTTGTATCCCATATCTACCAGCAAGGGCAGTAGCAGCAACTGCAAGCCCAGCGAAAAATGGTGTGGCCTGATGTAGAAATTTATACTTAATTCAAGATCATTACGCATACTAATATGCATCTGAATGCTTGCACAAATTCTTTCAGAATTTAACAGCTAGCTTTTACAACAATGCTACCCCAAAGAATGGTGAGAGGAACTGGCAGTACCACTATACATTTAACGGCATAAACTCACCTCATTGTGTTTCAACGTAACAACAAGTTCCAATCATTGTTTTCGAAATTTTCAAGAGATACAGTAGCTAAAATGGTCCATCAAATTAGTACAACTGCTTTAAAGAAACAATGGCTTCCAAAAAAGAAAGATAAAAGGGAAGACTGATACTATAAAAAGGCAGGGCACTGTCAGAGAGCATGCTACAATGCATTGCCATTAGAGGTTCAAACACTTGATCATCCCATATTCAATAGAAAGGGAAACTGATGCACATGAGTTCAGGAGAAAACAACAAAACGAGACCTATTTGCAATCAGTTTAAACTTTCAAATCAGGGATCGCTTCTACAAATGTTCAACTCAACTCAACAGCAGACATTACAATATTTTATGAACCTTGATTTCCTAATATTCAAAGAAAAGATTCAGGACGGTTTTCATCTACTCTCGATGATAACTAATAGACGCATCTGATAAATTTTGAAACAGAAACAGGAGAGCCAACAGTGTTGGTTAATTACAACAATGACAAAACGATCATTGAGGTTAATTACCCCTGTTCTCGTGATCTAAAAAGACATAATTTGGAAACCTAATTTAAATGCACAGATTCCAAATATAAGAACAAAACCGATGCAAAAACACGACTTCAGCACGCCATGAGCTCTGAAAACTCCATAAGCCACAAAAGATACGACGAACAAATATAATCCTAGATAACCCACGAAGCTTGCTTAACTAACAATGGATTCTAGAAGAGCAAACTGTTCTTCTGGATGCCACAATTGCATACATCATTGGACGAACATTGTTTGTGCGTATATCAGTAAAAGTGATTGGATTTTGCGAGATACGCGAAGGACTAATACGATTGTGTCGGAGGACAGATAACCCTTAATTCTACACTCGAATCGTATGGAAATGAAAACCCCAAGCAGAAATCCAAATTGAACGGGCAAAACCAGGAGTGAAACTCGTGGAAAAAAACCCTAAATTCATCCAGAAACCGAAGAAAAGCATGGTGTTCAGGATTACCATTCACAAATCTGGGATTCTGGGTTCAATCGACGAATCTCGGACGGCGTTCGCACGCTTTACGGAGTGTTCGTCTTGCCCCAAGCGATCGATGGTAGGCCGATCGGATTCTCGACGCGTCACTGTCGCCGTCGAAGCTCCACGCGATGCTTAGTTAAATGGGAATGGGACGAAAACCGGGAAATGGCATACAAAAAACCAAAACCGGCATTAAATCATTCTCATCATATAAATAATACCCACATTATTACCCATAAAGTTACATCAATAAGAATATAGATTTAATAGACAGAAAACATAATCATATATAATATATTATTCATTAATGTAAATATTAAAATATTAAAAACAAACCAAATTTTAATAATACGATAATTTTCTCTTATTATAAGGTCCGACGATAAATGAGAAAAAAACGAGTGTTGAGGTTAAATTTTCAAAAATATATATGAAGCACGTGATGAAAGAATCCAAGAACCAAAGCGTGCAGGAAAATATTATAAGAATTTTTGCTCATATTTTAAAGCAAACCATCCAAAATGACGACCATTTATTGGTAAATATATATAATTGGATATTCATGTACTAATATAAATATATAGGTATTTGCAAATAAGTTGGTTTTCTCTCTCTTTTTATCGATTAAATAACGATCTAAAAAAACTAAGAAATATTTTTTTCTTTTTTTCTTTTATTAGGAACAACGTAATGTTAGTAGCGTAGATCCACTCGTCATAATATGTGCCAATAATATTGCGAGATCCAATGATTTTTTTTAAATTCTCGCTGCAGAAAAAGAAAAGAAAAAAAAATAAAAGAGAAACTTCTCGTTAAGTGGAATTATTCTTTTTGATTTTTGGTCTTTAGTTTCTTGGTTTATAGTTTTTAAAATTTTTAATAAATTTGAAAATCTAAAAAAGTGGATTTATAGTTTTTATTTGTTTTTTTCCAATGAAATATTCTGGGTTTTTTTTTAGAGAAAGCAAATATAATATTTTAGTGTTTTGAAAATACTATGGATGTGTCACTAAAACATCATATTTTGATCATATTTTTAGATCATGATGCCTCTTAATTAGTTAATCTTCCGAATCTTTCTCCCTCTATGATGTAGACGATGTTTGTTTCCTACTTTGATTTGAACATTTAAAAAAAATCAAAGACGACGAAAACAAATTAGCAAAATCATCATATTTGATTGCCAATATTAGGGGTGAAATCGAATCGAATAAGACAATTATAATCGAAATAAATTCGATATAAAAATTGAACGGTTATGATTTTTTAAATATTTTTACTACTAAAAAAAATCCAGAGGGAAATAAAATTGAACTGAACAAAGTTGATATAAAAACTCAATGATTATAATTTTGATAACTGAAATAATTGAACGTGAATACAATTGAACCCAAAAATGGCTACCCTAGCCAATATACCATGGTGAAATCAGATTTGAAAATAAAAGTATAGTTTTGCCATAAATGCATATATAAAACGAAATAGCTTTGTATATTTCCAATACAATTTTATTACCAAATTCAAGATGTGGTTGCTATTTATTATAGATTTGAATTTAATATTTTTTTAAAAAATATAACGAATTACTGCAAGAATATAAAGTATAAAAAATGTAAAATAAAAGATATAATGTTTTCGTAATTTTTAAAATACAAGTTTTGTCTCGCCGTCTTTAGAATGGCGGAGTCGTTGAACTTGTCGGACTTTACACACGTTGGAAACCACAATGAGGATAATGAAGTTTTCACTAAGACTGCTAAAACGTCTCAAAGACAAAAAATATTTTAATTAAAAATATAAAAATAAAAAATAATTATAATTTATAAATATTTATTTAAACATTATTAAAATAATTTTTGTCGGATTATAAATTTAGAAAATGTGAAAAGTCACAGACCAATGAAGTTTTTATATGAAAATAATAGTTCAATTTTATTGTCAAATTTACTATCGATTTTATTCCTAATTAAAATTACTACCTAATTTTGTTTCTAATTTTCCTATTTCAAAATTACGTTAATAATTTAATTTCAAAATTAGCGGAACTATTTCGTCGTTAATTTTGTCAAAAAATCATGTTATTAATTTAATTTTAAATTTATTTGCAAACAAACGAAAAATAACGAGTAACAATTATTATTGGTTCATTAAAAAAGAATGAGATGATCGCATTTTTTAAAAAAAAAAAAAAGAGAAAAGAATGAGATGATCGAATCCAAATCCGGTTTATTCCATAAAAAGTTAAACCCGGTTTCAACCGGTTTGGTATTAGTTTGTACCGACCGAACCAAACCAAAAAGGAAGAAACAAGGAGCAAGAATCCTGGAAAAACAAAATTAGCGGAACTATTTCGTCGTTAATTTTGTCAAAAAATCATGTTATTAATTTAATTTTAAATTTATTTGCAAACAAACGAAAAATAACGAGTAACAATTATTATTGGTTCATTAAAAAAGAATGAGATGATCGCATTTTTTAAAAAAAAAAAAAAGAGAAAAGAATGAGATGATCGAATCCAAATCCGGTTTATTCCATAAAAAGTTAAACCCGGTTTCAACCGGTTTGGTATTAGTTTGTACCGACCGAACCAAACCAAAAAGGAAGAAACAAGGAGCAAGAATCGTGAAAAAACAGTGGCAGCCGCCTGTGACAGTGACTTTTGTAAATGAATGTCTTATCCATTTCCTGTTTTGTCGGACCTTCAACCCACCTAATCTCCGGAGGGCAAAACAGTAAATATAATTTTCTTACTTCGTTTTCGTAAAAAGATTGTAATGGTAATGGATTATATAATATATCACCTTTGACGTAGAAATTTTATTTCGATTTGACATGACCATAATAAAAAAATTAATAATAACTTTCAAAATTCTTGGAGGAACAATTAATTGTATAAAAGTTTTTCAATTTTCTATATTCCGGTAGAAAATGTCAGAGAACAATTAATTAAAACAATCTAAAAATCACTAAAAAATCATCAACATTATTCTTGTGAAAGATTTTTTGGAAAATATATTTTTTAAATTACCAGAACACAAAATTATTCTTAAAACTTAATATTAAATTAACATCAGAACCTAAAAGAAATAGATACAATAATATTTTTTTCATTATAAAGAATTGTTTATTCAAATTTTAATAATGTTTGTAATTCTACTAGTTTTATTTATTATTTATCTGTTTCAACAAAAACGGTACTAGTTTTGTAATTTAAAATATATTGAAACACAATTTGTCTACCTGTTACTAGTAGCATTGTCATGCATTATAATTATATTTCAAATATGGAAATGTATTAAAAATCCACGAGCACATAGTTTTGTCCTTACTTCTCTAAAACACTGAATACAAATTCATATATTTTATATTTATTTTGGAAAGTATTCTTTTTTCGTAAACATATATATTTGATATATAAAAAAATAATTATTTCACATATTAATGATTCAAGTTAAAAAAAAAAAACAAAAACAACAAAAAGTCAAAACTTTCACAAACATCACACAAAAAGCCACAGTGGTGGAAATAGCCATTCAAGGAAATTAAAAAAAAAAATCTAAATTTAAAAATCCACTGACCATGCCAAAGGTGGTCACTTTTAGAGCCAATCCCTCTTGTCTCTCGTTGCTTTCTCTCTCCGGAGAGAAGTGAATCTAGGGTTTGAAACAGTGAATCTTTTGCTTCCACCAACAAAACCTGGTTCCTGGTAAGACAGAATCTTTCACTACTCTCTCTCCCTCCTATTCTCGTCAACTGGAGAGGGAACAGCCCATTTCTAGGGTTCTTCTTTTTCGGGGGAGAAAAATGAGTTATTGTCGTCCTTCCCCTGTTTCTTCTTCTCTTTCTTCTGCTTTCTCTTTCCGTGGGGTTTTGGTTTAACTATCTGCTGACACATTATTTTATTGCATAAAATGGATCTGGGTCTTCTTTTTCTATTACGAGGAGCATTTACATGGTCATATATATGTACACGTTTAGATATGTTATGTCTTTAGGGTGATGATGCTTTGGAATTGTTCTGTGTCCTGTTGGGTTCGAATTCTGTGCCACTTGTTCTATTTCAAATCGTTTTGATCGTCTGCGGGATTTCTAGTTTTGGTCAGTGGGGGGAGAAAATTGGGGGCAAAGAAGAGATTTTGATCAGAAAACATGTTCCATTTGCTCTATTTTTGTGATATGGAGGGTTTAGAAATTGCTTAGTTTTGTCTGTGTGGTTGATGAATTGCTGTGTTTTACTTGATTGTATGGTCGGATATGATACGTTGCTTTAGGGGATGATTGTTAAAAATTTGTCCTACTTGACATTTATTAGCATTTAAACCCTTTGCTGTGTACAAGATGTTGGCATGGTATAATGTGTAACATCATATTTACTTGCGAATTCTTGGCCGTGGAATGATGTTCTTGATCAAGAACTCTCAAGAATAGTCCGAAAGTCATAGCCTATGCAGACTAATGCTAGTGCTTTGTGATAGTGAATTGGGTTGTTTTTATCGAAAGTCACTGTTTTAATGGGAAAAAACCCGATTCGGAATCCTTTGTTGTCTAATTTGGCATTGCATTAACCAAAGTTACGGTTCTAGATCGTTATTACGCGAAAACAAATCAATATAGTAGATTCCATTTTTTGAATCTTTTCCCACTTTAGTTGAAATTAGTTGCTTATGTAGATTTTTCAGTTTTACATTCCATTTCTCTTGGGCCGTTCTTCTATCCAAGCTCAATGGCGAAGAATTGGTGGCCGTATGTCATCATTTTGATGATCCTGAACAGGGTTTGCCCGTTTTGTGCAGGCACTATATAAAATCTGGGCCCTTGCTTTAGAACAGTGTCTTGAACGCAATTTCTTAGTGGCATGGCAACCGAGAGTCCTGTCAGAATGCCCGGAAGCAGTGGAAAATGGCCAAATTCTGGAAGGGGTGATGTCCCTAACCGAAGTGGAAGTGCACCGCCGAGCATCGAGGGCTCCTTTCTGGCTGTGGATAATCTCTTATCACAACATGGCTCAGATTATAACATGAAACTGCCGGGTTTTCATGGTTCTTTTCAAAACCGTGGATTTGAGGAACCACTGACCAATGACCCTTCCTTTTTAGCTTATTACTCTTCGAAACTTCGCCTTAACCCTAGACTTTCTCCATGGCTTGGGAACCATGAAGGTAGAGTTAGAAGTAACTGGGGATTAACTAATGCTGATAGTCCCATTCATACGTCTCAAGGCGCACTTTCTACTCACAAGGAAATGGCCGAGGAAGAAAGCTGTCAACAGCAGTCTGTTCATAGTGTTTCAGATAGGACAAACGAGTTTGTCTCTGGATCGGACATGATTCCTTGTCCGGGTGGCAGCCATGGTTTGGCTGATTCCAGGCAGGTTCGGTTTCTCTTAGTTTTGCTTCTCATTTCCAGTAAAAAAACCTAGATTCTATATAAAGAGTACACCCTGTTTTAATTCTGAGTAGCGAAATGTTATCTTTTACTTAGGGTTTTCATGGAAATTACCCCGTGTTTCACTGCTTCAAGGTTCTTATACTTCAAACCTTATGATTGTTACGACTGAATATCTTTTTAAAATTCACAGGATTCTGGTGGTCTGACCCCTCAGCATAGTCGGTCTAACTCTTCAAATTGCGAAATGAGCACAGTGGGTGAGAATGATGATCCTTCTGAGACATCAAATGATGTCAAGTCCACCTTTGTTAAAGAGAATGCTGCTGCATCATCTGAGGTGGATTGCTCTACATCAAATGACAGTGGAAGCAATCATCCAAAGACAAGAGCTTCCTTTGGCGTTGAAAAGAATCCCGATGTTTCAATGCTTGTGTCCAAAATGAAGAATGCAAATATGTCCAACACATCTGATCCTGAGAATAAACATTTTCGAGAACAAAATCAGATGCATCGACAGCCAGACAATGTAGCCTCGATTCAAGGTGGTATAACGGGTTCCCATAGTGCAAATGACGTGATTGTTGGGAGTGGTCAGTTCCTTTACGGCCCCCCCTCTAAGTTCTCGGGTGACGGTCAACATACGCTGCAATCCTCGGGATTTACACCCCCACTTTATGCTACTGCCCCACCGGCTTATATTACACCAAATCCTGTCTATAACATGCACTCATCTGGCTTATACGCTCCTCAGTATGGTTTTGGGGCCTGCACTTTGACTCCAAATATATTCCCACAGGTTTTCCCCGGGTACCCTCCTCATGGCGCTGTCCCATTTGTTGTCGGTCCAAATTTCATTCCTCAATTATCTGGTGCACCCGTTATGGGAAATGTTGTGCATGGAGCCGAAATGCAGTATTCTGACAAGCTGTATGGCCCAGCAGGGCAATCTTCTTTCTTGGATCCTTTTTACATGAGATACTATCAACAGCCACTCGGACAGGCACAGGCCTACAGCATGCCTGGCCAGATGAACCTGCCGCCTCCTAGAGGCGTTGTTCCGGGGAGCCAGAAAAACGTTATTGAGCCTCAGAAGGATGAGCCAAATGTTGTTCGGCAAATAACTTCGCCAAGTGACCAGAACCTCGGTAAAACGGGATTGATGGGTCCTAGTAATTATGGAATACTGTCGAATACGGGCATTGTGGTGCATTATCCCCCTTCTCAGCTTAGCTCTCCAGTTTCTCCGGGTTCTGCTCAGTTTGTAAAGACTTATCCTGGATGGCAACCTCAGAGGGGCGTGGAAGGTGGCAATAGCCTACGATTGTCCAATTTTCTTGAAGAGCTGAAATCTGGGAATGGCAGGAGGTTTGAGTTATCTGATATTGCTGGACACATTGTGCAGTTCAGGCAAGTTTCTTTTTTTCCTTTTTGCAAGTCACTTTGTTGTGTCCCGTCATGGCGTCATATTTTACCAAAATAACTAAATCTTGTTCCTTGCAGTGCCGATCAACATGGGAGCCGATTCATTCAGCAAAAGCTTGAAAATTGTCGCCCGGAGGAAAAGGCAGCTGTTTTCAAGGAGGTTCTTCCTCACGCATGCAACCTAATGACTGATGTTTTCGGAAATTATGTCATTCAGAAGGTTTTCTTTCCTTGTCCGCCATCTCCGTAGATCCCTTTCGCAGTTAGGCACGTCAGATTATTTTCTTGGATTAACACTTTTGGTAATTCTGTGTCAGTTTTTCGAATATGGGAATGCAGTACAGAGAAAAGAACTTGCAGATCAACTCACAGGTCAGATATTGCCGTTAAGTCTGCAGATGTATGGTTGTCGTGTTATACAAAAGGTAACAAGAAGTCACTAGCTTTTGTCTGAATCAACTGATTCCGGTTCCTTATTCAATTCTCTTCTCAGTTTCCGTCATAAATTAGTTGGCTTTACTGATCGGCGATATTATTTTGGTCTTAGGCTCTTGATGTAATTGAGCCCGAGCAAAAAATTCGTTTGGTGCGTGAACTTGACGGGCACGTCATGAGATGCGTACGCGACCAAAACGGGAACCATGTGATCCAGAAATGCATTGAAAACATCCCAACAGCCAAAATCGGGTTTGTGATTTGCGCATTTCGTGGTCATGTTGCATCGCTCTCCATGCATCCTTACGGCTGTCGTGTCATACAGGTAATTTTCGAGTTTCGTTCTTACTCCTTTTTCTTTTATTGGTTTGCTCATTTATGGTAAAAAAATGACATGTTTCAACATTTTATTTCGTCTACTATAGAGGGTTCTCGAGCGCTGCACAGATGAGCATCACTGTCGGTTCATTATTGAGGAGATACTGGAATCGGTCTGTTCCCTTGCGAAGGACCAGTATGGCAATTACGTTACCCAGGTCTGTGAAAATTTAAAAAAATTTACGTATCCTCGCAATTGTGAAAAGCTGAGAGTGAGAGGTATCACTAACCGGGGTTTAAGTAAAACCCGAGAACTTGCAGGGCTGAGGTTTGAAACAGATAAATCCGAAAAATTAAACAGCCCGGACTAAAATTTTCGATTTCTGATCAAATACTTTTCCTCTCTGCAGCATGTTTTGGAGAGGGGAACGCCTCAAGAAAGAGAGAGCATGGTCAGAAAACTCTCGGGCCATATCGTGCAGCTTAGCCAGCATAAATTCGCGTCAAACGTTATCGAGAAATGTTTGGAATATGGCGGTGAAACTGAGCGTGACATCATCATCAAAGAGATTGCAGGCGAAGATGAGGGCTTCACTAATCTACTGGTGAGGGCATATATCCATATGCATGGACCTATATGACATATACATATCCCTATAAAGTTTCAACCTTTTTTTCTCTGTTTCTGTTTGGATTTACAGACTATGATGAAGGATCAGTATGGAAACTATGTGGTGCAAAAGATATTCGAGACTTGTAGCGACGATCAGAGAGCAATGCTGCTAAGCCGAGTCCGGATGCACGCTCCAGCTCTGAAGAAATACACTTATGGAAAGCATATCGTTACTCGTTTGGAGCAGCTCTTTGGCGAAGGTACGACGAGTTTTAGAAAATACACTTAGGAGAAAACTGAATCCGAATCGAAATCGTATCGAAAACCCACGTCAGATCTTTTGGGGATTTCGGCTTTTATCTCAGGGAATTTCGCAATCTGTAACTTGTTTTTGTTTTCCTTCAGAAAACAGGGGGATGAGCTGACTGGTGTGGGAGGAGCCTCTGTCGCCTGGAGATTCATTTGGGGGAAAGTTCTCAGATTCCGAATAATGAAAACTGAAATTGCTGTTTATGGTATAAGTTATTCGCATTGACACAGAAACACAAACCCATTGGAAAGATGTGAAATGTACATTTGGTCTGCTTACGTTATAACTTCATGTCTTAATCTGTGTGTGTGTGGTCTGATTTCTTTGATATGATTTTTATGGCAAGTTTTGAAATTTTAATCTGAAAAAAAAAATAGTAGGAAAGATGTTGAATTGGTGGGTTTATTTTTTTGTTTTTTGTTTTTAATTTTTTTTTGCTTTTTTGGGCACCCTGAGGTTAACAAAATTGCTATACGAATCAGTCCTTAATTTGGTATTTGCTGTCCTTTTTAGATATGAAAGACAAAAAAAAAGATCATCTAAGCATTTCCAAATTTGTAAAAAAAATGTCCAAAATAATTCGGATATTTCATACCAAAAAGGGTTCCGATACTTTTTCAAAGTGTTCATTTTAGTCTTGACATTTTGCGTCAAGGGGTGATGAAAATTTTCATTTTTATTTCGAATTTTGCTACCTATGATTTAAATTCGTTTTTAAAATATTTTTTCCTTCTAAAAACTTGCTTTTGCTTTTAAATTATTTTCACGAAATAATATACGTTACTACGACAAGTATGCAAAATCCCTACCCAATGGAGGGAGTACTGAAATCTATATTGCTATGAACGGCATCTGATTTTGGTTAATTTTTAGAAATTTGTAAGCGAATAGCAAATTGTTATATTAGAGAATTTAATGTACTAACTCGAATAACAGTAGATTTAATTTGAAGTTTGAAAATCCACAATCGAATAACAAATTTAACTTTACATTTAGATTATAGTATATTCACTAAATAAGTCTAGGTAAGACCATTACTATTATTATTGTTTTTTGTAGTAATGAATAATTAAATTCTACAGGCGGCAGAGTTAGAAGCATGCAATGAAATGAAACAAAGACAAAACAGAAGCAAAGGAAGAAGAAGATAGGCTTTGGTTAGAGCTTGAGACCAGAATGAATGGCGACAACTCCACCAACCAGGTTTTCATACTCCACCTTCTCAAACCCAGCTTCTGCTATCATCGACCCGAATTTCTCCTGCATCCATCATCATCATCATCATCATCATCATCATGAATGACCAGTGATCACAGATTCAAAAGGATGCTGAAGATGAACCAACAATGACTTTTTACAAGAACAAGATGCGCAGTTAATAACCTGAGGGGGAAACCGGCGAATACTCTCGACCAAGTACTGATAAGATTCCCTGTCACCGGCCACAAGTTCTCCTACGTTTGGTATGATTTGGAAAGAGTAAAAATCGTATCTGAAACACGAAAAAAAAGCAAATATTAGATGATCAAATAAACAAAAAAGTGTTGCATTTGATTCTTTAAAGCTCGGTATCGACTTACATATCTTTAAGAATCGGGATTTCTACGTGGCTGAGCTCAAGGCAGAGGAACCTTCCTCCTCGCTTTAGCACTCTAACCAAAAGTGAAAAAGTTTCATAAGATTAAGATAACATGAGTTCAATCAGATAGATTATTTCTCAACCCGATATAACCAAGACTCCAAAGTCAAGAAGAGGGTGGAAATAACGTATATCTTTTACCTATAGGCCTCGGAAAGAGCTTTCTCAATGTGAGTGACGTTCCTAATCCCAAACGCAATTGTGTATCCATCCATTGAATTGTCATCAAAACTCAAAGCTTCTGCATCACCTTCCACCCAGATGAGAGATTTGTTTTGTCCCAGACCTGTAGTGGAAAGAGCAGGATTCAACCAAGTTCATGCATGAAAACCGAAATAGGAAAAATAGAAAACCCGATGGAATCATAAACCGGTTTCAAATACCCAAATGGCTTAATGCCATAGACATAAATTACGAGACCCACGTTTATCTAACGATTTACCTCTCTCAGTAGCTCGTTGTTTCCCGACATCTAACATTTTGGGGTTAATGTCACATACATATATCTGAGTTTCTTCAAGTGAAGCCTCATCAATTTTCAGCAATTCTCTTCTTTTGACACTATTTACAGCATCAAAGATCCTGAAGGCAACATCCCCTGTGTATTCAAACAATCATTCACAAAGATCTAGATAAGATGCATAGACAATTCAACTATGAAACACATGTGGGCCTTTTCCTCTCCACATTTAACACCCACACGACAAAATATTACTTTTTGTTGTTCTACATAACTATCACTGGTTCTTTACAAAAATACTCAAAGAGATAAAAAGCTCCATCGGTAAAAAAGAAAGGGTGTCAATTTCTTTTCGGCGCAATTGAAAAAAAAATTTAATTACAATTATAGAAGCATGCATTGGTGAAATCAAATGCTGGCTAACCTGTTCCACCAGCCACATCAAGATGTTTCATCCCTGGAAATGGATTCAGCTTCCCGACGAGTCTGAAATCAATAAATTGAAATCAACAAAAATCCAGAATCTTAAAGAACAAACCATATAACATTATGGATACACGCACAGAGATACTTACCTATCCTTCCATAGCCTGTGCAGACCGCCGCTCATCAGATCATTCATCACGTCATAGCTTGAAGCGACACTAGTGAAGACATTACCAACTAACTTACTTTTCTCTTCTTCCCGTACTTCTTTAAACCCTAAAATCAAACAAAGAAGTGATACCAACACCGTGAATCAAGAAATACCCATCACCAAATTCAGCTTGTAACACACTTCATAAGTCAAAATGTGAAAATACGATGAAAGACCACATAGCATGAGTGAAGCACCCTTGATGAGCATCTCTGTTCCTCGAGCGCACACTTACTAGTGATTGTCGACTGTCGAGCATATAGCGATACATATATACATGCACATAACCAAACAACACAAACATTGGGAAGATAAGATTGAGGGAGATACCGAAGCTAGTGGCATGAGAATGAAGCAAAGCAACAGAAGATTGTCGAGCCATTAATCTGGTTCCAAACCTTCTGCTTACAGATCTGAGCGCCATAACTGCTATTGAAACTGCAGTTGTATAACCAAGCCTTGCTCCTACGACCAAAGTCACCAAACTCGAGGATTTCAACAATGAGACTGTAAAGACTAAGAGAAAGAGGAAAGGAGCAAGAGACAAAATCCAAAAGCAGTCAATCCCAAGTTAATAAACCGAAACCGAAGCAATGGGCTAACTCACCCAATTCAAGCTTTCTATCTAAGCAATGATGAAAACAGAAAACAACGAAAACATTAATTTGACACAGAAATATTAACTTAACAGGACTTCAGAACTACTTCAAAGTTATCCCCAATTTCATTCGAGTCAGATGAACGACCAAAACACAGAATCTATAGCCTTGGATTTGTAAACCAACAAGGCAGATAAAGAAACATGTTAGAAAATCAAATTTTCAAATGAAACAGAACACCGCACGTACTGTTCGACAGATAGAATACTGTATGAATTACTTGGAAACAGACATACACACTAGTTATTAGATGGAGAGAGCAAAATTCCATGAAAATGGATCATATCCCGTCAGATCGTCGGATAAAAGTCAACAGAAACTGGGATTTCTTAAATGCTTTGTACCCAGAGAAAAGAAAAAACCTTTTAGCATTTGACTACATACCCACAAACTCATTACGAGTAATTAGTCAACATGATTGATCCATAATGCTATCAAAGAATGGGTCTACGTCATTCACCCAGTTCATCAAAAACCCTAACCATAATTTCTTCGTTCAAACAACAATTCCCTTTGCAGACAAACTCTAGAGGCGAATTTGATCAAACAAGGTCGTGAGAGTGAGGGAAGATACCTGTGTTGAAGTTTCTAGAAGAAAGAGTGTGCGATTTCAGGATTAACAAAAAATCGAAAACCCATCTCGAAATGTCAACCAAATCAACAAGAAAAGTATGCTCCAACCTCGAATCATAGGCGAGGAACATTATGAAACCGCTCAACGAGTCAAGCAAACTTTACAACGCTACAACGAGCTTCAGGACATTATAGCTATCCTGGGGTTGGACGAATTATCCGAATAGGATCGCTTAACCGTAGCAAGAGCACGAAACCTATAGGAAAAACGCATGCATAGACAGAGAAAGACAGAGATCACCTTCTCTTTCAGTTAGACGGCATGAAACGAGGAATTGAAGCCCAAACCCCTAGAAATCCAGAAACGTCGTTGAGCGAAGAAAAGCCCCGTGGGGAAATCGCCGCTGAATTCAATGGAGAAGAGAGATGGAATGGCAGACCGGGGAAGAGAGAGGTGAGATTTTGGGGGGTTTTCTGTAATTTTTAAGGTTTTTAGGGTTATTTGTGTACTTTAACATGCGCCTCCGACACGTCCCATATGACTTTTACACAACTTTTTAGGCATACTTGCAAATCCATAAATAACCAAAATAAAATAAAAACTATATAAAATGGCCTCCGAATTTATTTCATCGCTCGCTTTGACGGCTCAAGTCTGAAAGAAAACCACGGCAGAAGCAAAAAAAGCTCAAAGAAGATCACAGATTCTTGAAAGCAGATTCATGGGCATCCTTAGAAGGCGTCAGCCTGGCCAGCAATGCCTTGTTGTGGCAACGGTCCGCGTCCACATAGTAGTATCTTCCGTTAGCCTTGAAGGTAACGAAGGGTCGGTTGGTATTGGGAGGGCGGATATCGGCAAACTTGAGGGTCGTGGGAGCGTAAGTCGCCAGCCACGTCATCATCTCAACCTCAAAGGAATCAGAGCCCGGCTGCCACCTCAGCTTGTGGACGTAAGGGCTGACGAACCAGTGGAGAGCAGCCGTGGTGGAAGCGCTTAAGAAAATGACGGTAGATGCAACCGCTCCTTTCAGGATCACGTTCATCTCGGGGGACGTCATGAAGGTCACGACAGGTCCTAGCGAGACCGAGAGACAGCACGTCGAGAGGGAGAGCATCTTCACTTTCTTGATGGTGGATGAGATCGGACCGTGGTAAACGACACCCGAGTCTTTCTCCCCATCTTCCTTTGTGGGTTCGGTTCTGCGTGGTCCGATGCTGATCTTGCTGTCATCTTCTCTTGACGTTGCTTGAGATGCCCGCCTTTGCTGAGTGGCGTTAAGCAAAGGAAAAGACAAAACTTTGGGTGTTATGTTTCGGGTTTCTGACCATGCCCCTGTTATTGAACGATGATACCCTGAAATCCAGTAGATGAATCAGTAACAGAAGATGTATCCATGGAAGCATGAAAGTGAAGTTTAAGTAAGTATACATGACAAGCATGTATTTGCAATAAGAAATCTTAAACCAAGGAGACGCACACAGAATCCACAAAGAAGAACGAGATATTTACTTCAACTGGTTGGGATAAGTAATCTCAGAAACCGAAATCCAAGAGAATCCAAGAAGCTCATGCCCATTTGAGAACTTACAATTTTGAGAGGTATATTTCCACCAGTCCCATAAATCTAATCAGTCCGACCAGCAAGTTTCAGAAGATAGAATAAGACAAGAAGGCATATCGTATTAAAGATACAACCATCAAGATTCAGCAAGCAAACACCCACTCATCTTATGATTGTGCCCATTAAAGAAGCAACCGAACTCAAGAAAACCATGCTCGACCCAGCGCTGATAGTTTGGATGATGGAATTCAAATGGAACAAGAAGGCATTGCATTGAAGAAAAACCAGCGCCATGAACGAGCTTCACGCAGAAAACAAACAAACTAAACCAACAAGTTCATAGCACATAATTGTCAAACAGTTCGAACCTCATTCAAAAGTTATGGCACTTGCCATTTCCATAAGTACCTCTTCTGCACCAAAAACAACGAGAATCCAAGAAGGTTTGACTCAAGTCGTCAAGAGTAAATTATTAAAGGGATTCATAATTGCATAACCCCAAGCAAAGCCCTTATGCCCATGTACCATCATCTCACCAGCGCGATCTGAGTGAAGATCTATGGCGAATAACGTTCCTTTTCTAAATTTAAATTCCATGAAAATGGATCATATCCCGTCAGATCGTCGGATAAAAGTCAACAGAAACTGGGATTTCTTAAATGCTTTGTACCCAGAGAAAAGAAAAAACCTTTTAGCATTTGACTACATACCCACAAACTCATTACGAGTAATTAGTCAACATGATTGATCCATAATGCTATCAAAGAATGGGTCTACGTCATTCACCCAGTTCATCAAAAACCCTAACCATAATTTCTTCGTTCAAACAACAATTCCCTTTGCAGACAAACTCTAGAGGCGAATTTGATCAAACAAGGTCGTGAGAGTGAGGGAAGATACCTGTGTTGAAGTTTCTAGAAGAAAGATGCGGAGAATGGGACCGAAGCAAGCGAAGGAGAATTGATCTCGCCATTATCTCTGTTACCACTTCTCCATAGACGAAAGTGAGAACATATAGGGTTTTGTATTTGTATCTATAAGTTATTTATATGAACAGAGGAAATATCAAAGGGCATTTGGTCTAGTGGTATGATTCTCGCTTAGGGTGCGAGAGGTCCCGAGTTCAATTCTCGGAATGCCCCCCAAAATTTTTTCTGTACTTTCTGGAGGACTGCTTGCCGTTTTCCATCCCCAAAACGACACGTAATCCACCAGATCCACCGCCTTTGAAGCAATAAAGAAACGACACGTAGTTCACCATCTCCATCGTCTCCGTCCAGTTGACGACCGCCGTTGTTCTCCTCACTCTCTCCGACCCAGACGATCATGGTGATTAATATTCGCTTTTATCGATAATTACCTCTCTGATTTAGACGTTTTATAGTGTTAATTTATTCACCCCTCCCTTAACCCGCTGTTATAGTATTGCAAACTTACAGCCGTTGTCTGAGATTTTCCCCTTTTTTTTGGGGGGGTTTTTAACGTTTTGTTTTTTGGGTTCTCAGAACGAAGTAATGGCTGCTTCATTACCAAATTCTGGTGATGTTCATGGTGGAGTTTGCCAGGTTAGTCCCGAAGAAGCCGAGTCTATCAAGCATCGTGTCGACGAGATTCTCCAGCGAGTTGACACGGTAAGATTCGGTGATAAGAATTTGAGTTGAGAATTTCCCGGAGATTGATTGCGGTTTTCCAAATTCGTTACTCCGAGAAGTTGAAATTTGGTATTCGGTTGTTAGGATTTGTTTTCCCTCGATTATGGTGCCAATTGAAGTTTTGGTATTCACTCATTATTCTGGAATTTTGTCGCTGAACGATGAAATTTACTTATTTCATCGTTAAGGTTTTGTGAACTCCCATGTCAATCACTTGCCTTGTTGGTTAAGCTATTAATGTATCAAGTATTATTCAGTCAAATCTCTTTCTGCAAATTCGGAGAAAATTCTTCTGCTAATTTATAGTTACCGGTATGAGATTCGTCACAGTCAAAGTCGAATTTTTTCGGGTGTTTCCTTTACAAGCATATGCATACTGTTGAAATAGCAGAATAGTAATGTATTTTTTGTCTCACTGATGTTCATTTGAATTGCCTAGTATAGTGATAAATGTAGTAAATGTTAATAGGGTATGGTTCTATATGCAGCTTGAGCAGAAACTGCAAGAAGTCGAGCAGTTTTACTCGAGTGTAGGCGAAACTGTTAACCAGTTGAACCTCTCTAGCCCGAGCACTGCCGGTAAAGACAAAGAAAAAGGGAGGCATGTGCTCGGGGTTAGGAAGCTGCAGCAAGAGGCGGCTCGTCGAGAAGCTGTAGCTGCAAAGAGAATGCAAGACCTCATGCGTCAGTTTGGAACAATTTTCCGTCAGGTTTGTGTTTACTTTACAGATAACGCAGATTTGAGTTTTTGTGATTCAGATTTGTTTTTACTTTACAGATAACGCAGCACAAGTGGGCATGGCCATTTATGCATCCCGTCGATGTGGAAGGTCTTGGCCTGCATGATTATTATGAGGTGATATTGCCATCTCTCTCAGTTCCCCGTTTTTTTGTGAACCATACATAAAATGTTCATCTTTGATCTCTTCTATTTTCGAAACTTATGGTGTGAGGAGTATATTGATTTCTAGTACTAAGACTGATCTTAGATACTTGCAGGCCCCTAGATTTTATTACAAATTGTTTACCTTCATCATGTGTATACACTGACTTCATTCGAGAGCTGAAATGAAATTCAAACACTTTAACAGGGCTAGACCCTGGATGAGACTTTGTATCATGGGTGATGGTAATGTATGGAAAAATATGGCGAAATGCATGCATTTTTCCATGAAAATGTTTGAGAAATTTGTTGCTAGTCTGTTGTCACCCAAACTGTTCGGGATTATGTTTGTTCTGATAATGTTGTTTTATGTTTGCAGATTATTGATAAGCCCATGGATTTCAGTACAATAAAGAATCAAATGGAGGCGAAGGATGGTACAGGATACAAACACGTTATGCAAATATATACCGATATGAAGCTAGTTTTTGAGAACGCGATGAAATATAACGAGGAAAAAAGCGATGTTTATTCTATGGCGAAAACATTACTCGAAAAGTTCGAGGAGAAATGGGCACAATTCCTTCCAAAGGTTAAAGAAGAGGTAAATAATTATATCCTCTTCAGTATTCTGCATAAATCGAGTTAAAACCGACACTCTTTAAGTGTTGAAGCTTTCTTCTTTTACTTAGTAGTGGAATGGATGACAGGAGAAAAGACGGGAGGAGGATAAGAACCAAGCCGAGTTGGAGATGCAGCTAGCAAAAGAGGCATCTCATGCTAAGATAACTAGAGAAATAAACAACGAGGTATTTGATACTCGTACTGGTACCTTGAAATCTTGTACACATGTTAATTGGTCATAGTATGGACCTCAGATCTGCGATGTTGACGCTGAGTTGGAGGAGCTCCGGAGTATGGTTGTCCAAAAATGCAGGTTGGCTTATTTGCTTCACAGAGTTGTAAAGATGCTTTGTTTTTCTTTCTCTCAAGTAAACTATGCTTCTATGCTTAGTTGAGAATCCCCTTTCCGGGTCGGTTTTGGACCAAACAGGGATGGGCACATGTCGGATACCCGAAATATCTAGGATACTTGGTTCCATGTTTGATGACCTTGGACATCACAATTTGATACTCGTACTGGTACCTGAGAGTCTGGGTACCCGGACTACGGTATTTGACAAAATGTTTGGTTATTCATGGGTGTCTGGATCCAAAAATTATTTAAAAAACGCATAATGCAAGTTATACAGCCAATAGAAAATTCAGGTATTTGGACATGTTTCCGGAGGCAAAAGGATAAAAATACTAATTAACAGGGGTATACCAGTCACCGGTTTTTAATTACTCGTACTCCTATCCGTTGGATGTGTAATGAAAAAGACCTTCCTGTACTTGTGAAAGGTTGGGTACCCGGAAATCTGTTTTCCATGGGTTGGTACCTGCGGGTACCCGATTTTTTTCGGGTATTTTTGCCCTTCCATAGGACCACATTAGAACTCAAGGATTCAGATGTTTCATTTTGTATGTTGCACTTGTTTACATTGATTGATTGATGGACTGTTTCAGGAAAATATCAATCGAAGAGAGGAGAGATATCGGATTGTCGATGCCGAAACTATCTCCGGATAATCTTCTGAAAGCGCTGGACATACTAGCTCAGGGTAACCCGAGCTTCCAAACAACAGAAGCGGTGGTGAATGTCGAGATGGACACATTGGTAAAGATCTGCCGAAATAAAAACTGTCTGGATTCTTTCGTTTCGGTTCAACCTTCCTCGGTACACCTCATTCTTTGCAGGACGAACCGACCCTTTGGAGGCTAAAGATCTTTGTGAAGGATGCATTGGAAGATCAGAAGAAGAAGACGAGCATTGGAGTAGATCACAGAAGCAAAGATATCGAGAGAGGGATAAGGACGAAGAACGAGAAATGCAAAGGAGGCGGCAATAAGCGGAAGAGAGGAGAATTGTAGCGGGAAAATTCCCCGAGGAAATCGGGTTTTCGGGGGGGCAATGGCCAAGAGAGTTGCAGAAGCAAAATCTCCATGGTTGTTTTCCATTTCTCGTAGATTCACTTCAGAGTTTCCCCGTTAGTTTTTTGTTAGCGTATGACCGAAGTGTATAGTGGAAATGAGTAGTTAGCAGCCTCCTTCAAGAGAATGTTGCCGAAAAAGGAAATTTTCCTACTGATAATAAAATATATTTGCAATGCCTTAAGGCCAGTCATTTCGATTTATTATTGGACCAAAACAAAATTGCATATATTATTTATAAATTTTATTGGTATGATTTTTTTATTAATTTGAAAATAAAATAATCGAAAAAATAAAAAAATGTTTTATAAAGATAATTATTTCTTTTAATAAAAACTCGAATATAATGCTAATGAAATCACTAAATAAATAAAACAAACCCAAAATAACACTTCATTCGGTTTATTCAAACCCGGTTGTTTTCGGTTGCAGATTTAAATTCTGTTATTTTGGATTTTGAAATTTTAATTTTAATCATTTCGGTTCAATTAGTTCGATTTTTTAATAACCAAATTGTTTGCCCATACTGGTTAGATGTATTAACAGAATTATAAAAATTAAAAAAGCTTTTTAAAATTATGTTTAGGTAATCATATGTTTAAGAGCTTATAATAATTGTGTGTGTTAGAGGTGGTCATTCCTAGTTTCGGTTTGGGTTCAGATTCGATTTTTTTTTGTAAAAAATTCATTTTTTTTCAAAAAAATTATCGATTTTTTTGGTTATTTTTTTTTAATCGGTTCGGTTTCGATTTTTTCGAGTTTAGAGAAAGTATAACTGTTCGGTTTTTATATGAGGTTCGATTCAATTATTGTTATATCTTATTTGGTTCGATTTGGTTTGATTTGTTTATTGGGTTAATAACCGAAATGACCACCTCTGTCTAGGGGTGGACATGGGTCGGCTACCCTCAATTTTTAAAAAACCCTGTTTCATCTTCATTACCACGGATTTTACAAAAATATTATCTCAGTCTTGGCTTTATAAAATCTAGGTATTTGTAGTTCGGGTTTAATGAGATTCTCGGTCTTGTACTCGCGGATACCGGACCCATACGATTTATAAAATTTTGAACTATAAAATGATAAATATAAAAAATACAAATGAGAGAGGTCAAAGTATAAAGAGAAAATTCATGATGAAGAGAGATGAGTAAAATTTTGATAGAGAGATGAATAGTTGATTCAGTTACATAGAATGAGATTTGGAATGGTGAAATTTTTGTATAGAAAGGTTTAGAACATAAAAAAATTGAACTAAAATAAAAGTATTTTAATAAATAATAAGAATAATTTAGACAAAAATATTATAGATATAAAGTATATTTTAGATTTTTAACAAATATACCGATACCCTGTATATCTCTTGTAAAATAATTGAACCCTACCCGGATTTAGGGTCGAAAACTTAGTTTGTTTATACTCCAATCTCATGATCATTAATATTGGGTACCCTTATTCGATACTTGTTAAGCCGATAGCTCCAAACCCCGGGTGACGGGTTAAAACGCCCACCCCTACGGCTCTGTCATCCTGCGTCTCTGCGGACGTTAGATGTTTCCTCCGTTTCATTCGTCTCTCTCTCCCCCGAATATGGAAGAATCCAAGCCTCGTAAGCTCTCGAGCAACAACAATGGTGGTCACCACAGCCAGAACCAGAACCATGATTATCTCCTCGACACGAACCTCGCTGAGAGAGCAATGTGGCTCATGAAATGCCCTTCTATCGTCGCTCGCTCCCTCCAGTTTTCCCCATCTTACCCCGACGATCCTTCTCGTCCCATCGCCAAAGTCATCCTCTCTATCGATCCTCTGGTCTCTGATGAAGACGACGGCGGCAACAATGACTCTTCGACTCAAGTATCGTTCAACATTTCCCGTCGGTTTTCTATTTTTTTTTGCGATTTCTTTTTCGTGGTTTGGAGAGATCTTCGTTTACCTTTGATCCGTTCTCTTCGCATAGTTTCATGGTTTCTAGCGATTTTTCTCTACATTTCTCGTTTGGGAGGCTTAGGTTGTGTTTGTATCGTTTCTCTGCATGCGTCTGTAGTTTCTTGAATTCTGTTGATGAATCGCATATGTTCCTTTTGGCTTATCAGATTCTCTCTTTCTGCGATCCTTTAGGGTTTTTTAATCTCTTCGTATGAAATCTATCTCATTCTCAGTTTTATCATTTCTCTGAGAAACTTTTTCTGGGTTCCACAGTTTTTTGAAGTTTTGCTTTGATCAGTGTGAATCATGTCACAAGTCTCATCATCTGCATTTGGCATTTCGATCGAAACCTAGAAGATAACACAAAATTCTACGTTTTGTAATTTGGGCTTGTCGTTAACTGCTTAGTAGATGAAGTGTTCTATGTTGTCCTGATGTTTGATCCAATTTACAAATTCCCAGTGTTTAGTTTCCTTAAAAGAACCAAACAAACTAGTAAACATCTTTTCCTTATATGCTCAGAGAATTTTTTGATGTGGGCTTTCTTCAAAGTCTTTCTTGCTCATCACTTTGGACTTGTGATCAATGTCCACTATAACTGTCACAATCTGTGCTTTGGTGGGCTTCTCAGTTTACAATGGAATTGGCTCGTGCTGAATCAGGAAACATGCCAAAGCGATATATTCTGGATATGTCGAAAGATTTTATCCCTATGTCGGTGTTTTGTGAGTCTTCAGAGGGTGAGTAAGGAGTCTCAAGTTGCACATTTTTATGGCGACTGCCACTTTTTGTGATACTTGCATGGTTGGTTGATTGTATCCATGAGAAACTCGAACTAAGAACACGATCCATGGAGGTTTTCTCCACTTTAAATAAAGCTACTGATTCTTTCATTACATGGATTTTGAGGTTCCTGGGTCAGAAATAGATGTTTTGCTGAACAATGCACTCGCATTTTTATGTGTTCGCTGTTATACTTTATGACACTGGATCATTAGGTTTGATTTAATTCATTGGTTGGTGAAAATCCATGAGACGTTTGCATTTTTTGTGATGGAAAATTGATCAGATTTTGTTGTCAACTGGGTTGACTGTGGAAAAATGTTCTTCGAAATGTAGGGAAGGTGTCTGTTGAAGGGAAGATCTTACACAAATTTGACATGAGGCTTCATAATGACAACATCGAGAGCTATGGTAAACTCTGCCGAGAAAGGGCAAACAAGTATATGTGCAGAAATAGACAGATACAGGTTGCTATGACGAATAATCGGGTGATATCATTATATGTAATCCGCATTTTCTGTAATCAAATATCTGTTTTCTTTCCCAGGTCATTGATGATGCTACTGGAATGCATATGAGGCCTATGCCGGGAATGATCATTCCAACCGGAAATCCTGTATTTATCTCCATTTTCCTTATCGTATGAAAACACGTTGGCTAAGTTGTCAGATATTTCTGGAATTTACTCCCGCGGAACTCCTTACTTTGTATTAGGAAAAGAAGAAAGTGCCAAACAGGACATCGGAAATGAAAAGAACAAGAAGGGACCGGAGAGAGATGGAAGAGATCATGTTCAAGCTATTTGAAAGACAATCAAATTGGACTCTGAGACAGCTTATTCAAGAAACAGACCAACCAGAGGTAAATACGAAAAACATAATAATAGGAAGTATGATATATTGGCTGGTTCTCTGCTTCTTCAAATGTTCTTGGCAAGTTTGGTATATATGTGGACAGACTAGAGTACTAGAGAGATTCAAAGGCCGGGCATATCATGTGGGCAAGACATGGAAAAACTTTCCATGTGATATGACTTATGTTCATGCTCAATATGCTAGTAAAACTGAGCTGCTTACTGAAATGTCAGATAATGTTGAAACTCGTGGACTGTCGATTTGTGTTATACATATCAGGATATGTGATGAAATTGTCATACACCCTCTTTTCCGTTTGTTCGGAATAGGCGGAAAAGCTTAATCCTTTCCTTTTTTTGTTTCGGGTAATCGTGCTTCGATTTCGGGGTGTAGCAATTTCTGAAAGACTTGCTAAGAGACCTATGCATGTACAACAACAAAGGAAGCAACCAAGGATCTTATGAGCTGAAGCCTGAGTACAAGAAGACCACAGAGGATCAAACCAATAAATAGGCTTCACAAGAAGAAGAAGAAGAAGAAGAAGAAGAAGAAGAAATGGTTATGGAGAACGTGATAATAAGCTTGTGATGTTGCAACATCATCTTTAGCTTTGGTGTCTCTAAGGTTTAGTTACTTCCAATTTAAATTCTTCTACACTGTTTTCTGCAATGAACTTCGATTGCCAACCTAGTGAAATTGTGTAAAAATTAAAATCGAAAAGCAGAGGAAATGTTGTTCAAATAAAATAATCTCTTGACTATATAATATTTTATAAAATGATATTTATATCGATAAAAATGGTTTTTGTAGTGTTTAAAAAAATATATTTTTTTATAATATTTTGAACCTCAAGTTTTTTTTATAAACATGATATTCCTATTACAAATTTACAGTGCAAGTGTAATATTTGTTTTAGTATTTTTTCATAGATTATTTAAAGGTAAGGTTTTTATTATGGAAGAGGAAGACTAAATTTAGGGGCTTTAAGAGAACGGTGGTGGTGATTATGTCCTCCACCTCTCTTCCGCCGTCGCCGCAATGTATCGGCGTGCGGTGGCCGGAATTCAACGATGGCTTGACCTACAAAGACGGCGTCTCACCCTCCGACTCCGGTTTTTGTTTCTTCTCCCTCCATTATTTGCTCTGGAAGAGTTATAACGAGAGTGAATTTTTTTTTTACGATTTTTTTTTTCTTTTGCTTTTGTTGGGTTTTGCCCTTTTTGGCAGAGGCGACGGTGTTGGAGTTCTACTCCACTAAGTACAGGAACTCAGCACCATTGCAAGGGTTGTATATTCTTCCTCCATAGATCTTCATCTTCTTGGCTCTGTCATCTTTCATTTACTTTTGTTGATGTTTCATTCGTTTGGTAATGGAGCAGTTGGATTCAACGAATACAAAATGGACAGGTGACTTACACGTAACCTTAAGATTTTTTTTTTTTTTTGGGGGGAGGGGTGAGATCAAATTTCACTGGTTTCAGAACTTGTTGAGAGTTTCCGACATGAATTTCGAAATGGGTTTACTAATCTTTCGGGTTGCAGATAAAGATCGATGGAGAAGTTGTAAGAGATCCAAATGCGATTCTTAGGTTTTTCTTGCAACTTCGTTCTCTTAGTATTGCATTTGGAAATTATTTTACTTGTGTAAAGCTGTATTTTTTGTCCTGTTCTTTTGCAGGAGCGGTTCAAA
>NW_010960187.1:1593797-1597174 GCF_000463585.1 Tarenaya hassleriana | reverse complement strand
CGGTTCAAAGCTAGTGTATCATAGGCTTCCTTGGAGAGAGCCTGATACACCATACTCACTAGAGATTTTGTATGAAGATGATGATTTGGTAGCTTCCCATGTTAGGCATAACATAAAAACCTGTTCTTCGTAACAATCTAGACATTGTATTGTTCTCGATTCTTGTTTGGATATGTTGTTAATTCTTACTGGGATCGGCTTATTACAACTGAATTTAGCACCGTGAAGCTGTTGCTAAAGTTTGATTTCTTAAAGACTGTAACATTCTGCCGTTTCAAGTATATGGTTGATACGGTGTTTGTTAATGCAGATTGCTTTTAACAAGCCCTCTGGTCTCCAAGTATTGCCTGGAGGGCTTTTTCAGCAGCGGACTGTGTTAACACAACTTCAATGGTGTTTCGATGGGAAGAATATTTCAATGGGAAGGCGAGAATCACACCCTGTCCCTGTCCATCGGCTTGGTAGGGGAACATCAGGTGAGCCTGTACACTTGTTTCTTGTCTTTAATTGACCAACTAAGAGTCGAGTATTCTGATAAGTGTCCCACATTGGAAAATGAGAGGGATTTGGGCCAGGCTCATACCAATTAATAAGGTTTAGGTCCTAACTCCACCACAAAAGCTAGCTTAAGAGTAGAGGTTTGACCCTTACTCATATGTTGGCCCATCCCTCTCATTTTCCAATGTGGGACACTTATCATATTCTCCTTTAGAAATGGTGTATCTCGTTCCTTCTTAATGCACAAATCACTAGACTTACCAGTTGACATCTCGAGAGCAGCTATAAACAATGAATCTTCAGATATTTATCACAGCTGGAAAACACGTTAATTATATGTTTTTATTGCTTTCTGTTCCGTTTTAATTGACGGGCTCTTTCTTAGGTGTGCTTCTATGTGCAAAGACAAAGCTTGCAAAGACTAAACTTGCAGCTTATTTTGCTGAGGGAACATCGCTTGTTGATGCAGACAGGTGAGTGGAGACACCATTTCCGGCTTCCTATCTTTCGGTTTCATGTTCATTTTGGAGATAACCTTAGATTCTTGTATATAGAGGTTTTTTTATTCATTGATTGTGAAATACTAACATCTTAAGTTCGACCGGAAGTTTAAGTGTTTAACAGAGTTTGCTGTTGGTGAAGGCTTCTGAAGTATGGTTTTAAGGATAACGGACTAATATAGTGGACAAGTTTTACAAGCATTTTTCTTTGGTTAAGTTTTATGTACCCAAAGTCTGGTAGAAACAGGAGTTTGGGCCTTTGGGGGAATTATTGCCTTGGACAAAATTCCGTAAAATAGCACATTTTAACGGAAACAAGAAATCTCAAAAATCTGGTTACAGAAATTAGCAAATTAGCAATGTGCAATAATTGAATCTCTTGTGTTGCTTTCTTATTTCGTGTCCAGTTATTCATTACTCGTAATACAGTTCCTGACTTTAAGCTTACTGATAACTGATAAGAGATAAAATATCCGTTGGTACAGCAACGTGGATCAAGAGCTTGGGACAGGAAGAAAAATATTAAAGATATACCGAGCACTAGCAGATGGTGTAATTGAAGAAGACAAGGCAAGGCCACATTGTTTTTATTCCCTACTTTGCATTTTCAAATGCTTCGTGTATATGTATGGTCTGTGTGTGTATGTGTTTCTGCATGCTTTACTTGTGTACTCTTATTTCACGAGTGAAACCTGAGGATGCAAAGTTTGTAACCTTAAAACACTGTCCTTGACAATATTTGTCATTTTATTGCACTTCAAAGGTAATTGTAAGACAACCGATTGGAATTGTTCAATATCCTGGTGTGGCGAGAGGGCTTTATGTTGCTTCCCCAACAGGTTATTTCATCTACTCTATCGTAGTCTGTCTCTTTTTTGTGTGTTCTTTTTTAGCTGAACCATCACTTGCTTTCTGTAAGTTTTATATTTTCATTCCCGATTGCTAGCTTATATTTGTCTGTCTTTTTTGCCTTCATCAGGCAGACCTGCTTTCAGCAAAGTTGATGTTCTTGAGAGAGACAGAGAAAGAAACTGCACGCTGGTTCAGGTTATATTTCCTGTTTGATGATGCCAATGCCATGTATTACATTAACTTAGATTTTCCTTTAGTGTATGAAAGAAGGATCAAAGTAAAATTCTTAACTCATCTGGTTTTGCGGGGAAACAGGTGGAGATACAATCTGGAAGACCACATCAAATCCGGATCCATCTTGCTTATATTGGACATCCATTAGTAGGTAAACTTTTAAACATCAGATTACAAATTTTACAACGTACATTTGGAGTTCTTCGTTACTTGTGGTAAAGGCATAAAATATAGGATCATTCAGCAAGTCACAAATGCATCAGTACAAATTAATACAAAGTAGGAAAATTTTGTCAAAATACAAAAAATATTTGGAGACAAAGAGGTATTTAGCATTTTTATGAATCTAGATGCATCAACCTTTAGAAACAAAGAGCCACAAGTCCCAAAAGGCTCTAACGTTTCAGAGCCTTGCTTCATGTTTTCTGCTCTGAGTATTATTGCCATCTGAGAATGTGATGACTAAACTTATTCTTACATGTTGTGTTCACCTTCACGATCTTTCATAAATAAACAGGGGATCCTCTTTACATTGCGGGAGGACAACCCAAATGCTTCGGTTCTGATGTTATGGATGGTACTTTTGCTGAAGACGGGTACATACTCTTATCACTTTCTCTGACATACATCACCTGTCCGGTGTATCGATACTTTTTCTTGGTTCCTGCTCATTAATGTCTGAGCCAAGATCAAACTATATTTGAGTGAAACATATCAAAGCAATGTGTAATGCACCAGCATATGCTGTCTCTTTGGATGCGGTTGAACTATTATGGGGCTTTCGCATGATCTTATAGACTTTAAAGAGTACACGAATGTATGAAACTAGCCAAGAATGCTTTCATATAGGTACTTGATAGAGTTACATGAAGTGAGCACTCTCCTACAAGGAAGAATTCCTTGTCTCTTGGCTAATTCACTGGATGATTCCCACATCCTTCTTATTCTTGCATTTATACCTGACATCCAGAAATAAGAAATCAGAAATTTCAATCAAGAACTGAAAACCAGCCCAGTCACCTAAGAAGACTAAATCAGCTAGTGATCTGATTACTGATTATAGAATCCGGCATAGTGATATGATTATATGCTTATCAATCTCTTACAGAATCTGATTAAGTCTCTCATGGCTGGATTTTTGCAGAGGGTATGAAAGGCCAACTCAGGCTGTACCTGGAGATTGTGGATATCATCTGCATGCTCATCAAGTGGAGCTTTCTCACCTGATGACCAGTAATAAGGTAAAGCCATCCAAACATATACGCCTAACCCATCCCCCCCCCCCCCCCCTCC
>NW_010960187.1:1586817-1593600 GCF_000463585.1 Tarenaya hassleriana | reverse complement strand
CCCCCCCCCCCCCTTCCCCACACTGCAAATTGTAAGACCCTCCGAACATTTTATTGAAGCTTTGTTTCAAAGTCTTCTAATTTTACATTTGGAGATAGCAAAGAAGAAATATAGAACTTCTTTGTATCTGTTTCCGACAGCAAGCTTGAGATATATGTCTTCTTTCTTCTCTTTCTTGTCCTAATTTTTGTTCATATCCTGAGATCGTATATCCAACCCTTTATTGGTTCATACAGATTCTCAAAATCTGTGCACCATTGCCGCAAATCCTCCAAACACAAGCAGAAGCAGAGGAAAAGCTCATCAGATCATCAAGTGAAGTTGAAGACTTTTGAGTACTCACAGGACAAAAGTTTTGCAATGTGTGATTTTCAGTTATAATTACTCTGTATTCTACAGTACTATGTTTTTGGAACTCAAACTCACAATACAAAATTTAGCTGTATTTTTTTTCGGCAGGGAACTGTTCATTGATAATAATGAAGACATAATTGCTTATCTGTTAGATTAATACTAAAAATACTATTTACAGTCTGTCCCCCTTTGGGTGCTCAACATACGAATCCAGGTATAAGAAACCACAATCTTTTTACATATGTATGTGCATGAGATACTATGTTGTATACATATTCATGTCCGTAAACTACATCCAGATGGGATCGGCTTCTGATTTCATATAATTGCCACATTGACAGAGAATTTTGTGGCACAATTATTACATTTTTTTAAATGGTAGGTCTGAGAATATGTAGATGTGCTTTCACTTTCAACCTTCTTCAGGATATGCCTCTAAAAACTGTATCAGTTTCAGCCGTTCATCCTCCAGCAACTCTGGATCTTCGCTCAATAATCTCTTCCGAGTTACAGCTTCCACACCCGTTGGATCTTCATCGACTACCTGTAAAACCCCGAGATTAAACTTAACCCAGAGTGCATCGAATTCATAAAAATGGTAAAACCCTATGAACTGTAATTACTTTATAACTGGTGAGGAAGAACGTCTAAACCATAAAACATAAACATGAAAAATAACTCTGTGCTTACTTCCACGTAGTTGTTGACATGCCCATCGTCGTTAGGAGGTGTAAAAGGCTCGAGCTTGTTGTGTATCCATTCACCATCTATGATGTATTTGTACTCATACCGTCCTTCCTGCCATATTAGAACTTACCCTATTAGGAGATTCCACCAAAACTTTTACTTGTGAAGTTCCAAAAGTAATCAAAATCAAAATCAAAATCATGATCCAGGGCTCAAAACAAGATTTAGACAATTGGGACTTACAGGCAGTTCTCTCTTCAAACTCCATATGCCTGTTTCCTCTTTAAGTTTTAGGGGTATCCTCTAAAAAAGGGAAAGAAAACCGTCGAAACAGAAACGGAAATTTGCACATATACAATAATATATGATCTTAGAACAAAATGAATAATTTGGACGGTAAATAGAATTTCTCTTCAATATGTTATTTTTGTCAATCTGAGGTTTGACATAACACGTTGCCAAATTCAGATAACTACGCCGCAACATAAAAAAAAGGTGAATCACATGCGGGGATAAACAGATTCATCAAACCCAGAACAGAAATCAAAATTATGAAAATGTTAGTTAAGATGTGACATGCATATATACACACAGACACACTTGTGATTAAAGCACTCAGGGACAGTTTACTTTGAAATTTATCAAAAACCCACAATTAGCATCATAGCCTGAAAATCCAAATTCCCACAAGTATTAGCATAGAGATTTGAGAAACATTTTACAGTTGGTTTGATAAACAACTCCTATGCTGAGTTTTTTAGTTTCGCAGAATCAGAAACAATGTTTTTCTTTTGCTTATAATCGGGACATCTAAATTTCCGATGAGAAACAGAGCATTGTAGCTGTAAAGCTTATACGATAGCCTGTACTAAACGAACACAAAATCATAATCTGTCTAACGTAAATAAGAAATACAAACCTGTCCCCATCCTATGTCAAGGCCCGAAATTTCCACTCTTGAGAACCCCTCGTCTTTCAATGACAGAGTAATGGTACTCTTTTTTAGTCCTGTAAGCTTTTATGTCAAAGAAACAAATTACAAGCTTTACCCACAAAAAGATAAAATACATAAGCAAGAATAAAGGAAATAGATAAACACCAATGAACTTGTAATGTTCTGATAAATGTGTGAATGCTAGATTCTATTTACCCTAGACTCACTCTTATTCACAACAAATAATCAATAGACCGTTAGATGCAATAATATTGAGAAATATCAGCTTCTGTGTACAAATCCATATAATAGGAAAAGCATATTTTTAAAGTGAAAGTCCTAGTTTCAACCCCTGTGGTTATATTACTTGAAAAATGACCAGTAAGCCATTAAATTAGGCATTATATTCATGTAATTCTGTTTGAACGAAAAAAAAAATCATCAATACATGTGGTGCCATGTTAATTCGAGAGCTGAGCCAAAATCCAAAAGGTGTATTTTTTTTAGCACATTCAAAAGCATTTTAAAGTTGAAAGATAGCTTACAATATCAGCTGTTGCACCTCTAATGGCATCCAACTTTGGGAAGCATGACCGTTTGCTCTGCAAGAAATCTTTCAGTTTCAGAGATGTTGCATAGAACAATAACTAATCATAAATTATGGGCTATTTTCCTTGCTAGCCATCAGAAGATAGGAAACTTAACCGTCTAAATTCTAAACCATTCCTGGACTTGGATAATGCCATAGTGTGTTCATCTTGAAAGTTTGCGAAAACTGGCCTGGTTGATTTTTAACGTGCAACTCATATATTCCAATTGGCAATAACTTCACTAACATTATGACAAGTATCAATTATCAAGAATATCATTTAGAGAGAATTGGCAATTGACAAACATCAATAAGGAGAGTAAACAGAAACCTTCATCGAGTTTAGAAGCGTCTTACTGTAAGTAATCTGTGAGCTTCCATAAGGTTATAGCCTAGCACCCAGAACATGTATGCCATCTGTAATTAATATATATTGCCGTTATTATCATAGTAGTAGCGATAAATAACTTAGTTCAAAAATTGCTCGTTCCTACATAGACAAATAAAATTGAAGACTATGATTAAATACCACATATCCGTACTGATTCTAAGTTTCTTCAGAGAGAACTAAAAGATAGATGTTCAATATCAGATAGCACTCCATTCATGCAAGCTTGATATTGGAAGATAGTGGTCAATATAATTATCTTTCTTTTGTAGCAGCTAGGCTCCAAATTTTATTTCCTCCTCTCTCAACATTTGTTACTGTAAATAGGAAAATTTCTAACAAAAAAGACAAATGCACTGTCTTTCATAGGAACAGAAGAATGTATATCCCATTCTAAAGTGCCAATTTTTTTTTTCTAAAAAAAAGAACAAAGGTAAAAGAGAAAACCACATCAATATAACTGATGAGCAGCATACCGCAGTAGCAGGAGCTCTTCCAAGACCAGCAGTACAGTGCACATATGTGACGCCTCCATTCCGATTTACAGCCTTGTATAATTTACTAACCACGGCTGGAAGACGCATCCTCAAGTCAAATGCATCGAAATCTCTATTACATCAAAGATTATGATAGATCAAGCCCAAGAATGCTCAAGGAACAAGCATTCATCTAAGTGCTGTGAACGTGAGTGCATGGTGACTTTATCTGTGCATGTGCTCATGGACACCTTCACATGTGAAAATGATACCACATCGGTTTCACCTACCAAGTGTTTAGAAATATAGAAAATTTGTTTAAAAAAGGCACCATGAATAAAACGTGGAAAATAATTGAGTAAAAACTTTGAGCGAGGACGGAGATTTCACACTCTTTATTATATGATCCATCATAGCTTACAAAATTATATTGCTTCTCCCTTTTGGTAAAAACATGAAAACTAAAAGCATAATAATTTAATTAACAAGATCTAACCTTATTTCAGCACGGATATGTTCGATGTCACCACAATTCTTAGCATATGTTCGAATGCTGGTTATATCTACTCCGAAATATCTGGAAACAATGGTCAAGGAACATGGTAATTCATTTTTTTTCCAAGACAACATTTAACAAGGACTCACCTGGACCCCAATACGAAGAAAGTTAAAATTTCTAAAAACATGGGGTAAGAAGTAAGAATTTGAAGGATACTCCAAGTCTGGATCTTGCTGCAAACAGAATATGGTCTTAACTCCAATTGTACGAAGCTTATCAACATCTTCAGGGGTCTATCAATCAAGCAGAACAAAGAGAGACAAGTAAACAAAGTAAAGATAGATAATGCCTCTAAAAAATTCAGTGTTTTAATTGAAAGAACAAAAACCTGTAAGCACGATCCAACAATCAAATCTGGCAGAATGAAGTTGTAGTTCATTCCTAACTCGTGCCTATAAGTAAGAACTGAAATGAAAAGCCATAGAAACTAATCAGTATCTCAAACACAATGTCTAGCAACAAAAGTACAAGTTATGTTCAAAAACAGAACATTGTAGACCAATAAAAACTGCTTTCTTGAGTTTACCAATGGTACAAATGATAGCTAGATAGGCAATATAGCCAAGCCAAAAGCAGGTAATAACAAATATTATCTTAAAACCCCATCAATTTCCAAACATCAAGATCAGAAATGTTTACTTTGCATAAGTTCTCTTCATAGATTCTGTAATAAATCAAATAGGAAAAAGTGTCTTACCAGCACCCATAGCCTCTGTCATGTTATGGCTGTATACTTCAGACTTCTCTTCTTCCTTGGAGACATCGCTCATCTCTGAGCTGGATTTTGAGCCTGAAACTGCCTAAACTCAAAGCATTTTGATAAATTTCAAATAGAGCAATACAAAAAGATTTATCTTATAGCAATTCACTGGCTGTTCAATGTCCATACTCAAAGTTCACATAGACTAAAGATAAAGAAACAAATGAATGTTAATCATAACCTGACTCTGAGATTCTTCCTTGACTCTCAGTCCTTATCACTTTCATTATTTTTATCTTGATATGCTCATAGACGAGACAAGTACAATTATAGAAAGCAGAGTTATCTATACGTTGGTGTACAGTGCACTGCTCACAGCCTACTAAACGAATCACAAGCAGCATAGTAAATGGTGAACTATGAGAACGAGTGGGACTACAGATCAATGAAACAAAAAGAGAAGAAAATTTCAGTATTACAGAACTCATCTGTCTTGGTTTTTTTTATTCCGTTTCTCAGGATGTAAATAAGAAAACTCATTTTTTCGTGCAAATGAGACAACGACAAACAGCAGCAGATAAACTAGATTCCATTTGTATCCGTTTCTCGAATCTTCGTGAAGAAAATTACATGATTAAATAATTCATAGTTTGTAAGGCATGTAAACTTGATTGGTGTTGAATTATCACAGCGAAAACCAGTCAAATTTGAAGATCCTCGGAGGAAACAGGGAATAAAATCAGAATGTTTGACTATACCAACAAACAGACCACTGGAAGCGGATTAGTAAACACTTCATTCAACTCCCATATAATAGAAAGCACATATACCAAATCCAAGCTAACAGATTGAGACAGAATGAGAACGAATATTAAAGAGAGACCAACATAAGTTATCGATCGATTTAGAAAAGCTGCATTTAAGTAAAATCCAACAGAGACCCAGATGATGAAATTCGATTTCCATGATCAACAAATGCCAGTCTCACTCTTACTAGTTACGACTCGCATTTGTGCTCAAGCTCAATAATCTCCCGTAAGAACTCCACATAGAACTAAGATCTTCAATACTTAAATAAGTAAGGTATTATACCTTCACAACGACTCGTAGACTAGGATCAGCAGCTTTGATCATTCCCTGCAAATTATTTACGGAAATTTAAACAGAGAAATTATTTCTAATTTCCTGGTAAATCGGTGAAGGAGTTCGTACCAGCATCTTCACGGAATCCAAAGGAGCGCTTCTCTCATTTCCCCTGAAGCTGAGCAACGCTGAAGCTGAGGATCTGATGATCAACAGAAACAACAAATGAAATGAAAATTTTGAAAAAGAAAAAGAACCAGTTCAGTCGGGGGGAAAAAAAGCAAAACCAAAGAACCCGTATCCAAATCTAAAGAAATCTGAGGAAAGCGAGAACCTTGGGAGATTCTGTAGGCAGTTCATCTGATGGGTCCGAGAAAAAATATCTAGAGGAAGAAAACTTGAAACTCTTCTTAAAGCCTCTGATTGTTAGACGACGACGACGATGATATTATTTAAAACAAAAAGAGATGCAAGAAGACGGATTTGCCCTTTGAACTGACAAAACGCCGCCGTATCATCTCCGAGAAGTCCAATTTTTGGAAGTTGCCACGGACTCTATAGTTTTACGCGTGTGATACACGTGAGTGTATGTGCGCGTAACATGATCCGGTTCGGGTTTAAACCAATATCCCGAAACCGGCCCTAACCGGATAAAACCGGAACTCGGACAAAACCCGGTTTTGGATTTGGATTAAATTTACGTGAAGAGAGCAAAAAACTAGGAAATCCAAAATAGAAACCGAACCGGCCAATCCAAACTGTAATCAAAATTGGTTTTCAAGTTACTCATATAACAAAACCAAAATAACATTAGAAACAGAACCAAATGATACAAGGGTTCTAATTCGACGTAAAGGCCGTGATACCAAGAAACAACTCTCTCCCAATCAAATCACTGATTATTCTTACTTCACGATGAAAAATTCCTCGCATGGTACAAAAACCCCTTGAAAGAAAAAGAAAAGATGACTCCCATGATTTACCATTACAAAAAAAAAAAAAAAAAAAAAACA
>NW_010960187.1:1558217-1586433 GCF_000463585.1 Tarenaya hassleriana | reverse complement strand
AAAACCCCCTAAAAAAAAAAAAAAAAAAGGACCCCCATTATAACAATAAAAAAAAAAAAAAAAAAAAAAAAAAGATGACCCCCATGTAAATAGGAATATAGAAAAACAAGAAACAAATATTAAAGAGGAAAAAAAAAGGCAATGAAATGAAGAGATCAGCCCAAGAAGATTCTCTTTCAGTAGAATGCATCTTTCTTACCTTCTAGGTGCTAAAAACAAACGAATACACCTCTCAATAAGTTAAGAAATCTTTGCTCCATTGCTTTGTTTTCTAAACAAAAACCTGCAGCTAATTCAGTATGGTTATGGAGAGAGGAGGCTTATGGAAGGCGTGCATATTCTCCCTATACCACACACACACAAAAAAAGAGGATAGTCCTTCATTATTCATCAAGAGCCACGCCTCTTGCACTTGCCGCGTCCACGTTTCCCCGCTCTTGTTTTCCCATTAGCTTTCTTCTCCTCTTTGGCTTGGTCATCCCTGAACCAGACCGAAAAAGCCATTGCTTATAACGTGACAATCTCAAATAACTCAGCACTAGACAGATACATGTATTGCTGAATCCTTTCCTAATCACTTGTGCTAAAACATTATGTTTGCTTTCTTCAAACGTAGACCTAAGCCTTTCGGAGAATTGGCAAGTTATATAACATGAAATAGAACCCCATAAGAGTATTTGCTAATGGGAGAAACTGCAACTCACTCCTCTGAATTTAGATACAAGTCTTTAAGAGCCTGGTTGACTGCGTGGATGACCATTTTCTTCACCTGTTGAAGAAAACACAAGGAGGCATAGATAAGGAAACAGCATTTACTCCAACAACACCAGTAACGGTGAAGAAAATAAAGCACCTCTAACTTGTCCTCTTTGGTGGGGTGGTTTGGTGGAAGTAAGCGAAACTCCTTTGTCAAACGGAAACATTCGCCTACGTTTTCGGGTGAGACAAAGTCGACTGCCACCTTTGTGCATGACTGCAAGAGGTAGAAGATAACCAAACAGAGAAACACATGAATCGCCAAAAACCAGAGATGAAAAGCTTCCAAGAAACTAATACCCGATTGCTTATATGACCAAGCAAAGAAAGAGTAGTCGGGCTTTGATTCTGTTTCTCATGTCTACTACTTAAGAAGTCAAATGGATAATGTTCCACCAAATCACCAGACACAGACCAACAACACCAACTAGCACAATTTGACATCCTTGTGTTTCAGAAAGTTTACCTTCAGATTTCTCACTTGATGGGGGCAACCAGCCGGAATCAAAACAGCATCTCCAAGCTTCTGAACAAATGTCCATGGTTCAATGCCTGCACAATAAACAAGAAACGTCTACAAATAATGCCTAAGACAAACTGAGGTTAAAAAGTAGAACATAGGAGGAACATAAGTTTAACATACCGTATTCTTCTTTGAGCTTCCTCTTATGCTCCCACGTCAAATAGAAAGTCTGGTCATGAATTGGGTGAACAACCTAGAAGAACCGAATGAATCAGTAAAAGACGAAAAGAAATGCGAAGTTACAGAAACAATGGAGGCAAAGAGGATACCTGAGGCAAAGGGCAACAATGGATATGTCTGAACTCTCTGTAATGTTTCTCGAGGTATTTCTCCAACTTTGGAACATCTTCTCTCCGGAAAATATCCCAAAGAGCACCTCCTTCAGATTCGAGCTTTTCAACTTCTTGACCGTTCTTCTCAAGAAATTCGTCGATGTTGGCTTTCAAAGAGACAAGTTCTTTCTGATCTTGTTCAGCATGTTTTTGTTTCAGTTTTTCTATTTTCTCAAGATTTTCCTCTTTGATGGTAACTTCGCAAGTGTGCGTCAAAACATTCACCTGAAACAAAACAAAAAAAAACAGCAGTGAATATGGGTACTCATGCACTTACCATCCATGTCATATAAAAGGAAACGGCCTCTTTATGGCTTTTCTTTTCAAACTTTGTCTGGTAAACGCCCAGAATGTTCACATAAAGGCATCCTCATAGAAATGCACCAAGAAGCCTAGGCACATACTGCAGAGAATTGAGCGAAAATCGATATGAGTACCCTAAAATTTTAGGCTTACAAATTTATATTTTAAAACCCTTAGTGAAAATCGAATACATTTTAACATCACTACTACTATTGGAAGATCATATGTTTATATAGATGTTCAAACAGTTGTTATATAGGAGAAGAAAGTTCATGTATTTATTTGAAAGTTTTCTACAAACTGCATAAAAACTTGCAGCCCATAACAACCCAAAGAAATTTGAACCCATTAAAATCCATTTATGGGTAAAAAGTAAAAACCAAGACCCTTAGGGTTTTTCATCTTTTTTGCTTCTTTAGTCAGCTTCACCTTCACCTGTGTCATCTCCCTTTAAGAGCTTTTATAAAGGGATTTACTGATTCGAATTCGATCTTAAAAACTTCATTGTGTTGGCACTCGCATCTAGGAGGTGCACAACCTCATGCCTAGAGGTAACCCTAGGGCCAGTAACCCGGGGCCACCTTATAAACTTCACATCACCCTAGGTCTAGAGGCGTCGATCAGCTTGCCCGACACCTCTAGCACCTAGATGCATCTCAAGCGCGCTATTTAAAACCCAGGTTACTCACAATAAAGGCAAACATCTATGCTTTCACAAGTTCTAAAGACATTCATAATCAAGAATGCCAAAGTCAAGAATGCACTAAAACATTTGCTTGAACCAAAACAAAATAGTGAACCTAGGTACCCATGCAGTCATCATCCATGACGTACAAGCAAACTACCTTCTTCTAGTTTGAATTTCCAAACTTTGTCTAGAAAACACCCACAATGTTCACATAAAAGCAACTTTGCCCAAGGAGCTCACACAAGAAAATCGATATTGCTGATATCATATGATGTTGGATTCTCTAAATCTCTCATAAGAATGAAATCAAAAACACCGAAATGCAAGATCAGATCACTTATACTCTCCCCTGTTTTACGAACTTGAAACGGAGAGTAAACTTTCATTCATTCAACTTACATGCACACTTACAGTACATACAAACTACTCGATTTTCTCTTACTCGAAACCAAGTAGGATTGCAGAAAACAAATCGGCAATAACTTCAGCCATGGACACTTGCTCTTATAGAACAAACTTAGTAACCGACTAAAAACAGAGTTAAACTTCCACAAATAATCGTCATTGAACTGCTACGAAACTGCATCAAACTTTGTAACAATGTAGAACAAAACGTCATTAAACCTTGAGTCACACAGCAAACAATCCTCCATGGATCATGGTTTATCACATTTTACAGACTTCCAAAGCATCTCCTTCAATCCTTCAACAAATTTGCGGACGCTAGTAAACCAAATTCTGGGACATGATCCTTTCTACCCCCGGAACTTGACACAAACTCATTTTCACAAAGATCCATTCCACGATTGGCATTTGCATCATGGCTTGGATCTTTTGACATTGTTTTTTATCCTCGATGTTCCTTACTATAATTGTCTTCACAACTTCTTTCTCGAGTGCTTAACTACTCCTTCTTGAGTACACATTTGCCCTTCTCGAGTGCACAACTGCCTCTTCTCGAGTATACAATTGTTTTAGTTCTACCTGATCGAGGCACAACCCATACAACTTACAACAATCTTCCTTTTTCAGCTTCTTTTCCTAAGACTTCAACCCCCCGAACTTACACTACAACACCTCTTCCTTCATGGAGCATGACAAACTCCTCCTCCATAAACACTCACTTAACTCGGAATTCCGGTTCCTCTGCTCCTTCTCACTTGAGCTTCATTCGGGGCATTATCAAAAATACCCTTAAAATGCTATTTCTACTTCAAGACCTACCCTGGTCACATGTGACCAATGTGACCGAAATATAGTATGGTCACATTTTGATTTTTATCGATTATAACGTTAAATTTATGGTGATCACACTAATTCATTATGTTTATACCTTGTATATCTTACTAATCATTTGATTAAAACATCATAAATTTAACGTTATGAACAATGAGATCAATATGTGACCACACTATATTTCGGTCACATTGGTCACATGGTCACAAGGGTAGGTGTTGAAGTAGAAGTAGCATTTTAAGGGTATTTTTGATATAATGCCGCTTCATTCCGTGGGATCCTAAATTTTACTTACTCTGTTTACAACCAGATCCCCATCTATACAATCCTTGTCGAAAGAATCCTCAAAGAAGATCTCTTTTCCCAAAATATCCTTTGAATTTCCTTTTCCATACAAAAAATGAAGCAAGCTTGTTGGTCATCTCATTGCTCTTAAAATTTACACGGTTTCCGGCACATATTTTGCGGTTCATTTCCCTTCATGGCTTAAAAATCCATCTCAGAACAATATGAAACCGTGAAATTCTGCTTTCACTGTCACGTACCACAACATCACCATCCTCTGAGGCATCTCAATCGTTCCGTATGACGATTCTTGTCTGGCGCCTATGGTAACAGAGACAGCATCACCGCCAAGGCAGGGCCGGATTTTTTCAGATCTCTTTCTTTGGATCTTCATTGTTATTCTCATCAATTCCTCTCAAGAGGATGGCTTTGTCATTGATCCCTCGGCCAACTCCCCCTTGCTGGCCACTTTGTCTCTCTGCAAAATACTTTGATCTTCGGTGCTACCCGAATCATCGCCTTCAGTAGCCAGGAATTTCTCTTATGAGTTCCTTCTTGACCAGTCTCGAAGAAACACAACCATCTCTCTCTGATTCTTCGTTCCAATAAAATCTCAAACTATTCCCCACATACCTTTTAAAACCTCAAATCGCTCTGATACCACTGTTGGTTTCAAAATCAGAGAAATCAAATAGAATATGTTGTTGTAAGTCTGTAAGTTTGTCTGAGTTTGTTGTATCTGTAAGTTGAACGAATGTATTTTTTGTTAATTTTTGTTTCATGGCCGGAAAGCATATCATATGTTTTGTTTGAGGTTTCATAGAAACCGACATATTACTCATTCATAAGCCATTCAGAGCCTAAATCACAGCAAAGGCAGACATCTATCATTTTACAATGTTTCTCATCAAGAATATAAAAGTCAAGAAGCAACTCACAACCCATCGATATTAAATCCTAAAGGTGCCAAGCTTTAATAGGCCAAGCAGGATTTATATAAACTATCCCGAGCCTCTAAATTAATCTCAATCTTTAGCAAGCCAATGGACGTCAAGTTACCATTAGTGTGTCAAGACTCAAGACTCGTCCTCTTCTAGAAATTTCTCAGAGAAATCTCAAGATTTAATAAACACACACATCTTGATGGTGGGTACATAAGCCTAGCATCAAGACACTAGTTGCTTCCCACAAATTTTTTGTATTGCCCTCACCTCATTCAATTAGCAAGACCCATGAGATTCCTTTTATGTCTAGGCTTAGTTCTAGATACATTCCCTAGTCATTCTCTACCTCGAGTGGGTAGACTACTACAAAATTCAAGCATAATCCATGTTCTTAACTTCACACTATAGCTTTTTACTAGAAAGTGTACGTCATTTTGAGAGAGAACAACTAAGGCTGACAGTTTTCTGATAAGTACTTCAGGGTAACATTTTCTTGAGTCGTTTATCAATTTGAAACGAATGGAAATTATGTGCTAAGGTTGATCAGGGAAACGCACATTAAAAAGAGAAAGACAAGTCATAGAAAAGATTTAAAAAAAAGTAACTAACCGCATCAGACATGTCGCAGTGGAGCTTGGTTACAGAATCGCCACGGCCAAGTTCTTGAGGAAATCCATACGCAATGTATGTCTTTGGCCCCATGTCTGGCTTCAAGCAAATTTTTGGCAGTTTGACAGCGAGATTTAAAGGTCCCTTATCAGGGTGAGTGTATTGTTTAAACGGCAGACAGCACAAGAACTCCTCACCATGACGTGGCAAGGTTTGATGGAAGGAACTAGACGTAGGCCAGTCCTTCAGTTTCAGGACTTGTGGCCAATTCCTGAAGTTATAACGTCCCACTTTGTAACCATTAAAGAATTCACGTACGTTAATTGATCCCTGCATCCATTAGAAGTCACTAAGAGCCATAAATGAAATATGCCATTATAAAGGGAACTCAATAGTTTTTTCAGGTATTACATAAACAGAAACATGTATAGAAATCAACAATCCAAAAGTTTCCATAACCCTTTGTACATCCCAATATTCTTTCCCTGCCTTTTCTCTCTAAAACTAATAAGCACGTTTTTTTTTAATCTCTACACTAATTCCAAAATAGAACAATTGACATCTATTGTAGAGAAATTTAATACATGCAACAGAATCTTATTAGCGAATAACAAACATACACTAGTAAAAGGGGAAACAAAGAGCATAATGGTCTTCGCTCAAGTCCACAGTAATTTAGGGCATAAAGGCTCAGCGAGAGGACAACTGAAACCACTGCCAGACTGCCAGTAGAAAGCAAAAATGACCCTCTAAATTACTATACCTGAAACCAGCCGAACGGATGTCAAAACATCTATAATAACTTGAACCAAAAGAACAGGAACAGAATTCAGTCAATGTTTCATTGCAATTCATTTTTAAAAGAATAAGCAACATCAACCAGATATGGATAAAGCACAAAAATATAGGAAACAACACTGACCTCACACCAGTCAAGACAGTCAACAGCTGTAACATCTAAAAGTACATCATGCTTGATGTTTTTTATCTGACGGAAGGCACGCCACATGACCTCCGGTTCCCAGCTTAATCCAGAAGTAGTATCAAGCACATTTCTAACAACCACTGGTTCACCTTTTACCCAGTGAAGCTGAAAATGTCTCAAATCATCATGGTGGACATCAGTTGCACTTGGACAATATAGATAATTATCATCTGAAACTTCTCGAGCAGCAGCCTTTAACATGTTTGAGTTGTCTGATTCAATATGACCTTCAGAGTTGAAACAAGGACATCGTTCCATAGAAGACATAGGTGAATCCAAATGTTTGCTAGTTTCAGCAATTTTTTCTGCCCCATTGAGCAATTCAGAAACCCAACCATCAGCAAATATGCATTTTAACTTTAAAACACTAGCACCACAATGACATGAGATGCTTCCATCTGTGTTCGCTTTCCACCCAGATGGGTGCTTCACACCGTCTTTGCTGTTTGCCATCTCAATCTTTTCACCAGATTTATCTGTCTTTTCCATGTCTCCATGTAGATAACCTAAACCTCGATTAACATAATTCCACGCCATCTCTTCCAAGCCTGCCTGAAGCTTTCCATCACGGATCTCCCGGCAACAGGTCAAGCAGAGATCAGATGAACAGTTCAAGCAACTCCTATGTAAATCAAAGATAGAAGTTCTGCAACTGTCGCTGGAAGACCAAAAGGTGTCAAAAGTGAAAGGTTGACACGAGTTACTATTACTAACAATATAATGACATCAAAACATGCAAATCAATTTCTGACAAAATGCCAGGGCAGCTTACCAGTAGATTCTTTCATTTGGCAAACAATCTGCTGTTTCAGGTTTCACCTCTGCAAACTTCAACCCTGTGAGAATTAAACCAGTATTAGAAACCTGTGTTTACTCCTTGAGTTAGCTTCTAAGTTCTAACTTTGAGGAAATCCACTTTTCATTCAGGAACGAATGCCGGTCTACTCACTAAAATCATGACCATGCATATTTACTATCAATATGTTTGTATCTAAAAATTTTGCTGGTTAGCTAACTTTGAAGGGCAATGATTTGGACTTCCAAAGCTTGCATGTTGGCAAGATCACAAGTTTCTAACGGAATGGACTCTGACAGAGTAAGGCTACATTCATAATGGGAATGTCTTCTTTTAATGTAAACTTCAGAAACCAACTTGAAAGAAAACTTATGAAAACTAAAATAAAGAACTCGACTGAAAGAATGTGAAAATACAACAAACACAGTTATTATTATTAACGAACGAAATTTATTAAAGAACGAGAATAACTCTGAACTCTTATCTGCATAATCAAAATCAAGAGAACTACCTGATATCTTAGCCTCAGTTTCCATCTCTGCAACCTGTCCTTCATTTATCTCCTTCAGGTATGGAAGAAGCTTCAGTATAATGTACTTAGAATACTGAATCTTCTCATCCTTACTAACCTCAATGTCAGACTTAAGCCCCTACAGAGTTGTAAAAGCTGTTATGCTGAGAAGCTCATATCAGGGACACCAAAGATAAATCAAAATTTGCTAAATACAAAGAAACATACTTTAATGTTAATATCTAGACGCAAGCATGCTTTGCAATTGCAATTATTACAACAGAAAGGGCATGCTTTAGCAATATCTTCATGTGATGAATGGGGATACCTGTGTCATGGAAAACAAGCAGAAAATAGTTCAGGGAAAAGAATTCACCGTCATATCACCATAATGGAAGTTGAACAAGAACCCATAAGATATAACATCTGTGTTGGTCTGATCAGAATCTTCATTTCGTCAAGCACATTTGAGCAACTAAATCTGAACTTGATATTTAATAGTAATACAGGATGGTGCCTTCACAAATTGCCAAGAAGAATTGATTTATGTAATCATGGCCTAAAAGCCCAAGGTTTGATTTCTTTCAAAGCACATCAGAATGACATTTTTTCAATAAGAAACAACCAACTGAAAGGCCCCAAAATCTCAAAAATACAACTTTCGAAACCACCAACGGGTATGAGCAAGCCATTATCAAGAAACAAAATGTCCAACCATTAAATTAAGCAGAGAAAGTGTACCAAGCCGTTAAGCATGCATAGCAATACCGCTTCACCTTACACTTCTGGCAGCGGACAACCTCTTTTCTATCGCTCCTTTGACATTGATGGCAATTCAATGATACTTCAGCAACATACTATATGCCCAAAACAAACGCATATCAGTGTACCACGTAATCAAAGAAAACGAGGAATTTGACAGAACCACGAACCTGCTTGTCGTGTCTATTGATCTTAATGCGCTCTTTTCCCTTATCCTCCTCAGCTTTGGAACCACGAAGAGGATAAACCTTCTGATCAACATTCCTTAAAGAGTCCCCATCCTCTTCGACCCTCTGCTTCTTCGTATTCTCCTTAACAGCATCATCCAGCTTCTCTTGACCATTCTCAATCCCACCTCCCTCTTTCGCAGCTTCTGCAATAACAATGACGTCTTCACCTTCAATACCACCCCTTTTCTCGTCGCCCCCTTCCATCGGCGATTTCGTTTTCCTTGACCTGCGCTTCTGACCCTTTCGCTTCCTTCTACCTTCGTCGTCGATGTCTTCACCTTCTAGCATAAACAACGCAGCGAAGTTGACTTTCCCGGCACATGTCCTCCGAATCCTTCCCGAAGGCGCGTTTCCATCATCACCATAGTTCCCTTCCGGCACCCCTTTTTCGGCCATCAAGCCCTCCTCCGCAGCAACCGGCCCGTCCTCTGCCACCATTGAAATCGGAATCAAATAACCCTCAAGAAACCCTAGCGGGAATATCTGCCACTATTTGGCAAAAATCCTCTCTAAATTTCAAGGGTTTCCTTCCGTTTCCCCGCGCTTTTAAGCAAATTCAACGCGAGACAAAAACTGCTCTGAAAAAACCTGAGCGCCTTTGCCTTTGATAATATATCAATTTTATACCTATTTATAACATAAGATCTTATCAAATTTCCATACAGGGAAGATGGTTACCAGTTCAAAAAAACGTGACGTGACGCTGACGCATCGTTACGCTAACGATACCGTCACCCTATGACCACGTCACTCAATTATTTCAGGATTAATTACGGAAATAAAAAACCGAAATCGGTTTAATTTGCAAACCGATCAATTAAAAACCCAAACGTGTCTCTCTCCACTAACCCAAAATCCCTCACGTCGTTCTTCGACATTATCCATCTAGCAGACCAATCCGAGCTCCTTCCTCACACGTGATCCGATTATAATTTTTTAAAAATCGAATCGTAATCGAAAAACGAAAATTTTTAAAAATAATTTTTTTAACACAAAAATCAACCAAATTATATAAAAATCGAAAATTTATAATCTTTTTAAAACCATGTTAACCGAACAATTGAAACCTGAAATTCGATGGACCGGCTCAATCGCCACCTTCGACCGCAACACGACGGAATCTGCTTCGCCGGCGTTGCCTCTTCGTCTTGGCTTCTCCGTCAGCTTCCGGCAAGACCAGGTTCGTGGATTTAGGGTTTGTCGATTCGATTTGGGAATTTTGGCGCTTTTAGGGTTCTTCGATTTCGTGGGTACCCAAATTCGTGGTTTTTCTTTTACGGGTATGTAAAACTGACGCCCTGTTATGCAGATTCTGTGATTTGAATCTCATCCTTGACACGGAAAAAACGATTCCTCGATCCAAAATCTGAATATTTTGTTTGATGAAATATTTTCTTCAGGATTATGGATCTACACTAACTCCATATATAACCCGGCGAAAATAGATTCTATATGTCAATCGGACCGGCCCAACCCGGTCCAAACCTGCACTCGGTCCGAAAATTTTGGGTTTGGACCGACCGGATTTTTTAGGATCTATATATCCAAACCTGAAATCCAACCATATAGATTTTGGGCTCGAACCCACTCAATAAACTTATTTTTTCTTTTTTTATTTAAAAATATTTATATATTGGATCGATCCGAATCAGGTCCAAATTTTGATTTTTTTAGGATTGAAAATCCTAAATCTAAAACCGTTATTTTTCAAAATTTTCTTCAGAAAATAAAATAACTGGCTTACATTATTTTATACGTTTAAAAAATTCATGGTTCAAAAATGAAAACTTTACTCAACAAGTGAGATTATCTCCCGGCGCTACACCAAACTGGCTGCAATACCGAGTATAGTACCCAACCCTCGACTGGACGGTGGCCGTGTTTGCACCGTCGCACTCCAACGCTCCGTTAATGGCACGGATGGTGGCGCCGAAACCTTGCGAGACAACGGGCTGAACCCTATTGTTCCAGTACCAAAGGGCGGTTTTGAAGGAGAGGACGGGGTCCGTGGCCACGGTTTCAGGTGCGTTAAGGCCGTCGAATCCGAGGGAATTTCCGGCTGGTCCGTAGTTGTAGTTCCACGAGAGTTGGATCGGTCCGCGGCCGTGGTAGCCCTTGCTCGGATTACATGGATATTGTGTTGAAGTCTCGTCGCAATAGTCCTTGGAAGGTCCGTCTATTTCTTCTACGTAGCAGAAATCTAAAACAAAAGGAGATTAAAAGAAATTTTAATTTCCGCACGTAAATGATACGTTAAAATTCGAACGAGTGGTACTTACGTCCGGTCTCATGCGTGACGTGAGCAAAGAACGCGGCGATCTCGCGCCTGGAATCATCGCTAGATCCAATCCGGCCGAACCGAGGATACAATCTGAGCGCCTCGAGGAACGCTCCTCGGCTGTAAAACCTCTTCCCCTCGCAGCTAGACGCGGCCTGATCGATGATTCCGTCGAAGAAACCAGGGGTGACGATATCGGCCACGACAGCGTCGTTAGTAGGCGGAGGGGCAAGGCACGGTCCTTCTTGGCAACCCGCACCGCAGTATTCAACAGTTTGGCCGCAGTATCCGTACTGGCTGCAGCAAAAGCCGCGTTCACAGCCGCAGTTTTGAGCGTTTGCGTCGTATACGGCTGCATGTATTGCTAGTAGAATGATTATCGTAGCTACGTGCTTTGACATGTTGTGAGTCGACGTTTTTGGGTATTATGGCTGCAAATATGCGATGTGGGTGAAGGAATACGCACATATATAAATATATATATACATATGCGTGTGTATATATATATGAATGTATGTATGAAGCAGGAAAAGTATTAATTGGGACGACTTAGAAAAGTCGTTCTTTGTAGAGATTTAAGCATTGCTGCGCCGAATGTTGACTTTGACTCGATGAACGGTATGTTAGTTCAGAATTGAAGAAAAAATTTGGTCCCCGACTTGGAAAATTTTCGTTTTTTGTTTTTCGTTTTAAATTATATATTACTCTTAAAAAAATAAAATAAAAATTTTCACTCCGCATCATCATGATGTATTTATAATACAAATACCATTTGTACAAAATATGAAAAATAAAAGAAAAGAAAAGAGAATTATAATTTTGAATGTAAAAATGTTGAAATTGTGAATAAGAACCGAAAGAGGGAAAATATATATTTTTTTTTTTAAAGCGACGGGAAAATCATTATTAAGTTATTGGAAACAGAAATCGTGAGAAAGTATAATTTGGACTTTTGAATAAGAAAAAATAAAAGAAAGAAAATAACTTTTTAGTGAGAAAATAGATTATTGGAAACGTGAAAAGATAGACATCAAAATAAAAAGAAAGGGAAAATCTATATAAAAAAAACACTCAATTTTCAAATTTTGACAAAAAAAATATTGAATTTTTTTATTTTATTAAATAAATATTAAACTTTTTAAGTTTGATAAAACAAAAATTTAACTATTCTACAATAGTCAAAATAAACAAAATAACTAGAGATGTAAACACGTCAAATTATTTTACTTAGTTTTTTTTTATAATCATAGAAAATTCATATTTTTTTTGGATCACTAAAAAACCTTCAATGTTTTTTTATAATCGCACAAATAAAATTATAAATTTTTGAGAATATTTAAAAAGTTCAATATATTTTAAATATATTTAAACAGTTTAATATTTATTTGATAAAAGAAAAAGTTTAATATTTTTTTGTCAAAATTGAAAAATTAAATTTTTTTTTGTAAAAGAAAATAAGAGGAGGTCAGACTATATAACATTGAAGTAGAAACCAACAAAAAGTCAAGCAATAGGAAAAATACAAGTTTAAATATGAAATTATTAGACAATTTAGTTAAATAATCTCAAAATAAGTATTTCAAAATTCATTAGAAACTACACCTTAAGGTCAAAACTCGATTTGATTCGATCAGATTTCATTTGTGAACGCACACTTTAAAGTCGAATTAAAATTAAAACCAATAAAAATACTCATTCATCTCCAAATTCCAATTTTAAATCTGGAATTTTACTAGGATCTTTGCTTCTATTCTTTCTTGTTTTTTTAAAAAAAAATCATGGTACCATGATAATATATATTGAAAATTATTCACTACTATAATATTTGTATATAAAACTAAAATCTCAAGATATATTATTAAATTAATATAAATATTTAAATAAATATAATTTAATAGTATAATAATAATTTAAAATATTGTATGCATTTATTGATAATTTTATAAGATATTTTATAATCTGTTTATAATCTTATCAAGCCTTCACTATACATTCCATAACAAGCAAACAAAACATAACATAACGTGTCATGTGATGTCAGTTGCAACTCACTCCTCACGTGATGCTTTTGACTTTTTATTTGCAGTAATTATCACTTCCTCGATCTCTTTGTCTGATTTTCGTCTTTCTTTTGTTTGCAAAATGGCTGAATAAACTCGCGTTCTCTAATAGTATAGAAATGTAAACCAATCAATCCTACTCTTGAGGAGAGACAGGTTAAAAGATTCGAAACCCTAATTTTGAGGTTAAAAACTCTAATAGTGACAATTCACCTCAGATTTTCTATCAACCTTAAATTGGATTTATATAATGATTTCTTATTGATTCCTATCAAATTTGAAAACATTTATTTCACCAAAAAAAATTGAAAACATATCTTTTCTTTTTGGCAATTAATTTTCTGTTCACGGTTTGCTTTTGTATTATTAAAAAAAACCAGACATTATATCAAAAATATCTTCTATTTGCTATTTTGATTTCAATACATACATTTCTCCAACTGTGACTGTGACTCTGTGACCTATGTGATCCGAAATATAATTTTGGTCACATTGGTCAACCACATTAAATGTTTCATATTTTTATCAAATGATTAGTGAGATATATAAGGGATGAATATAATGAATGAGTGTGGTCATCATAAATTTAACGTTATGATCAATGTGACCAAAATTATATTTCGGATCACATAGATCATAGGATCACAGTTGAAGAAGGGTATGCCTTGAAATCAAAATAGCAAATAGAAGGTATTTTTGATAATGCCCTGTTAACCATGCCTTACCTATGTATTTTTTTTATAAAAAAAACATGTAGAGGAAGCATCTAATCATAAGGATCGGACAAAAGAAATTAGAGTGGACCCAAACCCTTCAAAAACACAATGGGAAATAAATGGAAGACAGTCTGTTTCCATAACAAAAAATCATCCACTTTGTGTATATAATCTTCAAGGCCACACTCTCACTCGCCATTGCTTCACTCTCTACCCTTTATATAAACACACTCATACTTCACTATAAGCCCAGCCCTCGATCAAGAAAAAAAAAACACATGAAAACCATGAGAAGAACCCATTTACTCTTGCTCATAATCCCTCTCTTAATCTCCACATCTCGAACCCTAAATTGCCATGACGACGATTATGAGCACCAATCCCATTCCTCTAACCTAAAGATCTTCCACGTTTTCAGCCCATGTTCACCGTATCGGCCCTCGAGGCCGCCACTGTCTTGGGAGAACGCTCTCCTCCGAATCCAGGACGAGGACAAGGCGCGTCTCCTGTACCTGTCCAGCCTGGCCGTGGCCGGAAAATCCGTCGTCCCCATAGCCTCCGGCCGGCAGATCATCCAGACCCCGACCTACATTGTCCGGGCGAACGTCGGTCCCCCGCCCCAGCCGATGCTCGTGGCTTTGGACATCGGCAACGACGTCTCCTGGCTGCCTTGCGCCGGCTGCGTCGGATGTTCTTCCTCCGTGACGTTCGACTCTTCCATGTCCACTTCGTTCCGGTCGGTCGACTGCCAAGCTCCCCAGTGTAGACAGGTACGCGCGTTTGGTTTCACGCGCCGTTTGTAGCGCGTGGGGTTGCTATGCCTCGGTTTTGGATTCTAGCCCGTGTGTGGGAGATTGCATATCGGTGTTATATGATTGACTCCTAGAAGGAAGTGCAGTATATTTTTGGCGTTATTGCACGTTGCTGGATAAGGTCTATAGTCACGAGATCAAACAATTTGGATTTTGAATAGTTAGATGGGTCCAAAATCTTTTATTTTTGTGTATTTAGGAAACATTCGGATAAGAAAATTATCAATGTATATATTATATCCCACCAAATATATTGATTTAATGCTTAGATAATGTCACAGAACTGCTAAATTAAAACAAACTTAGCCATTGTAGATACTTTTAAATAAAATGTTTTTATTATTAAAATAAGGGTTTTACGAAGCATTGAATTTAGAATTTATTTTTATTAGATGGAGATCGCCCTTTATTTTACTAAAAAAACAAATGAAAAATGAGAAGTGGAAAGAATCATGCCATTACAACATTTAATCAAATCATATCGCGTTTTTAACCGTATTGTTTTTTTTTTTTGGTAAAGAAACCGTTTTGTATTTACCTGCATATAACATATCAGTAAATCAAATCATCGTTAAGAAAAACAAAATTTAAAATTTCTTACAAAAAATAAACAAAATAAGTGTTTTCAAAATATCAATAATGTCGCAGGATCCAAGAAAATCACCTTTACAGTGCACCTTTTTCATATTGGGCATGGATCACACCCCATTAATTCTGCCCGTGAAGTTTGCATTACAACCCCCAAACCCCACTTGCAAAAAAAAACAAACTTTCGATAAAGATTTTTTTCTTTATCCAATTTGATTGAATTAAGTTCGGATAGTGGAAATTTGTACCGGATTGTCAAATGTTTGCCAAATGGATTTGGATTCGGTTTGGATAGTGAAAAGTTATACCAAATTTAGTCGGTTTAGTTCGGTTTGAGAGCGTATACAATTTGCAGGCCCCGAACCCATCATGCAACGGCGGCGGCGCGTGCGAATTCAACATGACGTACGGCGGTTCCGCCATTAACGCGAACCTCTCACAAGACACGGTAACATTGTCAAAGGACCCGATCCCAAACTACACATTCGGGTGCATCGGAAAAGCCCCCGGAACCTCTCTGCCGCCGCAAGGGCTCCTCGGCTTCGGCCGTGGCCCGTTGTCTCTAATGTCGCAGACCCAAGACCTGTACAAAGCCACGTTTTCGTATTGTCTGCCTAATTTTAGGTCGGAAAACTTCTCCGGGTCGTTGAGATTGGGGCCGGTGGGTCAGCCGGTGAGGATAAAGACCACTCCCTTGCTGAAGAACCCTAAAAGGTCGTCGCTTTATTATGTGAATCTGGTCGGGATTCGTGTCGGGAGTAAGGTTCTTGATATTCCTGCCAGTGCTTTTGCTTTCGATCCGGTCACCGGCGCCGGCACCGTCTTTGATTCAGGTAATACTCTGCCTCCTTGGGCTGTTTTCTTCCGTGGCAAAATAGAAATTATAATTTTTAATGATTTTTTCTCAACAAATCAAATTAATGTTTTTAATAGTAACTTTGAAAGTGTAAATTTGTCTATATCTAATTATGATAGTTTTGTATTTTTTTTATGAAATAATGTAGTTGTCTGTAAATATAGTTTAGGGTTTTTCTTTCTTTCGTGATGACGATCCTTTCGTCACGTTACAGGGACCGTGTTCACCCGGCTGGTCGAACCAGCGTACGTAGCGGTGCGGAACGAGTTCAGGCGCCGAAACAAGAACTCGAACGTCACGTCGCTAGGCGGGTTCGACACATGTTACTCCGGCCCTATCGTCGCACCCACGATCACGTTCATGTTCGCGGGGATGAACGTGACGCTGCCTCAGGACAACTTCCTGATCCGCAGCACGGCCGGCTCCACCACCTGTCTGGCCATGGCGGCGGCCCCTAACAACGTTAACTCCGTCCTCAACGTCATCGCCAGTATGCAGCAGCAGAACCACCGCGTTCTCGTCGATGGCTCCAACAACAGGCTCGGCGTCGCTCGTGAACTCTGCACCTGAAAAATCAAAAGTTTGATGAAATATCTTTAAATAAATCGAGCTTTCAAGATTAGACGAATGTATTCTTGTATTTGTCTGTGTTATCGTACAGTATATGAAGAGGGTTAAATATCTCTCTTAACTTTGTTAAAATGCATCCTCTTCATGTTATAGACCGTCATCGAATTTTCTTGTGACGAATTTTATAAAATAATATTAAAATAATGGACTCTGGATATTTGTGGAAATCCATTTTGATATTTATAGACAGATTAGTGAAATTTAGTTATTTTATATTAGTATATAAAAAAAATTGTTATTTTGAATTCAAAACTCAAAATTTTAAAAAAGGAAAAAATAGCTCGAAACTAGGGGTAGGCGTTTCGGGAAACGGTTCAGGTTCGGGACGGAATAGATCGGTTCGGTTCTTTCGGTTTTATAAAAATAGGTACCAATCGGGTTTTTTATTGTATTCGGTTCGGTTCGGTTTCGGTATCGGTCCGGTCCGGTTCCGGGTTTTATTAAAAAAATGATAGATTTTTTTTTAAAAATATTCGGTTTTTCGGGATTTTTAAAGTTCGGTTTGGTTCGGTTCGGTTCTGGGAAAATTCGGTTCTCTAAAAATTGGTACCGTTCGGGAAATAACAGCGGTTTCGTGTCGGAAAAAATACCGTTTTAACGGTTCGGTTCGGTCCGGTTTCGAATAACCGAACCGAAAGACCCAGCCCTACTCGAGGGGTAAACTTCACAAATACCCTTTCGTGTCGCATGAATTTCTCGCCTACCCCACCAAAAAAAAAAAATTTGCGACTTTATTACGACTATATGTAACTGATATACAACTAAACTAAAATAAGAGTAGTTTTTTGGTATATCTGTTGTATATTAGTTATATATCAGTTCGCAATTTTTTTTTTTTTTTTTTTTCTGGGGTAGGCTAGAAATTCATGGGACACGAAAAGTGTATTTGTGAAGTTTAGGGGTAACAGGGAAAGCGGAAATCACTGCAGAGAGGAAGTGCTCAGAAGTTTGGCGAAGAACCAAGCAGTGAACCAATGGCTACCGGCGGCGGAAACGCCATAGCGACAGCTCCGGTATCCGGCGGAGGTGGAGGAAACGCGGAATGGCACGTCCGGCCACCAAACCCTAAAAGCCCTGTTGTGTTCTTCGATGTCTCCATCGGTGGCATTCCCGCCGGTCGGATCAAGATGGAGCTCTTCGCCGATATTACTCCGAAGACTGCTGAGAACTTCAGGTCCTGTCTTAGTACTCACCTTATAATTCTCTCTCTGTCGCTCTGCTGATTCGAATTATCTCGTTTCCTTGGATTTTTTCCAGGCAGTTCTGCACTGGAGAATACAGGTATGGATATTTTCTTCTGGATTTTATACCTTGTACTTTTGATAGATTCTCGACCTTAGTTGTTGCCTCTTAGTTGCAGAAGGGCTTATACGAATCTGGAATCTTGTCTGGGGTTTCTTTTGCATTTTAGATCCGAGGTGTTACATTCATGTAATTCTTCGAATTTACGGCATTTCCGTGATGATGCATCTAAATATTAATTGGGATTCATCTTTCCAACATGTAGATTGTTTCTTCGTTCGGGTTGCTCGTGTTTCATTCTACAGTATGAAATCAAGGGTCGTTTTCTATAAGTTTAGTTGTTAACATTGTCAGAGTTTAATGCTTCTGAATGATTGAAGAATACTTTCGATGCAGAACTTGCTTGTTGTTAGACTTGTGTGCCTGCCCCATGATTCTGCATGTTTATGTGTTGTGTTAGCAAATCTAGTCATGTAGTTTGGTAGAATTCTTGGGAGAGTGAAGAAAACTTCTACATCTTTTAGCAAAGTACCGGTTTTCTTTTGATCGTTTTGATCAATTCTGGTGCAATTGCAGAAAGGCTGGGAAGCCTCTTGGTTACAAAGAGTGTCAGTTTCATAGGGTCATCAAGGATTTTATGATTCAAGGTGGTGATTTTATTAAGGTCGGTGCTTGATACACATGATAAGGCCGTGCCTCTTGTTTATACTATACAAATTAGGTTAGCCTCTCTATTTCACTTGTTATCAAATCTCTTACTGTTCCATGTATCTTAGATTCTGCAGAATGACGGCAGTGGATGTATGTCCATTTATGGCCACAAGTACGACGATGAAAACTTTGTTGCCAAACATATTGGGTCAGGACTGCTCTCAAATGGTATGCATTGGCATCTTTATTAACCTTGAATATGTTTTATGCGGTCTAATAGGTACTGGTATATTGCCTTTCGAGGCGTTAAAATGGTTAAAGCTGATGAATTCTTGTTATTTTACATAAACCAAACACTTACAAAACACAAAACACAACAGAGACATAAACAAATTTGAAACATAAACATTTATTCTCCCACATTCATACAACACAAACTTACGCACACATATATATGATTGCAGAGAACACAATCTGCAATATTGTTTACAACATTCAATACTTGCTTATATAGACCCAATATAATAACCGATACAGTTACAAATTTTAAAATTTTTACAACTTCCAATAACTGCAGAAAATTGCTCTTGAGTCATGTAACCAACAATTCTCTTCTTGGTTTGCTTTTGTATGGGTTTGTTTTTCTTCGTGGCACTAATGTTTTAGTTCTACAGCTACATTTCATATGATGCGCATGATTTTGATCTTTAAATATATGTTTCCTTCGATTATCGCAGGCAAACAGTGGGCCAAACACAAATGGGTGCCAGGTAATATCAGTCCCCCACTATGACGTCCTTGTTTGGTTGTTCAGTTTTATATATCTGAGAAATGATCTAGACCAATGGAGCATATTCCTTCTGTAACAGAGTAGAATCCATGAAAACTTGTTCAAGAGCTTCTGAAAGTAACTTGTTTACAAGCTGATTGAGCGCTCACTTCTCTTATCTTTTTTACTTGTGAGACTTTTTGAGTATGATGGCGAACTTTCCCCCGACAAGTTTATACATTGCAGTTCTTCATTACCTGTTTCAAAATGCGACTGGCTTGACAATAAGCATGTTGTCTTCGGGGTATGCTCCTTTTATCTATATACATCCTGAGTTTTGTTTCTCCCTTTACTCTTTTATCATGGAATAATTTTCTATAGCATGAACAAGGTGGAGTGTCACTATTAGTATACTATTTTGCTATGAACCGAATTATCCTACAAAATGTTTCAATAGTATATAAATCTTGTCTATGGATTTAGTGCCGTGGTTGGGTTGGTCCACGATTAGAAAACATAATGAACCAAACCGTGCATAACCGGTTCGGCACATTACACATACTCATATTTTACGGTAGTGACAGGAAACCGCAGTAGGACGGTTGCTTTTCTATTCTGTGTGCGTCCTTGAGGAAAGTATTGCGGATTTGACTACCCATCATTTGTGTTAAGCCGACAGAAAATTCCTACGTTGTTATCTCTAGTTCAGATAGAGGCATTATGTAATCGTCATGCACATAACCAGTTCTTCCGAGTTCATTATTCTCTGTTGCTACTACTTTTTACGTTTTCATTTCTTCGGATACAGAGAGTTCTAGGGGACGGTCTACTGGTGGTGATGAAGATTGAGAATGTGGCCACAGGACCCAACAACCGGCCTAAGCTCGCTTGTGTAATCACCGAGTGCGGTGAGATGTGAAAAATGGTAAGCAAGTAATCAACTTATTAAAGCCGATATTTTTCGCCAAAGCTTTCTTAGAAGTTTTTCAGATGTTTCTAGTGAAGGAGGGGCTTGTAGAGCTATATAATACACGTGCATTTGACAAGCTAAATCTAGATATATGGGTTTCACAACAAAGATGTGGACTCTGACAGTAATTGTTTAGGACACATTACAGGTTATGGCGATTTAAGGGTTTCTTCCAATCCATCAACACTTGTGATTCCAACCTTTTTTTTTTTTTGATATAATGTGTTTTGTATTACTCAAAATTGGGGTACATAGTACAAGATCCAAATCCACATTAAAAGCTTTCGCTAAAAACCCTGTGACAGGAATAAATTTTACAGCAATTTCATCCTTCGTCTAATATCTCTCGCGTAGTCGTAAGTGAATACCAATCCTGAAGCAGAGTGTTGCTTCGGTTTTCTCGAGCCTGTTGTAGTGACAGGAGGGTAGTTCGGATTGATCGATCGATACGCACCATCAGAGGTTGTACAGCCGTCGAAGTGCTGGAGAATATACGTGAGTTTCGCTCTTTCCAAATCTCGTAGATGACGTGTTGAATGAGGCACTGCATTAGTATCTTTCGGTTCCTGCCATCAGATTGGAGAACTCCATTCAACCAAGAGTTACATATGACTAGGTCACCTGGTGGGTTGCTCCAAATCTTTCTCGCCATTCCCTGCCAGATCTCCGCACTGTAAGGGCACCGGAAAAAGAGATGGGCATGTGATTCTTCTTCTTCGGCACAGAGGACACATGTTGAGTCTTGTATTGCATTCCAACACCGCAGTCGATCCCGTGTTGGCAGCCTTCCTTGCATAACCATCCAATGTACAAATGCATAACGTGGTATCGCTTGTTTAAACCATACCATTCGCGCCCAAGGCACTTGAGGTGTTGTTTCACGCAGTAACTTCCATGTCGCTGCTGCTGAGAATTGACGTGAGTACACATTTTCTGCCACTTTCCATTCATACTTGTCATCTTCCGCGGTCTGATCAGGTACCGAGATTGAAAGCAAGTGTATATGCAGTTCTTGAATCCTTTGGGACCGAGCCCCAGGAAGGAACCAATTTCCCCCTGATGTTGCTGCACTTACTTTGCCGGTAATGGGAATTCTGAGTAGTCTAGGCCCATTGTTTCCAATATATTCAAGCAGAGGTCCGAAGGTAGTCCAACTATCATGCCAAAAGGACGGTCGTGTTTCCATTCCCGATCCGACATCTGATATATTGTGTGGCTAGCTCTTTCAACTTCAATAACTTCCGGAAATTCCACGACATTCTAGGGGTAGGTGTTGTGTTCCAAAAGGATCCTCTCTTTAATACATTTTTCTTGACCCAAGCCACCCAAAGTGAGCTAGCATCTTTAAAGAGACTCCAACTGTTTGAGGAGATATTTAGGAAGTAGGAAAACTTGGCTCCAACTGTTTACCATGCCATATATCACTGTTGCGACCAATTGGATCTTCCCTGCATAAGATAGTACCTTGCTTGACCAACTGCTCACTTTGTTTCTAACTCTCTCCATCAAGGGTTCATAATCAGCCTTTGATAATCTCTGCGTACTCACTGGAAGACCCAGGTTCAAGTTGGACAGAGTACTAATTAACCAGACTTGGTTCGACCAATTCCCGACAGCATATGCAGAATTCTCAGCACCGGGGCCTTCAGATCATGCCCCAAACATGGTCCACTTTCCTAGCGGTTTAGATCAAGTTCGGAAATTCTTCAAGTTTTTCCCACATATTACCCTTCACCCGCAATTCTTGCAGGTAGTTCGAGACAATTGGAACTACGGTAGAAGTGAAGATCAAGCCCAGGAACGCCTAAAATCTGCACTAAAGCAGCTAAAAAAGCCACTAAGAGACTTGAACCGTGGAAGTTTCAGTGACATTTCTAGGAGAGTTAAGCAGTTGGGAGTTGCTTTAAATGAAATCCAAAATCAGCTACTACAGGGGCCAACACCAGCGCTCATAGAAGCAGAACACAAGGCCAGGAATGATTGGAATATGATGGTGGCAGCAGAAGAGAGTTTCCTGAGGCAGAAATCAAGAGTGCAGTGGTTGAAACTAGGGGACAGGAACTCGGGCTACTTCCATCGTGTGGTAAAAGGAAGGGCAGCGAAAAACCAGATTCACTACTTGCTTGATGAAGAGGGGAACAGGCTTCAACAGAGACAGGAGATTAAGAATCATGCCATTGACTACTACGCCAAACTATATGGATCGAACCTGGAGGAACTCGACCAAATTCATAATGGAGAATTGAGGGACTTAATTACTTTCAGATGTTCGAATGCTCAGCAGGAGCTGCTGACAACGCAAGTTACAGATGCAGAAATCTTGGCAGAATTCCAGACACTCCCAGTCAATAAGAATCCAGGGCCCAATGGATATTCTAAGGAGTTTTTTACGGCGCCGCAGTCAATGCCTGGCCTGTAATATCCCAAGTCGCCGTAAAAAACTCCTTAGAATATCCATTGGGCCCTGGATTCTTATTGACTGGGAGTGTCTGGAATTCTGCCAAGATTTCTGCATCTGTAACTTGCGTTGTCAGCAGCTCCTGCTGAGCATTCGAACATCTGAAAGTAATTAAGTCCCTCAATTCTCCATTATGAATTTGGTCGAGTTCCTCCAGGTTCGATCCATATAGTTTGGCGTAGTAGTCAATGGCATGATTCTTAATCTCCTGTCTCTGTTGAAGCCTGTTCCCCTCTTCATCAAGCAAGTAGTGAATCTGGTTTTTCGCTGCCCTTCCTTTTACCACACGATGGAAGTAGCCCGAGTTCCTGTCCCCTAGTTTCAACCACTGCACTCTTGATTTCTGCCTCAGGAAACTCTCTTCTGCTGCCACCATCATATTCCAATCATTCCTGGCCTTGTGTTCTGCTTCTATAAGCGCTGGTGTTGGCCCCTGTAGTAGCTGATTTTGGATTTCATTTAAAGCAACTCCCAACTGCTTAACTCTCCGAGAAATGTCACTGAAACTTCCACGGTTCAAGTCTCTTAGTGGCTTTTTTAGCTGCTTTAGTGCAGATTTTAGGCGTTCCTGGGCTTGATCTTCACTTCTACCGTAGTTCCAATTGTCTCGAACTACCTGCAAGAATTGCGGGTGAAGGGTAATATATGGAAAAAACTTGAAGGATTTCCGAACCTGATCTGAACCGCTAGGAAAGTGGACCATGCTCGGGGCATGGTCTGAAGGCCCTGGTGCTGAGAATTCTGCATATGCTGTCGGGAATTGGTCGAACCAAGTCTGGTTAATTAGTACTCTGTCCAACTTGAATGCCACCGGGTTTGCTTGGTGATTATTCCACCAAGTATAATGTAACCCTCTGTATTGCATGTCTGTAAGCCCCGCTGTCTCAACACATCTTCTAAAATCCTCCATACCTGGAGAAGAAGCATTGATGGTTTCGTGGTCAGACCTTTCATTGTGGAATAATAATTGGTTGAAATCTCCTGCAATAACCCAAGCACTATCTCTCATCAGCTCGTGACTGCTTAGCTCAATGAGTTCCTTCCAAACTGCCATTCTTTCCGAGGCCATGTTTTTTGCGTAGACGAAAGTTGCTGTAAAAACCCTTTGTCGAACAGGGTCAAATACCCCACAGTAACTGCTTGGCTCGAAGCTTTATAGATGTGGAGTATAATAGTCGGATCCCATGTCACCCATATTCTTCCGGATGGATCAGCTCCATGATTGCAAAAGGTTTTCCATCCAACTGGAACTGCCGAGAGGATTCTTGCCGCGTTAGGTGGTTTGATGTGGGACTCCAAAAGGCCACCTAATAACATATTGTGGTCTGCAATCCATTGCTTTACGCAACGACTTTTATTTCTGTCGTTCAATCCTCTTGTATTCCAACAAAAAATCATGGAGCTATGATGGCTAAGTGCGCTTCTTACTCGTGGTTTTGCAACCACGATCCTTTGGCTGCACCAACTTAAAGCCATCTGCAGTCTCTTGATCAACCTTCCCCTGCTTGTATTGAAAAACTGATTCTTTCCCTGTAATGCGGTCCGAGGTTATGCCTGGTGCTTGATCTGTCATTGTCTTCAGTTTCCCAGTCTGAGCTCCTTTACACTGTTCTGTCTCAGCCTTACCTTCAACATTCGTCTGAACAGATAATGGTTCAGGAGATTTTACAACTTGCTGGGGTAATTCCTTGGCTATTTGAGCTGTCATTGTCTTCAGTTTCCCAGTCTGAGCTCCTTTACCATGCTCTGGCTCAACCTTACCTCCAGCATTCGACTGAACAGATAAAGGCTCAGGAGATTTTACCTCTTGCTGGGGTAATTCCTTAACTATTTGAGGCTCAATTGATGTAGGATCCTCGATAGACCTATGTCCTCTGTCTGTAGCTTGCTTTGATCCTTTGCGTTGGCTTTCGTCGGGGGTTTCATTTCCCGAATCTGAAGTCGATTTCTGTCCATGTAGTTTCTCCTGCTTGGTCTCAAGTTTCGTTTGTGCCTGCTTCTTCCTCCACTGGTGGTGTGATTGTTTTGCCTCTGGGTGTGTAGTTTTCGGGCAGTACTTTGCTAAATGCCCCAACTCCAAGCATATGGTACAGCTGGGTGGGAGCCATTCATAGGCAATGGGGATGAGCCGCTCCTCTTCCCCGGGTAAGGTAATCACTATATGTTTCGGTGGTGGTTTGGTCATGCTAACCTCTACATATATCTTGGCCCAATTGAACGATTCCTTTGATTCCGTTAATGGATGCAGGTACAACGGCTCACCAATGCAAGAAGTTATCCTGGCCAGACTATCGGAGTCGAATAACTTTTCGGGAAGATTTGTCAGTGTCACCCAAGTTGGGACTGATTGAAGCGCTGGTTTATCCGGTATGTCATTGGGATCCCATGCAGTGATGAACATAGGACAATCACCCACATACCAGAAGTTCCTCATGAGAATAGATGATTTCAACCTTGCACTCGGTATCTTGAAGAGATAGGCACCTTTTCCCATGTTGTGAACTTTGATCCGAGGTCCTCCTTTTGCCCAAATTGCATTAACAACTCCTATAATCTTACCCATCGTAGGCGGTCTACCATAGAATTGCCCGATTATGAAGTCATCCCACTCCTTTCGTGACGCTTGGAGCATTTCGGCAGTGAAGCTGACTAACGGGATTCCCGTATGGTGTGTCTCGGGAGTTCCTAATTTCCGCAAAGTCTTGATAGAGCTCTGCAGTAGCTTACTCCATGAGTTGCTGGAGTTCTCGTTGGATTTTTGCTGAGGGGAAGCTAGATCCTCAGATTTTTGTCTGTCCTCTGCGGTGTTTGATACCGCTCCAGAGGCAATTTCCACAAGCGCAAAAGCTGGGTTGGCCGACAAAGCGGTCATGGGTGTGGGAGTAGGCGAGATCGGGTTTTGAAATCCCTGATCTGAGATATGTGATGGGCCCCTCTGACCCGGAGGAGAAGCAACTGGTTTCGATGACGGAGTAGCGCGGTGGTCCAGAGAAGGACTTACCGGAGACGGGTGCGGCATTTCACTGACCTGAGCTGAAGTTTCAGTCGAGTCTTCTAGAACTGGAGGCAGAGATCTCTCTCTTGCAGCGGATGTGACAGTAGCTGAGCGGAGGTGAGGGGGCATTTTACCGAATCGACAGTGGGCCGGTCCGGGGGAGGTTTTCCGGCCGGCAGTGGGCCGGCCGGTGGAGTTTTGTGGTTCAGGTGTGGAGTCGCAGCTTCAATCGTCCCAGGAGAGCGTTTGTGATTCCAACCTTGAAGAGATTGAGCTTCATCTTATCTTATGGCCTCTTTCACGAGCACTTGCTGCGGACAAAGTTTGTCGGCTTGTTCTGCCGTTACGGCGGCCTGGCCGAGACTGCTCCTGTTTTGGAACCGATTGACGACAAGCTCGATGTTCTTCATCACATCAAAGCATGGGCCCTGTACATTAATGGACAACCCAGAATACTTTGTTTTGACCACATTAATATGCAAACAAAAAAAAGTTTGGATTCAGATTTCGTTTGAATTTTGATTTAAATTCGGTTGTTTTTATAAAAAAAAGCATTTGTTTTTTCTTAATAAAAGTAAAAGACAGTCGTATGGACTAATTTGGTTCTTGCGATTATGGGAGACAATCAATCATTATGAATGCTGTTGGATTAATAATTAAAATAAAGGGTAATCATTGTTGTCCTTATGGCTCAATTTTTTCTCAGTTATTTTTATTAAATATGGTTCCAAAACAGGTCTAAATTAATTATGTGATAGAGCTACGAATTAGCATTAAATTAAATGCCTATACAAATGGAATTATTAAAAGCTTTGTTCTTTTCGTCTTCAAGCAATTATTAAATGCCTGTACGGCCACGGGTGTAAATGTTTTTCCTCGTAAAAAAACAACAAGTCAAAATTTTTAGACGTGATTATTTATTGATGGCAAAAAAGAAAAAAGAAAAAAGAAAAAACAAAAACATGTGGGTTTCCGTACGCCACCGTGTCACAAGAATTCCGCGGGCTTTGTTCCGGCAAAATAACAAAAATAACCTTAAAAATGACAAGAGTAACATGCATAACCTTAGAATCTCTAGGGTTTCCCAAAAAACCAATATTTTTAATAAAATTACGGAAATACCAGAATAACTAGTCTGACCAAAAATTTTTGGTATGACCAGTATGACCAAATTCAAATGGTATGACCAGTTTGACTGAATTTCGATTAGTTTGACGTTACGAGAAACAATTGGTATCAGAGCAAGGTAACGATTATGGACAACGAAAAAATTGATTTTTCGAAGGGATTACCATTAATATTAACCAATGAAGATGAATGTTATCCCGGATTTCCTTATAAGGGAAAGGTGATAACAATACCTAAAAATCTTCATAATCAAAGCCGATATTATATTGGTACCATCTTTGATGATGATACTAATCATAATCTCGGAAATAAAATAAAGAAAATAGGTTTTACCCTAAATAATATTGTTGAAATGATTTCCTATGGAATCATACATCAAAATCCAGAAAATCATGAAGAAATAAAAAGAAATATTGAAAATATAAAATCAGATCTAGAAAATCAGCTACAAAAATTAATAAAAATATTTGAACAAAACCATGAAAAACAAAATGAAACTGAAAATATAAATAAAAAATTAGAAGAAATAATATATCTACAAGAAAAAAGTATTAAAGAAATAAAACAAAACTCTGAGGAATTAAAAGAATATATTAAAACAATAATAGGATGACAGAAACTATGAAAGAAACTATAGAAAAAATAATTAAAGAAACAACAGCTGAAATAAAAGAATTACTACTAAATATTAAAGAAATACTCACAACAACAAATAATTACAGTAATAATAACAGACAAATTCAAATAATAAAAGAACTTAACGAAGCTAAAGAATTAGTAAATAATATTATTACACGAAATAACGGAAAAGAAATAATGGATCCAGATAAAAATGAAAAACCAAAAATATTAGAAATAATAGAACAATTACAAGAAATAATCGAACGACTTAACCAAAATAGATATATCACTATAAAAGACTTACAAAATTATTTTAAAAAAGAAACAAAAGAATTAATTATTATCGATAAATCTAATTTTCGAATTAGATCACCACCAAAGATATAATGGAAGGACTAGATGATCAGATAGAAAGATTATCAACATTATTAGCGGCTCTTAATATACCCGAAGAAGAGCAACCTGATGAAACTGAAAAAATT
>NW_010960187.1:1553981-1557908 GCF_000463585.1 Tarenaya hassleriana | reverse complement strand
TATAGAAACTAAAATATTTCCAGCAAAAACAATATATCAACATGATTCTGGATTAGATATAATTATAGGAAATAATTTTCTAAAATTATATCAACCATTTATACAGAGAATAAAAACGGTCAGCCTGAAAGCACCTAAAATAGAAAACCAAAAATCAGAATTAGTTACGACAAAAATAATAACAAAAAATGAAATAATAAAATCTATTATAGAAGATTTAAAAAACAGACTAACATTTATAAGTATGACTCATATTGAACAAAAACTTGATGAAATATGTAGTGATAATCCATTAGATATAAAAAATACAAATGAAGAATTAATAGTAATAAAACTAAAAAACCCCGAAGATGAAATTAATGTACCAAATAAAATGCAATATACCCACAGAGATGTGGAAGAATTCACCAAAGAATGTAAAGAACTACTAGATTATACGAGAAAGCACGAGTCCACATTCGGCTCCAGCTTTCTATGTAGAAAATAATAATGAGATAAAACGAGGAAAAAGAAGAATGGTAATAAACTATAAAAAATTAAATGAAGCAACTATTGGGAATAGTTATAAATTACCGAGAAAAGATTATATTCTCGAAAGAAGAAATGGTAAAAACTGGTTGAGCGGTGTTGATGCTAAATCAGGATATTGGCAGCTTCGATTATCAGAAGAAACAAAGCCATTAACGGCATTCTCATGCCCCCCACAAAAACATTATGAATGGAATGTTCTTCCATTCGGATTAAAACAAGCACCAGCAATATACCAACAATTCATGGATAGAAATCTCCGTGGATTAGAAGAATATTGCCTAGCATACATTGATGATATCATAATATTTACAAACGGATCACAATCAGAACACACTGAAAAATTAATCACTGTTCTAGAACGATGCAAAGAAAAAGGATTAATTATTTCTAAAAAGAAATCAAAATTAGTACAACAAGAAATTGAATATCTTGGTTTAAAAATAAATAATAACGGAGAAATTGAACTAACAAATAATGTACATGAAAAAATACAACAATTTCCTAACGAATTAACAGACAGAAAACAAATACAAAGGTTCCTTGGGTGCCTTAACTATGTTTCCGAGCAGGGATTCCTCAAATCCCTAGCAAAAGAACGAAAACAATTACAAAAGAAAATATCAGACAAAATACCATGGTCTTGGACTAATCAAGATACAAATTTAGTAAAACATATAAAAGAAAATATAAAGATATTACCAAAATTATACAATCCAACGACCAAAGACTTTTTGATTATTGAAACAGATGCATCCAAAGAAGTTTGGGCAGGATGCATGCTAGCAATAAAGGATGGAAAAGAATTACTCCATCTTGACCAATATGGTCGTACTAATAATAATGAAGTACCAAAAACTGAGAAACAAAAAACAATATTATGCAAATATATCTCAGGAACATTCTCACGAACAGAGATGAATTATCCAATTCACGAGCTCGAAACACTTGCGTGTCTTCGAACCTTGAAGAAATGGAAAATTGATCTCCTACAAACTCGGTTCGAATTACGAACTGATTCACAATATGTAACAGGGTTCTGGAGGTATAAGATACAACCAGAATTCCAAAAAGGACGATTAATCAGATGGCAACTAGAATTGCATCAATATGAACCATATATTAAATATATTAAGTCAGCAAACAATTGTTTTGCAGACACTCTAACAAGAGAATGGAAGGAATAATCAAGGCAATTCAGAATCAGATCAGTCAAAAAGACAACCAGATCAAGACTATTCAGGAAAATCTCTCAAAACTCTTTGAGGAGAGAGAGGAGTTGATTAAATCCTTGAACATCATCATAAAAGCAACTGGTGGAACACCAGTAGAAGAAGACGAAAAGCAAGAACATACAACAAAAGGATTAGATCAGGTTACACTTCCTACTGATATCAAGATAAAAGAAAAATCAAACAAATGGTACGCTATCTTTAGTGGACCATTCAGAGGAGTATACGAAGACTACGCGATCTTTTCGCAACATACCAACGGAAAGAAGGTTTCACACCAAACTTTCCAAACCAAAGAAGAGGCCCAAAAAGCCTTAAACGAATCCTACAAGACTATGGCCCAAAAACAACCAGTCGAACCAAAAGCCCAACTACCATCAATGAAAATACCCAGAATAGCCCAAATACCAACCACACAAGAAAAGGAGGCCATGAAAAAGGTCACCCTCGAGAAATACCAGTCCTACTGGGCATCCCTAGTGGACTACAAAGAAAAACACACCACCATGGGTTTTTACCCAAAAATGACCAGAACTGGACCAAAGGCTATCTTCATCGGAGAAGCCAACCCATTACTAGCCTTTGATTATCTTCAACATGGATTAGTCGACAGTATTTATACTGATTCAATGAAAATATTTGAAGAATTCCCAAGAAGGATGAAACCAATTATCAGGAATTATTTCGAACGATTCGCAAAAGAAAGAACCATCTTCATGAAGATTAAAAGTTCAATCCCGATCTTCGGAAAAGATAAGATCATACAGTCTCAGGCTGTAATACACCTTGGAGTGGCAAAAGGAGATTTGCCTTCAAGAGACGATGCATCAGAATATGAGATTCCAGATGACCTGGAAGCTCACTCATTATTGGAAGTATTCAAGGCATCAAGAAGAATCCTTGCGGATTCAGAAATCAAAGTCAACTATGCCAGCAGTAACGTATTAGTCATCACCTATAACAATTCGACCATTTCAAAGGAAGAAATGCAAGCAGTAGCAGATTTCGAATTAGACTTCTATCACTTAGAAGGAAAATTCGCAGGATTAGAAGAATCCATCAAGGAACAGCTCTGCAGCTTCCTGATGAGGTATGATGATCACAAATGCACTATCTGCAAAGAACTAAAGGACAAAATGAAAAGAAACAGCCAACCACCATCAGAAGAATCGGCAGACGCGTGATTAAAGGTGATAAGGACTAGTGACCATGTGAAATAATATTGTCGGCAATAGGCCCCAATAAAAGATAAGGTTATCATGAACCTTATCTCTGTAATCTTTATTGTATAATTATGTAATGCCATGTGTGTAAGTCGGGCCCCGGTTTGAGATTCTTATCCTAACCGATAGGGTTCCAAAGTTGTATAAATATGAGCTCTCTAAAAGAAAAATCAAACAAATGGTACGCTATCTTTAGTGGACCATTCAGAGGAGTATACGAAGACTACGCGATCTTTTCGCAACATACCAACGGAAAGAAGGTTTCACACCAAACTTTCCAAACCAAAGAAGAGGCCCAAAAAGCCTTAAACGAATCCTACAAGACTATGGCCCAAAAACAACCAGTCGAACCAAAAGCCCAACTACCATCAATGAAAATACCCAGAATAGCCCAAATACCAACCACACAAGAAAAGGAGGCCATGAAAAAGGTCACCCTCGAGAAATACCAGTCCTACTGGGCATCCCTAGTGGACTACAAAGAAAAACACACCACCATGGGTTTTTACCCAAAAATGACCAGAACTGGACCAAAGGCTATCTTCATCGGAGAAGCCAACCCATTACTAGCCTTTAATTATCTTCAACATGGATTAGTCGACAGTATTTATACTGATTCAATGAAAATATTTGAAGAATTCCCAAGAAGGATGTATGTTCTTGTTTTTGGTCTTCTTCTACTGGTGTTCCACCAGTTGCTTTTATGATGATGTTCAAGGATTTAATCAACTCCTCTCTCTCCTCAAAGAGTTTTGAGAGATTTTCCTGAATAGTCTTGATCTGGTTGTCTTTTTGACTGATCTGATTCTGAATTGCCTTGATTATTCCTTCCATTCTCTTGTTAGAGTGTCTGCAAAACAATTGTTTGCTGACTTAATATATTTAATATATGGTTCATATTGATGCAATTCTAGTTGCCATCTGATTAATCGTCCTTTTTGGAA
>NW_010960187.1:1548796-1553909 GCF_000463585.1 Tarenaya hassleriana | reverse complement strand
CCCAATAAAAGATAAGGTTATCATGAACCTTATCTCTGTAATCTTTATTGTATAATTATGTAATGCCATGTGTGTAAGTCGGGCCCCGGTTTGAGATTCTTATCCTAACCGATAGGGTTCCAAAGTTGTATAAATATGAGCTCTCTCTGGTGGGAGAACTCAGAGTGAAATAAACGGATTTGTTTCAGAACTCTCTCTGAAAGATCTCTCTCAAGAGATTGGCTTGAAGATCTATATCTTCTGGAGGCCTTGAATAGATTCTTTTGAATCCCAAATCAATTACTCCAGAACTCTGGAACTAAACACCGCCCCTGAACAATATCAAAAAACCGATCAGATCTCCGGATCACCAACGAGGAAACGATCTTCACCAACACCAACCGACAGGGATTATCTACAAAAGCGAATCAGGTATGGCATCAACCTCTGCATTCGATAATTTTATACAATCAGATGAAGAATATTTCTTTGATGGAATTATAGATATAAACAAAATACGAAAAATAAGTTTTGATCTCCAAAAAGATGAAAACTTCGAACAGACTATACTAGGAAAAATAAAGAAACAATTATCGAGAACAAACATAATAAAGTTCGGAATAATGGTTGGAGAAACACCAGTACCAATTGAACAAACTACAGGAGAACTCATTCTCCCAATTATTAACAAAGAACAAATCTTAGAACGACTCAGAAATTGTCCCGAAAAACAAAGAAAACAAATAGCCTACATACACTGTAGTACTATTCAAATAATTATAAAATCAACATTCAAAGAAGGTATCGATTCCCCGATTACCTTTCAAATTAGAGATGACAGATTAACCAATTATAAAGAAAGTATTATAGCCGAAGGAAAAGGAAATCTTTCTTCTGGAAAAATTAAATTTAACATTAATATACAACTCGGATTATCATTGAAAGATAAAGACTTGGATAATTCAATAGTTATCCAATACAAACTAGATAGAACAGATTTCATGGAAAAAGGAAATCACCCTTTTTCTATAACCTATCAGATTAACTACGCATTAACCAATAGTCATCACAGTTTAAATTTTAGAAACAAAGAGATTATAGAAATAGATGATTTATTTAAACCAGTAATCTGTCTAAAAAGACCATTAACTGCAATAGAACCAGGACGAAAATCGTTGTTACGACTTAACCCAAGATTAAGTATACAAGAATCACCATCTCTATTATTCAACACTGAACAATCAGAAGAAAACCCGGAAGATTACTCTAAATTACGAAAAACAATATCACAAATCAATAATCTTACAAAATGAATTTCAACGAAGACTTTATCGAAAAACTATCCTTATTAAATCTTGAAAGTTTACCATGCCTAGATCATCTTGAACAATTATTAGTTGAAACTATAGAAAGTATATTCAGAGAACGAACTTATGGAACAATTGAACGAAATGAACTTAATAAGGAAAATCGAAAAATAAGAATGATTAGTGCAATATTTAACGCAGTAAGAGAGATTAAACGAGATATTATAAATTCTGACGAATAAAATGGAAAAAATATACAAGAAAAATATCGAATTATTAAACGCACCAGTACAACATTTAGAAACATATAGTAAACTAAGATGCATACAAAATACAATAGAAAAAGAACAAATTAACAATATAATTACAGAATTAAAAAAATTAATTACAATAAAAGAAATAAAAATTGAATATTTTAGAAAACATTCATCGAAAGATAATTATAATGGACATTGGCTCCCATTTTTAGAAGAAACGCTAAACCGAATAAAAGAAATATTAAGTTTTTTCGAAAACGAAATAAAGTCTCCTGAATAAAATAATAATAAAATATAATTATTATATTGAAGGACAAAATTGGAATTATCAAAATTTCAAGGTCACCCTTGAAGTCAAAATGACATTTAAAGTCATTTTTGTAAATCCCCCCTTTGTTCCTCTTCTAACGTGACTTCCCTTAAATACTCTTTCACAGAAGAAAGTATTAGACGAAGAAGGAGACAATGGCGATGAATCTTCTGTATCCTCCGCCTCCCTCATTGTTCGTCAACTCCATGGCTGTTCTGGGTTTCGCCGGTCTGGCCATGGCAGGATTGTCCGAAGTGCGGGGAAAGCATATGCAGTACTCCAAATTCTCCGGCTCGAATCCTCGTCGTCCTGCCATCGAGATCTCGAGCAGAACCGGAATGCTCTGGCTGTATTCCCCCGCCTTCGCAGCCGCTTCTGCTTCCTTCTACCTCTTCCCATCTGATGATCTCAGGTTTCTTCTATTTCCCTCCATTTCTTCAAGCGGGTCTTCGAGGTAAATTCGTCTGCAACTTGTGCATCGAAAACCCTTTTAATGATTCGGAATTCGCAATCAAATCATCAGTTTTGTGTGTAAATCCAGGTGATGTTCATACACAAGTACAGTGGGTGCATGACTCTTGACGCGGTCATTACCATAACTCTCAGCTATTTCACATCAACAGCCATGATGTTATATACACAAAACCTATCGCTGGAGCTGCCAGTACCAGAATTCGATCTAATGTATGCCGGAGTTCTGGTCTTTGCTGTCGGAATTGTCGGGAATCTGTATCACCACTACTTGCTGTCCAAGCTAAGAAACCGCGGCGGGAAACAACAGTACAAGATTCCAGAGGGAGGTCTGTTTGATAAGGTGATCTGTCCTCATTACCTGTTCGAGATTCTGGTCTTTTGGGGATTCTTTCTCATATCCCAGAACATTTATGCACTGTGTCTCGCCATGGGAACGACTTTCTATCTGATGGGTCGGAGTTCCGCAACCAGAAGATGGTACCTGAGCAAGTTCGAAGACTTTCCCGGCCATATCAAGGCTCTAATCCCTTTTGTATTCTAAGCAAAAAAGATCCAGAAATGTTTATTACAATGATTAAAAAAAATGGTCTGTTCTTTTATGTAACCGAAGACAAAAGGTTAATACAATAACCCATTGATTGAAGAATGCCTGTCATCTAGCAGTTGAATTAACAAAAACAATCCTTGGACCGATGAACTTCATCCTTCCAAGTCCATTTATGTGAAGTGAAATCTATTCCTGAGGATTTACCCGACGAATCGTCTGCAGATAATCTGTCACCTCCTCCAAGTTCCATTGAGCTGAACGATGGAAACTTGCGAGAAATGGGCATTGCGGCTAACTCGCTTCTGTCGGGAACAACTGAGAAACAAGATCCACAACTCCCGAAATGGGTGCATCATTCTAAATAGATCGAGAAAAATAGTTTCTGTTAGTCATTCAAATTCAACCATATCAAATTCAAGAAAATTTGCAACTTTCTTACTTACCAGATAAACAATATCGAATGCACTGCGGTAGATTTGGAGACTCTTATCAATATTATCGTTCCTGAAATTTAAGTGAGAGAACCCATATGAAATGATGAGAGAAAATGGAAACAAAACCTGTAATTTAAATGTAATTAAGCAAACAGACAGGACAGAAATGGCAATAAACCGATTGAAAGAACAGAGCAACTTACAGAAATCCAACAGAGATCCTGTTTTCATATTTCAAACCATCAGACATGCTCAGGTCCCCCAAATGATCGCCGAGAAGTAACACATTGGTTCTTAGTTTTACACGGGCGGTGTCTTCATCTGCTCCTTTGGTGTCGCCTAGTTGATCGTGAAGCGGAGCAGCCATGTCTAAAGCATGCTCATTTTTGTTCAGCACATGAATTAGCTTTCCTGTAAAGTTCAAGGAGTTACAGAGACAAAATCATAACAGGATGTTGGCCTTTTATATACACAGCACAAAATATAAACTAACGAACACAAATATACCTTTAAAAGACACGAGACAACCATTGTCATCAAACACCATTCGGTTTGAGACGATCCTTACATTTTTAAATGTTCTATGAAGTTTCTGCCTCAAAACCTGACAAAATAAAAGTATCCGAAACAGTCATATAGCTGCACCAGAAATATGGTGTATATATACAATCAAACTAAGAAACACAAACAAACCTCTTCAATGACATCGGCAAGTCCTGCTGACGAAATCTGCTGAAAAAATCAGAACGGGGATATCCTTCTCCTATAGCAGATGAAAAATGATATGATCAAGAAATGCTGTTTCTTTCCTTGCCCATATACTATCATAACCACGGTAGTAGATAACACTGTCAAGAAAGCTTACCTCCAAGAATTCAAAAAGCTCAACCACGCCTTCTCGGAAAGCAATGGATGAATCAGCAACAGATTTCTTTATTGCATCAAATGTTAGGCCTCCTTCAATGAGAAGGCCATGGGTTTTACCCCACCTGTTGACACATGAGAGAAAAACAAGAATGAACTACGCATGAGTGATTTTTGTAGCCATTTTCAGCAAACAGAGATCAGTTAATGTGGACATATCAAAAGCAAAATCAAATGCATGTCATTTAGGACAGAACTAAAGAGATTATACAGTACCACTCTTCCATGAGTGATGTCTTCTCTTCCACAGGAATTGCCGGAGAAATCTCCAAAGGATGATAGTATTCGTATAATTCCTGTCTCTTGGCATCATAATATGAGTTCCCTTGTTGCAGAAGCCCATGACTTGCTGAAACATTCAATACAGAGTTACAGATTTTGTGTCGTTTATTGAGATTTATGATTAACAACTACAATTGAAACCCAGAGAGAATATGAACATACTCATTCCTCTACGCCCATTGACCCAATACCTCGTCAATGTCGCATCAAAATCAGCAATCACCTAAATTCCAAGAGAAAAAACAACAAAAAAAACGTAAAAAACTTATGTATCTGATTTCCCAAGGGAGTTTTATGGACCAAACCACTGCCGCAATTTCAAAAAGCGATGAATTGCAATGTACCAAAACATGAACACCGAGAGGGAAAGACCTGGAATTTGGACGGACCCGCATCCCGAATTAGGGCTATTTTCTCACAGACAGCTTGAGGGTTGTCAATCACGGTGTTGGTTGAGAGATCATGCTTCTCCATTTTGTTGTCGCGCGAAGAGTCAATCTGAGAAATTGGGGGTGATGTATTCAAACCAAATGCAACACACAGAGAGAGAGAGAGCGAGAGAGAGAGAGAGAGAGAGAGAGAGAGAGAGCGAGAGAGGG
>NW_010960187.1:1537943-1548584 GCF_000463585.1 Tarenaya hassleriana | reverse complement strand
AGAGAGAGAGAGAGAGAGAGAGAGAGAGAGAGAGACGTGGAGGCCGTGGCAGCGAGAGGAAGAACGTGGCGACTGGTGAATACGGCGGATTACGGAGAGGGGATGATGTGAGGACGGAGCATGGAAGCGTGCGACACAGCCGATTACGCGCATCTGACTACTAACCTCTCCTCACTGTCTCATACTCATGAAAAAATGTACGTATATGGTCACCCTTTCCACAAATCCGATTTTCCATGAAATAAACAGTATAAAATACACATTTATAAAAAAAAATATGAAAAGAAATATACGAATTTATATATTTTCAAAAAATGTAATAACACATGAATTTTTTATTTAGCTAATACATTAACCATTAAAAATTTATACAATTGTACAAATTTTTAAAATATTATTAGATCTCTATCCAAACAATAACACCTTTAAACGAAAATAAAAATATTTGTATTTCGAAAATAACAATATAGAACAATAGTCGATATATATTTTGAAAGCTGTCGATATATTTCAGCAGTATTATTTATAAAAATTCATATAGAAGTTTGAAATAATTGTTGTATATAATGGGGGAAAAGTTATGAAAATTGATGGTAAGTGCATGTTTGGATTATGTAAGAAATAAATTATTACGGGACTTTTTTTCGAATTTTAATATTAATTTGGTTCTTTGATTGTTTTATTTGTTTTATGAATAAGGTAGGAAGGAAGAGCTAAGATTCCAAATGGGCCATTACAAAAAATACACATTTACTTTAGTACATGTATGTTAGAACACACCCTTCTAACTCATTTTTTTGTGGACCGGACCAGTGTGACTATTGTAATTTATTTTAGAGTTACACTAATTACACCGTTAAAATTATATAATCAGTGTGACCATCATTGATTCACCACACTAATCACAAAAAATTAGATTAGAAAAGGTATGTTCTAAAAAACATGTAGCAAATTAGATTAAAAAAAATATGTTCTGAAATATATGTAGCAAAAAAAATGTAAAGTAAGTGTAGTTTTGATATTATGCCGCTCCAAATATGTAAAAATATTTGCAGAACTCAAAACTAAAAAGCATGGCTTTATACAGACAGAAGATTAAAAAACAGGCAGTTTAAGACTAAAACTAGTTTCTTTTATATACAGAAAAAAAAAACAGTAAACTGAAACACGTTTTCCACATTCTAAACTTTTTTTTTTTACATACAAAATAAACTAAAAACAGAGGATCCGAACTTTATATATGCATTCATGAAAGGAGGGGTTGATTGATGATCTTACAAATGGGCCATCCCTCCTGAGAAAGAGATTCCTAGACAGGGGCCGATGATGTTCTACGCAGCTGATACTTTGTCTCTGCCACCGGAGTTACCGGCAGAATCTTCTCCAGCTCCTGATGAATTCCACAGATTTTTAATCTACCAGCCAGATTTCTTTTCTATATGTTGCAGATTCAGGGAAGAGATCAGAGGGAAACCGGAAAGGATGGTGCTTTTGAGGGTGTTGTGCCTCTTTTCAGGGTTTCGATTACCAACCCATTATACAGATGCAACATGCAGAGCTTAAAACCCTAACAATGGCGTCTGAAAACATCAAAAAATGGTAGAGGAACTCACCTTCTGCTTCCTCAACTTTTCATTTTCCTCCTCCAGTCTCGAGACTTTGTTCTCCAGTTCGTTTGTATAAGCCTGCTCATAGTATTCCATTCCAAAAAAATCGTGCAACGAAAACAAAAACCGGGACTGTTATGACATGTAAACACTTTCAAAGTTACAGACTTTACCTGCTTTCTTGCCCTTGAACGTGCAGCCGATTCCCGATTCTTTATCATCCTCTTCTGCCTCCTCTCGACGGTTTTCCCGATAAACTCCTCGGTCGCACCCCTCTTTCTCCCCGGAACCTGCGTCTCTGACAACGTCCCCATCAGGGGAGGAGGAGGTAACACAGCCTGATTCTCGAGACGTGTCCTCGCTTGCAGAGGCTGCGCCATTGGCTGCATCCACTGATGCTGCTCCATGAGGAACTGTGGATCGATATTCGGATCAACCCCGGGAAAATGCCCGCAGTTCTCTTTTCCCACATTCGATTCAGACACAACTCCGGCTTTTACCAGGAAATCCTCCAAAGTGATTTCTCCCAGAGTGGGCTGCCTCTCCTTAATCCTGTCTCCTCCCCTGCCTTTGCTTTGCTCCTGTATGTCTCTCCATACTTCATCCACCGTCTTCTTGCTTAGAGTACCGGTCAACGACGAGAGACTAGCCCGGCATTGCGTGGAGCCGTTTTGATTGCCCGGAGGCACGTCCTCAGGCTCAGTTCCGACGGACTGGTTGGCAGCTTCAGCTGACAAAACGTTCTGCAGAAGCTCGTCGAGGTTCATGCTGCTTAGAGGCTTGCCCGTGTCACCTAACTGGCTCTGAACCTCGTGGAGAGTGAGATTGTACATCGAGCTCGGCGGAGCCAATGGCTCGAACCCATCATTCTTAACACTACAGCGAACTCCAACGTGAGAACCCATCGTTAGATCCACCATACAAACGAAATCACCCGAGTTTAAGGTACGCCTCGTCGAATTAGATCCTATTTTCTGCAAAAATCACAGATCAATTCAACAGAGAAACGTTTTTATGCCATTTTTCTTCTCAAGCTTCCACCTTGTAGAACTCAGTATGGGTTCCGACAAATTACTGCATGGCTTCCACACAAACGGACGAGACTTCCGTCATCAGAATCTCGTGGAACTCGAAGCATAATGCATACGAGCAGAAAGAGATACATCTAAGTAGAATAGCAACAATTCACCACAAATTCTCTGTACGATAAAAGTAAGAAAGACGGGAACTTTCTCAATACCCACAAATTTGATAATTTGATGAATTCATAACGCCAGTGTTCAAACACAGAATTACAAAAATCTGTCCCATGCCCTGAAGAATTTACAGGTGATGAGACACCCATATGCGACAAAACTCGGCGAGGAAGGATGAATTCGAGTGCAAATTCGTCGAACTTTCTCGCATGCAAGAGCACACGGGGAATCTTCGACTCTCGAATTCCAAATTGAAAAAAAAAAAAACAGAATTGCGATCCACGATCTGAAATCCGTATGCTGAAACCGTGTAAAGCAGACTATGCATGAAACTCGCTCACTCTTTGCAATTCAATTTTCAACGAAATCACATGAACAAACACACCAAGAAAGCAACAACCACAAAGTTAACCCACAGAGAAGAACGAGGGGAAGAAGAAGGAAGAGACTCACCTCTGTGAAATCGGAAGAAAAGTGGATCTCCGAAACCCAGAAAAAGAAAAGGAAAGCAGTAAACTTTAAAAATCGAATGAAGCGAAAAACGACAGAGGAGGAGAAAATGATTCGAATGGTCCAAAGACTGAAACTATTTACTATACAAATTTCTGAGTAATTGCCGGAAAAAAACAAAAAAGAGGTTTCTGGGCGGAGCGAGGGAGAGACAGAAACAAGTTTTTTTTTGAGAAATGTTGAGAGAAGAAAAATTAAACCAAAAAGAAAAAACAAAAAAGACAACCCACGATAGGTTTCATTCACAGAGACAAAAAAAAAAGCAAATACGACAAAAAAAATTCCGTCAAACATAATAAAACACGACCGAATTAGGGTTTCGGTCTCTTCCCGATGGGTATGGAGGAAAGATTCAGTGCGGAGAGGCGCCGCAAATTCCCGTCGATAAATTTGGCATAATTCGAATAGTTCTTTGCAAACTATAAAAAAAAATATAATTTGCCGAACTTTGCCAGCTATATTTTTCTTATAAATCCCAAAACTATCCTTGAGTAATAAAAAACCGTTTTGGATATGGGAGAGTTATTGTTTTTTTAAAAAAACGTAACCACGAGATTTAAAAAAAACTTTTTTTGTAACAAATGATCCCGAAATGGTAAAATTCTACGTAGTTTCCTGATTTCCAAAGTTCAAGAACTTGACAAAAAAATTGGTGCGATTCTAAAAAATTCGAATTTTATAAAACAAAATTGTCGTTCAAAAATTTTGAACGATTTAGTTCATAAATGATATTGCATTTTTTCGATTCGATTTTGAGAAATTGTATCGAAATATTCACCCGTATAATAGATTAGGTGAAATGATAAGTATTTCATTTGATTTTTTAAATGGGATTATATTGCCTAAAATTCACTAACTCATTTGCCTAAAACAACAATAGCGGGACATGACATGTCATAGCTCTCAATAAGATTTAGTGTCCAAAGATACAAGATGAGCGAGAGAATACTCGTCCAATAGAATCGGATATTTTGAAATCTCGGACGTTCGTCCGAAGCAAGCCGAGTACATGTCTAAGGGAGATAGAGACGACGACTGAGGATTTCGATTGCCCTCTCCACTAGCCCTCACATTCCTTGTCTTTTCGTCTCGGATTAGATGCGATCTCTAAATCATTTATTTAATTAAAAAAATTCAATTTCTTTTATAAAATTTGTAAATTTTTAAATAAAATGCTCGAATGTAATTAAGTTCATTCCATAGTAAATTAAATTTGCTCCCGATTATAAATTTTTCTGGATACGCTATTACATAATGATAGGAGACCTATCAAGTATCCAAACTTTCATCGTATCTACGGCTAATCCAAATTCGAGTATTCAATCTCACGAAGCCAAAATCAGATAATGTCACAAAAAATATCCGATAGAGCGTCAGATTCTCGAAAAAAATAGATATTCAATCTGTATCCACCGCTAGAACTCTTCAATTGTTGCAATCCATCTTGCCATAAAACAAATCGATAGAGAGATACAAAGCCACAAACCCACGAGGTGAGAGGTCCACACATGCATCCACATGACATATATCAAATTTCCGCATCGTTCAACGACAGTACCTAGACACCGAACATATATATATATATACACACACAAAAACACAATTGTACGGATCACAAGATGAAGGCGTTGAGAAGGAAGAGGAGAGCGAGAGGCGAGTCCATAGCCTTGCATTTGGAGCTGCCTCCTTTGCGATGGCCACTCTTCCTGTGGTGTTTCTTCTTCTTTGCACCCGCCGCTGTATATACAGGAACCATTCCTCCACCTCCTCCGAACCTCGCGGAATCAACTAGAGTCTCTCTCTCTACTCCGCTATTGATCGATCCTACAAACATTATCCAACTCTGTTACATCCTCTCTCTCTCTCTTTTTTTTTTTAAATTGACGATGAACTGTCTGTCGGGGTTATATATACTATATTACTAATATTGAGCCCGTGGTCAAGAGGTATTACCTAACGAAACACTATCCGAACAATGTCTCTAGGATACCAATTACTCGGGTTCGGACCAAATATATATATAAGGGTAGTATGCTATTATTGTCGAAAACTATAGTAATTATAATTAGTGTTTTGAAGTCGTATATTAATTCTACGATACGACCAAAAGATCTCCTTCAAAATCTAGAGATAGCCCGCATACAGATAACATTTCAAGTCGAAGAAGAAGGCCTAGAGTCACCGACTCAATCAAGCCAAGAAATTAAGGCAATTTGCTTGTTGACATGCCAGATTTTTGTATAAACGCTTATATCTAGGTATAGTTCTTTGTAATTCTTGGAATCAATGCACTGAAAATACTCATAATTTGCCCATACTAACTATATATATATATATATTGTTCATTGTTGAGAATGTATGAAGATGAATTTTAGGCGGGGAAACGGTAAAACAAAGAAAAAGGAAAAAGAAGAAGGGGTACCAGATGGCTTGGAGCTTTGTTGTACCAAAGCAACAACAAAAAGGACACGAAGATTGTAGCAGAAGAGGAGAAGGAACACAAAGAGGAGCTTCAATTTCTGTTTTCTCGCCATTTTCTATTTTCAGAAAACCTTAAAACTTCAGAATCAGATGGGTTTTATAAAAATCATTCTCATTGGTCTATGTGTTAAAGAAAAAGTGATGGGTTTTCTTTATTGGTTAAAAGTGAGAAAGAAAGTTGCAATCTTTTGTTGGTTTGTCGGTGTTTTCATCGACCCACACGAAAGAAAGTGATGCTTTTGCCATTAGCTTTTTCAAGGCACCACTTCATTTACATATACGATCCCATAGATTCATTTCACGGCAGTACTAGGATCAGTATCGCGGGAAACTTTTGGTGAGTTGGTTGGGTAGGTACTCGACCATTTTTAATCTCAAGGTCGGAAATTCGAATCCTCTTACCCTCCTCACTTATGAATCTGTCAATTATAGACAATTTAAATTGATTTATATAACCAGGATCTACCCGTTATGCACACTAAAAACAATGCCGGTGAATTCCTAAATCATCAAAAAAAGATTAGTATCTAATTTCTTGTTTTAAAATAAAAAGTTTGTTATCATCAAATGATTAGGAATAACACTTCTTTTAGGATAACCAGGTGTCATGCATTTACATCCAAACTAATTTCGAGATCAGAAGACATGAGTAAACCATACGATTGTAATTATGCTTCCTTCCCAACTTGAAGTTTCGGGACGAAAATTTGCATTTCACCGCTTGATTTACCCAGGTTGGATTACTCGGAAGACCACTTTGGTTGGACCAAAATATCAAACAATAATTTACGAACCCAATCCGACGTAAAAGGTCGAATATGCATTATTCTTTGAACCGAAATTCAAATGCAAATGGAAGTGTGATTAAAATATGAAAACAACTAAAATAACTGAATGAGATATAATTTTTTCAAAATACATTTTTTTAGAAAAATATCCTTTAAGAACTTTAAAATTTTCATATATATATATATATATATGTGTGTGTGTTGTAAAATCGAACGTAATAAAAAATAATTGAAAATTGAAAATTTGTTTGAAAATGATTTTTTTTCAATTAACTGAACATGAAAAGCGAACACATACCTATTGGTTCTGAGAATAAAAATATTTTGAATTAGGAATTAAAAGACTTTTTCTTCTCATTTTTTTTTTGCAAAGTATATTTGTGTAATTGACCCATATATATGTATATATGACCTTGTGGCTCAAAACCATTTCCCGTGGTTCCTTTCCTTATCCAGACGAAAATACGCAGACGAAAGAGGGAGAGAGAGTGATCGGGTAAAAATGGCGGTCGCTTCTCTAATTCCCGTTTCTGGAATCTTCTGTCCAGCATACGCATCGTCAACAAGAACAAGAATCTCCGTGGTCGTTGCATCGTCTCAAAATCAATGCGATGGATCGACTCCGAGAAGAGAGTTGCTGTTGAAAGCCGCTGTGACGGCAGCAGCTCAGATAATGTCACAAAAAATATCCGATAGAGCGTCAGATTCTCGAAAAAAATAGATATTCAATCTGTATCCACCGCTAGAACTCTTCAATTGTTGCAATCCATCTTGCCATAAAACAAATCGATAGAGAGATACAAAGCCACAAACCCACGAGGTGAGAGGTCCACACATGCATCCACATGACATATATCAAATTTCCGCATCGTTCAACGACAGTACCTAGACACCGAACATATATATATATATACACACACAAAAACACAATTGTACGGATCACAAGATGAAGGCGTTGAGAAGGAAGAGGAGAGCGAGAGGCGAGTCCATAGCCTTGCATTTGGAGCTGCCTCCTTTGCGATGGCCACTCTTCCTGTGGTGTTTCTTCTTCTTTGCACCCGCCGCTGTATATACAGGAACCATTCCTCCACCTCCTCCGAACCTCGCGGAATCAACTAGAGTCTCTCTCTCTACTCCGCTATTGATCGATCCTACAAACATTATCCAACTCTGTTACATCCTCTCTCTCTCTCTTTTTTTTTTTAAATTGACGATGAACTGTCTGCGACGGCGGCTGCGGTTATCCAGCCACCGAGGATTGCGGAGGCGCGTGAGGTTGAGGTCGGCTCGTATCTTCCTCCGTCTCCGTCGGATCCTTCCTTCGTTTTCTTCAAAGCCTCGCCCTCCGACACACCAGCTCTCCGTGCGGGTAATGCCTGAAACTAGGTCCCGTGATTCGTTTAGGGTCTGAACTAGTGCTTCGGATTCGTGTTTATGGGAATGATTAGGGATTTAAACTCGTGAATTTCACTTCTGGTGATTGCTAGGTGTCTCGCAAATCTGTACATATCTCTGTGAACTCACCAAATCTGAGATTCTGTAGCATACGTAGGACACGAAATTGGAAAGAAAAGTGTGTATGAGAAGGAACAGTGGAAGAGTCTTGTTTGTTCAATTTACCATGAGAACAATCTTCCTTGCAGAAGAAGCTTAGCAAAACCATGAGCTCGTGCTTGTGGTGTAGTGTTTTACATGCCTAACCTCAATTATAGGCAGATTTTTTTGTTCATTTTTGGCAAATAGAATTCACTCTGAGAGCGTTTGCTTTGGATATGATCAAGAACCGCTTCTTCAGTTCCCATCAGCTGCATAATGTGTGTTGGCTTAATGATGCTTGAAATCTAGTCTTCTGGCAGGAAACGTGCAGCCATACCAGTTTATTATTCCACGGACCTGGAAACAGACGCGAATAGCAAACATCTTATCGGGGAATTACTGCCAACCAAAGTGTGCAGAGCCATGGGTCGAAGTCAAGTTTGAAGATGAGAAGCAGGGAAAGGTCCAAGTAGTGGCTTCTCCGCTCATTCGCCTCACCAACAAACCGAATGCAACTATAGAAGAGATCGGTAGCCCCGAGAAGTTGATTGCTTCTCTCGGCCCTTTCGTCACCGGAAACTCCTACGACCCGGATGAACTTTTGGAGACTTCTATAGAGAAACTCGGAGATCAGACGGTGCGTCTCTGTTCTTCAACTGCTTACTTTGATCTCAAACTTTCTGAATTTACCAATTAAACCCATGAAAGATGTCTATGCAAAACTTAATGTTTGGAATGTGTATGGATGTGGGGTTGTAGTACTACAAGTACGTTCTAGAGACACCGTACGCATTGACAGGAACGCACAACCTTGCGAAAGCGACGGCCAAGGGAAGTACGGTGGTGCTGTTCGTTGCCAGCGCCAATGACAAGCAATGGCCGTCCTCTCAGAAAACCCTCCAAGCCATTCTCGACTCTTTTCAGCTCTAGTTCTCTCTCTGTTTCTTGCAATTTTTTTCCATGATTTAATTTTGTTTATAGGGAGTGTCCAAATAAAAATCTTGGTATTGTTCAACTGTTGTAAGTAATAAGTATGTAAACAAATTACTTTTATTCGCATTGAGAATCGAAATAGATCGTATGTTTTGTATTGAGCTTCCTGTTCGACTTTAAATTTGATATAAATGTCTAAATATTTCTCAAATTTGTATGTTGAATATTTTTGTACCTAGTACATTGAAAATTACAAAAATAAATGTGGTCTATTTGATCTAAAATACAAATGTGTCAGCTATTTTAAACAGTAATATATTTGTCTTGAGTTTCCACTTCTCTAAAACATTTATATAAGTTTTTTAAATCATATTTTAAGTTTATCACTCAGAAAGTTTCATGCAAAGAAACATACATCCGAAGAAATATTTAAATCAATTAAAAAACTGTAAAATTATAGTTTAATTTAGAAATTCAAATAAAATTATGTAAAAACACGTCATCATTTTCCCTTTGTATGAGATAACTCTTGAGAAAAGAGTGACAGCGTTTGCTGCCTTTCACTCACACAACTGGCAACATTTCAGCTGTGTCTGAAAGTTCTGAACTGCAAAGACCTAAAAAGACCAAACAATACATCGCACTGAGAAAGTTCGAACTTCTGAGTGAATGTTAAAACAGCGTTTCGATCAATACCCGAAAAGACTGGTAACCGAGAAGATGGATCAATCGGTTCTCTTTTCGTTAACATGGATCCCGGCCCTGCTCTTCGGGTAACCCACCCGATTCTGCGACCACTCTTCCAGTGCTTTACGATGAAGAGCATTCATACGAATGTACGGCCTCTTCTGCTTGATATATCTCTCGGCCATCTTCCAGTCATCCACTACTTCTAACGCAACTAGTAACGCACATGTCACCGCCACGCTTCTCCCGTGACCTGCATGATCCATCGAGAACGGATTTCAAAGCATCAGAGCAAGGAAGTGTACTTGAAGCAACCAATGCTCATTATCAATCCATAAGGACCATTAATGCGCATCAAAGCCGTAATAGATATTGTCTGACCCCTCCTTAACATAACCACATGAGATCTAGTCTGATTTCATATGAACATTAAGTTAAATCATGGTTATTTTCAGACAATTTAGCTCAGTCATGAGCATACCACAGAAACAATAGTTGATAATCAGTTCTTAATACTGCATACAGAGCCCAAGAAATCGGCAAAAAAGTTCAGAACAACTCGACCGACCCTTCTCAGGAATTGTCCCACCTATGACTGCTGAGATTTAAAGCCTCCATTGGGTCTAACTAGGGGACCCCTACAATCCATTACCTCAACATCATAAGAAACTAATGTTCTCATGAATTTAAATGCACATTTATGAGCTTTAGTACTTAGTTTTTGCAAGTAAATATTGTTGTTCTTTGACCAACTGTAATATCAAATTATTCTGTACCATAAATTCAATGTTGTACTTCAGATTCTCCAACCCTATAATCTCTTCAAGACTAGAAAAATTCTGCATGCCAATACAGAAAATCCGATTCCTTCACATACAAAAGCCGCGCAAATGAGATCGGAAG
>NW_010960187.1:1478113-1537779 GCF_000463585.1 Tarenaya hassleriana | reverse complement strand
GAAGAAGGATTTGTAAAGGACAGTCACAAATATAATAAGTTGCAATACTCTGTTTCTAGCACGATCAACTCTTTCACACTCGAGAGCTCTAACTATTGCATCTACAAATGGCTTTGATTGAAAATCCATACTTAAACTGGACACAACCCATCTGGGTTTCATCATTTACACAGACAAGTACATGATCCAGGTGTGGAACTTGATCCAATTCAACAACCATGCAATAGTGTGGAATGAATTCTCAGAGAGAAAAGAGATGAAAACCCACAGAGAAAAACTGGACTTGCACGATGCAAATTCGATTCAAACCACTCAACCGATTGCGGATACAGCAGAGGAAGCACGGATGAAGAAAAACTCACCGTAGGCGCAATGGACGAACACCGGAACATTCAAAGCCCTTTTCCGACACCCCCACTTGACAGCGGATTCAATCTGATGAACCCTAGGAGCTCTCGTGTCCCATGTCGGGACACAGAAATAGGCATTCCCTCTAAACTCATCTCTCCTCGGGAACTCGCAAGTGCAATCGATTATCGCCGGATTTCCCGGTGGTATCCTCTGCTCCGACGACGGCCATCCACCGACGAACAAGCCCTCGCAGATCTCGTTGTAGGGCTCTTCTCCACTGACGAATCTACGAAGCGCGGAGAAAACCCTAACGAAGTAAAGATAGGGACTGAAGACGATGATCGACCAAAGAGGAAACGACCCATCTGGGTTTTTGCCGAGAAGAAGAGGAAGATCGATTGAAGGGTGAGAAGCGACGCAGACAAGGAGAGAGACGAGGGAAGTGTAGAAGAAAGGTATTGAGATCAGTGAGAAGCCGTGGTTTCTGAGGAAGACGAAGACGAGGAAACAGACGAGGGATTTCAGACCAACGAGGATCGATATCCCTAATCCCATCTTCTTGCTTCTGTATTCGCAGATTATTGCTGGATTATTTTGATTCGAACTCATAAGGTGTTCATCATTTATCATTTTTTTTTTTAATAATAGATAGCAATGATGATTAATATATTGATATTATATTAAAAAAATTCTTCATTACTAAAAAGCCTTCGGAAAAAATAAACATTAGATGTTACCGAATTATCATCAAAATAATTAAAATATTTATAATTTAAAGATGATAATCATTACTACCAGTTAATATCTGTATTTTGAAATTTTAGATAAAATCGTACATATTTTAAAACTATTATTATAGTAATATTAACGTTTATTCAGTGTTTATTCGATTTTACATTTTGATACCATATAATAATAAATTTGTAACGTTTATTTATTTTACATTTGGATACCATATATTAATAAATTTGTCTAATTATTTCATATGTATAATATACGACGCCTTTATAGGTATAAGGTTTAAAAATCTTAAGTTAAATCTTTTAAGTTAAATCTTATATAAATATATACACACATATATATATATATATATATTGAATTAGGAGGACAAAGTTCATGTGGACCGAGTCAATGAGTTCATGACCCAAAAAAAATATAAGAAACCAGATTGGACTATACTCGTAACTCCAAATAAATATATATATACATATACATATATATAAATATGAATATGATCTTTGATTTTTTTCATATAAACCAAAAAATGATTTAACTTGTGACGAAGTTTTTAAAAATAGACGTGAATATCATGTTTAAAAATTTACTTGTTTAAGATAATAATAAACATTATGATCACATTCTACAGACATTACTTACATCTTAATCACATGATAAAACACATTTACAATATCATATGTGCAAAAATTTAAAAACAGGACGAATAAAAAGAAGAATGGTAGTTGAATGAAAAGAAAAATCCATAAAGTATTATATCGGAATTAATTTCTGATGCCATGAAAAATATCATACCATAATATTATTGGATCATTTTTTTTATTATATGTATAGTATTAGAGTATAATTGTAAGAAAATACTAATCAGCTAATATTTGGATCCAAATACTTTTTATAAACCCAAGTTTGAGTTGTCTAAAGATAAAAAAAATATAAATAATATTTTTTATCTCGGAGTCAAATTTAAATATGGAAAAAATATTTATCTATACTTTTTTTAAAAGACTTTTTCGTTCTTTTAAAAGATATAGTTAAATCGAAAATTTCGTAAACTTTTGGATTATAAAAAAAAACTTATTATAAACGGAAAAAAATAACGCTTTCCCTTCTCAATCTTATATAATTTATACCAATAGAGTGAATGGTATTCATAAAATGATAATTTCTTTGTCAAAGAAAAAAAAGGAAGCTGAAGTTAGGGGGTCATTATTTCGGTATTAGGTTCAGTTTCGGTTCGGTTTAGTTTTTTGTTTAAGAAATTATATATCAATTGATTATTATATTATATTCGATACGTTAATATAATTCGATACGGTTTCATGAAAAAAAAAGAGAAAAAAATTAGGATGAAAACTTGTATTATACTCCATGCATATACATATACACATAATACACACACGATCATATGATTGAAATTGTCATGTGGTAGTTAGAGTCTATGAATGCTTTTTCCAGCATAATACACAATCATTGTTCTTCACTTAAGCTTGAAGCTTGCTTCAACATTGATGTCTTGTAGCTATAACTAATTGTCCACTTCAGACATATATATATGTATGCATATATATAGACATATATACACACACAACCCATAAGACACAAATACTACACATCTGACATCTTCTTCACATCCATTATCTGTGTATTATTGCAATGGCTTTGCCCCGTTTTCATGTTATCGTCCTTCCCTTTCTGTTCATGATCATCTTCTCTGCATTGGCTTCCGACCCAGATCCGGTTCAGGACTTCTGCATCCGTACCGACCCATCAACCTCCGCGGCCAAATTAATGCATCCGTCTTGCAAGAACGTGTCAAACGTTTCGGTAGAAGATTTTATATACGGCGGCATAAAATCTCGTGGAAACTTTGACAGGGAGACCGGTTTAGCGGCTAAGTCAGTGAACGTCGATACCTTTCCGGCTCTCAACACGTTGGGAATGTCGTTTGTTCGGGCGGATCTCGAGGTCGGGGGGATAAACGTTCCGCATTATCACCCGAGAGCGACCGAGGTCGCGTACGTGATGGAAGGAAAGGTCTACTCGGGTTTCGTGGACACGGAAAGCAGAGTTTTTGCCCGAGTTATCGAGCAAGGAGAAGTGATGGTTTTTCCGAAAGGGTTGCTGCATTTTCAGATGAACATCGGCGACGAGCCCGCGGCGATTCTCGGGATGTTTAACGGTCAGAATCCGGGATTGATGAAACTGCCGAGAGCCATATTCGGATCAGGGATCAAAGAAGAGCTTTTGGAGAAGTCCTTTGGGTTGAACCGGAAGGAGATAGACAAGTTGAAGAGAATGTTTGGTCCGAATAATTAATTTATTTGTTTGTTCATGTCGAATCTATAATCTTTTCCTTTTATAGTAACCTACAATTCATTGGAAAATTTAGATAATTACTAATAAAGTGGAAGAACTTTGCCATATGTTCTTTTTCAATTTTTGGTTCAAATTATTGATAAAATATTAATAGTATTCTAATCCACGTTCGAATCTCTATTCAAAAAAGATATGCACATAAATTTCTCCGATATTTTAAAAGATATAGTTGAAAAACGATCGGTGATCATATTTAGTGTCTTCCCATCTTGCCTTTTGTTTATCTCGTACCAAATAAAAATGTTTTTATTTTGTAGATTTTTACTGTTTAAGAGTAATTTTTGGGATTTAAATAAATGAATATATTTTAGAATTTTTTTAATATATAAATCACAAATTAAGAGTATGTGTAAAGTGATTGAAATCCTTTCCAGAATGAAGAGGACAAGAAGCGCGTTAAAACCCTAAACCCTTTCTTCTTCTGAAGAAAGAAACCATTGTCTCACCCAAAAAAAGGAGAAGAAAAGAATGCGGCCTCCTTTCAATTCCTTCCATCCCCAGCCGCGGCCACGTCCACAGCATCAGGTATCTCTCTCTCTCTGAATGAAATTCTCCATCGCACTGTCAGTTCCAGCTGCTTGAGAGCCTTTGGTGGGTTTTCTTTCTCTCCTTTTTCACATGTTCGTGTTTGCGATCTGTCTCTGCAGAATCTTCATCGGCCTCCTAATGGGTTTCAGAACCATTTGCAACCCCATCATATGGGTATGACGAATCCACAATTGATGAGCAATCCATTGATGGGTCACTCGAATAATGCCATGACGGGATTGCAATTGCATCCTCAGTTTTTCGCCAATCATCTCTCCAACATGCCTCAACAACAGCAACAGTTCCCTCAGTTCTCTTTTTCCGACAATAACATCAACCACTTACTTCCGAATCTATTGGGGAATCTTCAGTTTGCAGTAGCTAATTCTAATCTTCTGGGTCACTCGCTTCCCCTGCTTCAGCAAAACTTTGTCCAACCTCCGCCTCTCGACCTATCTGCTCTGGCTTCTTCTCAACCGCAACTCAATCCATATAACTCTATTAGTTATCCTTCAATTCCGACGCAGCATCAAAATCACAACTTGCAGCAGCGTCCTCCGGCTTTATCCGAGTCGCAGCCACAGGTGATGGTCCTTGATCCTTTCGTTTTTCCTCTGAATAGAAAAAGTTCATGTTAGATGTGAATGTGATTCGTTTGTAAAGTTTTCTTGGTAGCTATTACAACGTTGGTTGTCTATTTGTGGTTTCTATAAGTTCTGGTCTGTGGGAAGAATTGTCTATTAAAGGGCCTTCTGTTGTCTCTATCGGCTTCTTCTTGCTGTTGAGTTCCACGGTTCTCTCGTTAAAAGTCATTCTAGAAGTGCCCTGTTTACAATATGTCTGAATGAACTTAATTTTCTGCAGGGGCAATCTGTGAATAATGTCAACAGCATCAACAACGTTTCGGGTTCCAAAGGGAATGAATTGCAAAATCGATTTACAAAAAATTCACATTTCAGAGTCAGAGGCCATTGTCAGGGGTATGTTCCTACTACCTGAATTCTGTCTCTCACTCATCTTTAAAATATTAGATTGGTAGCATCTTGGTTTATATATATATATATATATATATATACATATTTGTTGTTGTAGACCTCAGAGACCTCAGTTCCATCAGGCAAATAACATGAAGAGAAAGTTTGGGTTCCATAAGGATCACAAGGGAAAAGGTTTGTTGCTTATGCTAGACTTTTTTTTTGTTTTTGGTAATCAAAGAATCGACTTTTTTTTCATAACGCTTCAACTATCGGTCATCATTGCCACATGATTTTTGCGATCAATCATGCTTATCTCCTCAACATAGTCTTTCTTGATACGTCAGGATATTTTTGTTAAGCAACCGTACAAAATATGATATTAGGTTTTGATGCACTCCAACAAGTTTTCTAAAACATTACAAACATGATAGGAGTTGTTGTTTCCTTTGATCCTTTACTCCTTTTTTGTTTCTGCCTTGAACGATTTCAGGGCACTACAATAAGATGGGAGCTGAACTAAATGGATCAGATTCTGCCAACATAGTTAAGGAAAAGAAAAGGTATCTGGTACATGCTTTTAATGTTATTTTTTGTTCTCAACATCGGATTGTCTTCCTGCTTGATCATTTTTAATGGTATTTCTTAATAAATTGTGTTTTTTAGTACAAGTCCTGTGTCTATCTGTAGGGTGCATACGCATGCCTTTAGCTTGACCTGAGTTTTTTTTTTCTTTTTCTAGAAGCTCAATGGGGAGAATTTTGCTGCATATTACGAGCTTTTAACATTGTTTCTGGTTGATTGACTAATTTGGTAAATTCCATGATTTTTTTCCATGAAATATTGTTATGACTTTACACAATAATCACCTTCATTATAGCTCTTTCATGTACTGCCTTCTTCATTGATACATATGAAAAGTTTCCTTGAGCCACAACATACTTGTAATATGCACCAAAAATATAATGATAAACAACCAGGGGCTGAGTTCATGTAGCACAATGCCGATTTGTGCATTTCCTAATAAATGCTTAGGATTGTCTAATGATCTTTTTGATTTATATTTGTTTTGCTTGTTTTTCTTTACATTTCTCTGCTTGTTTTTTTTTTTAATTTCACGAACTTTGGAAAATCTAAGAGACAACGGATTTGGAAACACCAAAATACGTTTGCTTTTGATCGGTCAAATTCCCTTTTTTTTCGGGTTTGTATTTCGACTTTTCCCCATTTCGTGATCTTACTGAAGGTTGGAAAGCATGGAATAATCATCGAGTTTACTGATCCTGAGCGTAATACAAGGCGAAGTGCCACATATTTGCCCGAGGTACCAGCTCATGAAGGTAGATAGCACATATACTTCGATACGATACATCAAGTTCCTTCTTTTTCACTTTGATTAAATCTCTTTGGGGCTTGCTTGCTATTCGGTCATGTTCTTTGATGCTACTCTTTCATGGTGAATTTCTTTCTTTTATGATGTTCTTCTTGTTTAATATTCCCTTGAGTTAATCTGCATATGATGGAATATGTGTTATTTGTGGGAGAAATTTCTCGCCTGATTCTCGGACAGGATGTGGATACGTAATCTGTTTCGGTGAGCGTCGGAAAAACTATCCAACGAAAGTCAATGTTGAAAAGGTTGGACTAGCTCCTTGGTTTGTTTTCTGATCTTCATTCGTTTCGAGACAATATAGTGAGTACCGTTTTTTTACTTATATGCAGAAGCTTAAGAAAAATAATTCAGATTGCAATGTTGATGAGGAAGCAAAAACCCGAAGCCAGGTACCCTTTGCTTTCTTGTTTCCTTTATTGTGTAATAGAAGCTTAAACAAGGCACATCCTTCATTGATTCGATGGATTTAAGGGAAGAAACTTGTAATCCTTGAGTTTGTTCCGTGAAAAGGGATATATATTTCATGTTCTAAAAACTCATTGATGACACAAACTGTAAATTTTCTAAAGAAAAAGCTGCTTTGTTGATTCAATAAAGAAAATGAAAATCCTAATCCTTCTTCTAAGTTTCTATGTGATATTATCAAATTCAACATTCGTTTCATTGTTTTTTTCTCTTTGTTCATTATCAGTGAAAGATTAACAGATACATTTTCTGAATAAATATTATCGTTTGTTTTTTTTTGTCTGCAGCAACTCAAGGAGATTTTGGCGAAGCAGGCTGAGTTGGGTGTCGAAGTTGCGGAAGTTCCGTCGTATTATTTCTCGAACACAAGTGAAGAAGCTAATGGAGATAAAGAGAGCAATGGGCAGTTGGTTAGGAGCCGACAGGTTCATGAGAAGCATGACCGAAAAGGGAGATTTCAGAGTAGACATGGTAAGAGGAGACATGGCGAACGTGACAAGTTTAGTAAGAAACCGAGGTTCCAAGACAAAAACTCAACCAAAGAATCTTCCGTGATCGCGAGGAAACCCACTCTTCTCGAGAAGCTCCTGGATGCGGATGTAAAAAGGGACAAACACCGGTTATTGCAGGTCTTTCGGTTCATGGTAATGAACGAATTCTTCAAGGAGCAACCTTTGAAGTTGCCTTTGGTTCTGGCCGGAGAGGATGGTCGTGAGCACAACGGGAGAGATTCCTCTAGGCCATTTGAGGGCACCACAACTGATATATCACATGTAGACCATCAAAATCATGATGATGATGATGATGGAGCAAGTTCTGATGGTGATGATGCTGTTGTGAACGAGAACGGTGATGAAGTCGCTAGATGAGCATTGATCGAGAAGGGACATTATGGTAACGATCGAGAAATCAAAGAATTTCCAGGTAAGAAGAGAGATCAGATGTTGTAGTGAACTCGATCTTGTGAGCAGTAAAGTATAATACGTGCTGTTTAGATATATGGATATGCATGTCTCGACCTCGAAATGCAATAAAAATAATTAAATCTAAATATTATTTAAAACAAAATATTAAATCTAAAGAAAAAGAATGGTATCCACCGACAAAATATTAAGCGATGAATAATAAATACTTCTAATATTTCTAATGAAGTGTTTTATTTTAAATAATATTTATTTTCGCTTTTTTATTTTAAATTTATTATTTTTGTTCCTTTTTTTTGGGACCAAACATCAGATGCGTGTGCGTTACGGAGCTCATTCAGTGTAAATATTAATAAACCCTAAAAAAATATAAATCTTTTTTGCATCTACCAATAATATGTCCATATCCACTCGGTTTCTTACAAAAGCAACTCACTCCCCTTTTGTCTATTTGCGTGTCACTGCCGGCTCTCTAAGGCAAGCCTCGCCTCCTTGTCCCTTTCCTCTTCTTCTGAGCTGATTGCTGAAAATTGACGCCTTTCTCTGTTCAGTTTTTTTTTTCTTCCCAATTCCTTCGACGGATCGATCGATGCCCTTTTAGATTTCTTGCGTTTCGCATTATTTTCCCCGGTGAAAAAGAAGCGCATTCCCGCTGAATCGCTTTTTTTCTGATCTTCTTCGTCTGGCATCGCGATTAGGTGTTCTACTGTGCGCACTTGAAAGATGTTTCTATGTTATTTTGTTTTTGTTTTTGATTTGCCTTCGATTTCTAGGGCCACACTGCCGATCTTCTCAGCGGAGATCGATTTGTGTCGATCGCATGAACCGCGCGAAGACCCACTGATTTCGAATTACTTCCTCGGACAAGTTGTTTACTGGGATCTCGGTTTTTCAGGTTTAATTGGTTGCTGGGTTTGTCGTCTCTCGAGCTGTTCACAAACAACAATGGTGTCGGCGAACAGAGAGATGGCGGTTTACTGTTTCGACACTTTGGTCTCTCACTACAACAGCGAAGAGACTCCTCTTCCTGCCTTTGACGAGGCCCAGCAGTACGTTTCTTCTTTCAGTTCTCTCTATTTTTGCCATTTTTGTTTTATATTTGTTCTGGAACAGTCGACTTGTTTTGTTGTTCTATGCTTGTGTTGTTTTGTGCTGTAATGATGCATATGAGGTCTGAATTTACTGCATACTAGGATTTTGTTCGTTAGTGAGAAATTGGTTGAGAAATCTTTGATTCTATTTGCAGACAACCTCATCTATTGAGCCTCGGATATGTTTAAAACTATCCAGCTCCTGTTGTCTAATTTGATGGTTGTCAATGCCTTCCATAGATCCTTGTTTTGCTCGATTCTCTTCTTTCATTTGTGCTATTTTGCAGTACCACATTTTTCATTGTCTATTTGATAAGAATCGACCAGGTGGAGTGGCAATTAACCCTAAAAGATAGCTCGCAAGAGCCTTATATGCTCGATACCTAGTCCTTTTTTTACACAGTCGCTTGGGCCCTCACCCTTTTGTTCCTCAGCCTCCGCCATTGCGTTTATGAGATTCAAATTGCTCTAATACCACTTGAGAAGAACCACCTGCGTAAACTCACCCACACGTGAAGTCGTTTCTTTTGTCCTAAGTAAGACAATCAAGTTGCTTTGGCATGAGGATTCTAACATTCTTGTCTTAGGTTTCAACTAAGCTTCCTTTTTTCGAGATGACCATTCAGCTGTAGCTCATCCTTTGTTCTTTGTATCACGTCTTTCAAGATCTACGTGGACATTTTCCGGATTTCGTGTCGTTCTGTTTGTTTTGAATGTGAAGATGGCCTTAACATTGATTCATTACCTGCCCCTGCTCATGGTTTTCTAATACTTGATCGTGCCTTTCTTATTATTTTCTTTTCTTTTAGCTCTTGTATCCTATTTCGGAAGTATGCTTAACTCAGAATTTTGGGGGAAACTCTAGGCTTTCCAACGGATTTCTATGTGCTAATCCGTTAAATGATATGTTTGATGCTTCTAAAGTTCCTTCAGGTCTATAGTCAAATCCTTGTAATCCCGGTGATTTCAACATGCATGCACTTGGTTCAGCAATATCTACATTCCAATGAAACCTAAAAAATTATGTATCTTTCTATTTACGCCTTGGTTAGAGTTTCAAATGTTTCCTCCTCAAATAATATGGCAAACCTTTGTGCATACAGCATTCATTCCTATGTTTGTAAGCACATTACCTTCTTATCTTCTAAACTGCTTGTATAGTCATACTTCTTGGTTTTCTTCTTCTCCTTTTTATTTTATATATTTTGTTAGTAATGAGCGTATTCTTGTAAATTCTGCATGTTAATCCTTTACGATTTAAAGGCAATGATTTACTCTTGTAATGGTACTTTGTTTTAAAGTTTGATTAGATGTTAGGTGATATTGGAATACACATTATGTGAATATTTATTTGAACTTCACATCTGATCTGAGCTGATGTCACATATTTTTGTTGTAAGTCCATTGTTTGTCACCTGGAAGAAAATAGTGAATGGTGGAGAACCTCGGTTGCGGGGATGCATTGGTACATTGGAAGCTCGCCACTTGATTAGTGGCTTCAAGGATTACGCCTTGACCAGGTACTATATTGCCTTATATCCCACTATATTTTTCTTTAGAACACTTGCTCTCATTTAATTAAGGAGAATTTCGATCTTTTTGAGAGACTCCACTTTTTATTTTTAGTGCACTGTTTTTCGAATATTTTCTGGAGCATTTGTTCTACATTTCTTATTCACTCCTGATAATACAAAGTACAAGAAGGGGAGCATTGGACAAGGGTTTCAATGTCAAGATTGGCACCATATTTGTCTAGATTTGAATTAATTGTAAAGAATGAGGAGACCTTGTGTCTTTTTGCCGGTGTTTTAGTGTTTCTCATTGACTGAGTTAGGTTTCTGATTTTTATCACCGCTGCAACAGGAACCTTGAGCGATTCTATCCGAGTTTTTGTATGTTTCTTCAAATTCTTGTGATCTTTTCCGTGGATTAGAAGAGCAATAGTATTAGGATTTGTACGAATAAAAAGCACACAAAATGTTCCAACTTGCTATGCAACAATTGAGTAAACCAAGACACCTACAAATGAAATGCATGTACCATCGAAATCAGAGTATATTTTACATAGGGAATTCGTGCACGCTAAGATGAAACCGATTAGAACGTATTTCAGCTATCATTGTGCTTTGTATAGATCTGATGGAAAAACTATATTGCATGAATTTTTGTGTGGAGGGAAAGGAGAAAAAACTGAATGGTTTGGTCTCGACCTTTTGCATGTTTATTATATCTACCACTTCACTCTAGGTATCCAGAGTTAATCTGTCTTTTTCTGTTTTTTGTGATGGTTTTTGTATAGTTGGTAACTGTGTATATATTATCTAGTTTTGAGGCCGATGTTGATGTGAGATGCATTCTCTGTGTGGAATTTTGCAGTGCCCTGAGGGATCGTAGGTTCCCGCCCATACAACCTAAAGAATTGCCATTTCTGGAATGTACGGTCTCTGTTCTCACCGATTATGAAACTGCAGAAGGTTATCTTGATTGGGAGGTAATTTCTTTGCTCTTTCTTCAAATCTAAGAGACAACGGATTTGGAAACACCAAAATACGTTTGCTTTTGATCGGTCAAATTCCCTTTTTTTTCGGGTTTGTATTTCGACTTTTCCCCATTTCGTGATCTTACTGAAGGTTGGAAAGCATGGAATAATCATCGAGTTTACTGATCCTGAGCGTAATACAAGGCGAAGTGCCACATATTTGCCCGAGGTACCAGCTCATGAAGGTAGATAGCACATATACTTCGATACGATACATCAAGTTCCTTCTTTTTCACTTTGATTAAATCTCTTTGGGGCTTGCTTGCTATTCGGTCATGTTCTTTGATGCTACTCTTTCATGGTGAATTTCTTTCTTTTATGATGTTCTTCTTGTTTAATATTCCCTTGAGTTAATCTGCATATGATGGAATATGTGTTATTTGTGGGAGAAATTTCTCGCCTGATTCTCGGACAGGATGTGGATACGTAATCTGTTTCGGTCGAAATCTTCTTGCATAAACTTTTAAGGGAAGTTCTGCCAGTTTGAGTCCTCACGTAGAAGAAAAGAATGTCTGCAAAGGACATTGTCTTGGTTCCTTGTCTTTGTCTAGTTATGATCTACTCGTGAAATTTACTGATCTACTCGGGAAATTTTCCGTGTCTGCATTTCTAACAAATTAGGCTCGGGTTTCAGGTTGGACAAAGGTAGAGGCGATAGATTCGCTGGTTCGTAAGGCGGGGTACAGCGGTCAGATAACGGAGTCCCTGTGCAAGTGTATCCATCTAACCCGATACCAGAGCACGGTATTCACCATGCATTATAGCGAGTACGTCTCGTATGTGAAGGCGACGAGGGGCGGCGTTCCAGCTATTAACGGGACCAAACCCGCGGCCTTCTGATTCTTCCGCTATTTAAAAGCCCGGGGTACGTTTCATCCCGGAAACAGGGCAGAAATCGACTCGATTCGGTTTCTGTTGTGTCTTATTTTTAGTTGTGATTCAAATTGTCTGTCTGCTGATTTAAACCTTCCTCGGAAATTTGGCAAAAGGTGTATTGGCATCTCAATTTGGCAACTGTAACATTTAAGTACTTTGATCAAAGGAACACACTTTGGTCTCTGTGTTTCATGTGGAGAAACGAAATGCATGCTGCAGCTATGTTTTTCATAAGCCGGGAATCATGTCACGGTTTTCTAACGACAGTAGGGTTAACTTTATTAGGTGTTGGAAACTAGAGTTTTTCGCAATCCAATCGTACCGTACTGAATCGAATTTCGATACGATATTATTTTCGAATCGAACCGTATTTGTGAATAGTATTTTTTTTACAAAACCGATTTTTTTTAGTCGAATCAAATTAAAATTTTAAAAAAATTTTAAAAATCAAAAAATTATTTAAAAAATCTAAAATTTTATTAATAAAAACAGAAAATACTAGCGAACAGAAACCAGACCGAAAATGATATAATAATTGATTGGTACATATTCTTGTACAATCAATCGAATCATTTTATTTTCCAACTGAATACCAAAATGTTAACCTCTAAACTTTATAACTGAATATTTGAATCAATCTTAACTGAAATTTTAACCTCTAAATTTTATAACCGAATAACTGAACCAATCTTAACCGAATAACATGTATAATCGTAATAAAATCAAATCCGATACAAAAGTTCAATTGTTATGATTTTTCTAAAAATCCAAAAAACCGAAACCGCATAAGTTTAGTAATTACTAAAGCTATACGAAATTTTGGTTTGATTTGGTTTAATGGATTAGGTTTTGGTTTCGATGTGTTTTTTTTTTGTGGCCTTTCCGGTAAGACGGTCCACGTACACCAGAGTATTAGTGGTCAACGTGAGTCAACTTTTTCATTAACATCGTTTTATAAATTTAGGTATTCCGGTAACAATTTTTTTTTTTGTAATTTTTATGGAAGATCAAGATCCCAGGCTGAGAAATTAGTTTTCTGTCGCTAAACAAATTATGTAATTTTTTATGGGATTAAATCTTATATTAATTGTCTAAGTTGGTATATATATATATATATATTGTGTTATTTGTAAAGAAAAAAAACCACAAAAACAACAAAAATGAGAATAGAAATGCATCGCAATTAAAAAAAAGGGAAAGAAAAACAAATGATCCGTCAGAAATTCTCACACGGACGGGCGCTCGTCTGTAACCCACTAGAGGAAGACTACTTTCGCGATTTCGCTTTCCTTCCTTTCCCCAATCTTGAAATCTCAAACCCTAGCTCCCACGTATCCCTATGAAATTTGCAATCCAAACTTCGATTCATGGAACCCAACCCACGTAATCTGCCCTGACGCTTTGCTTCCCTCTTCGATATTCCTGCTTCCTCCCATTCTTCTCTCTCCTTCTCCGCTTCTTGAATTCCATGGCGGGCTCTTCTCCGGAGGATATCGGGCCGCCGGAGTCGTGGGAGTCGGCTGATTTGGACGCCGCGTTGAGCCGATTGATGCTCTCGTCGACGCCCTCAAACGATGCCGCTGGGACGGGGGATCTACCTGAAGCAGAGCTTCCTACACAGATTCAGACCTCTGGTTCTTCGTCTTCGTCATCGTCTTCGGGGGACAAGATTTTAGATGACGCCATCAATCAGGTCGATCAATTTCTTCGCGAGGCTCTTCAGAATCCTCGCGAGCGTCTCTCGGGTAATCATATGACCCACGCTTACTTAACTTTTGGGTTTGTAATCTGATTGATATACTACTGTTTTAAACGATTCTGCGTACATTTGGTTGACTCTCTGTGCTTCTGCAAGCGATTACCAGGTCTTATTTATTTCTCGTTTTGGTTAGTAGAAGTGTAAGTTTAAAGCTTTTTGCTTGTATATTGAAGCTCTTTGCCTTCCTTGTGTCTGTTTCTGGAATTTGGTGACTAGCAGATAATCTTGAAAGATGTTTTAATCTGAAAATAAATCATTCTTCTGCTGTTGTTCCACAATAATCAACTGGGCTTTTGAGATGGTGTCAGATCCATGATTGGAGCTTCATGTTAGATGAAAGTCTAGTTTCTTGAACATTTAAAGGTTCTAAACCGTAGAGTTGTCATTATGTTGTCTTTTCTACTTTTTATATGGTAAAGATGAATTGCATCATCGGCAGTGTCAGTACACTTTACCAACTGGTTGCTTCATATGATGACTGTTGGTAAACAAGACTACCCTTAGTTTCCAATTCCAGAGGTGTAGAATCTTTCTCTGGTCTGTTTCAATATGCAACTTGTAGCTTTGATATACGACTTTATACATGGTGACTTGTTCTCTCTGCCTCTGATACATCATATGTGGTGACTTGTTCTCTCTGCCTCTGATGCTAATAAATGGTATCTTTTCTCAGTTTTGCGCATGGAGCAGGAGGTTGAGAAGTTCATTAATGATCAATCTCAACAGCAAATGGAATTTCAGCAACTACCCACATCATATCTACGGTTGGCAGCACATCGTATTGCACAACATTACAATCTGCAGTCGATGGTTTTGTTGGATAACAGCTTACCTGAAGGTTCAGGTTGTAGAATTATTGTACACAAGACCTCTGAATGTAGGCGTCCTGCAATTCGCCTAGCAGACATTCCTGTGAATTTTCGTTCGGAAGACAGCAGTGTAATCAAGGTCGCAATAAAACAGAGGCCTCAAAAACATTCTTCGGTTGTCAGTAGCTCAGATTCAGAGACAGTTAAGTCAAATAAATCCAAAAGTGTTGAGGAGAGAAAAGAGGAATATAACCGAGCTCGAGCAAGAATTTTTAATTCCTCAAATTCAATTGTTAGCCATGGTCGAGGACCAGAAAATGAGCATCAGCTCTACAATGGATCCCATGTCAATTCTCCTAGGCCATCAAGGGTCGAAGGGAAAGTCAATGCAGGCCCTTCTTATGTAACTTCTTCTGGTAGTTTTATCAATTCATCTGCCAGTGGCAGCCAGACCACAAGAAGTAGGGTGGAGAAGGAACCGACTGTTAGGTCTAAACCCAATAACAGGGTGGCCATCTTCCGTGACCGTGAAACAGAGCTTAAAGATCCTGACTATGATAGGAGCTATGACAGGTGGGAATTTCATTTTTTTTTTGTTTTCTGTCAGAAATATTTTTCCAAATATACGTTGCTTTGAAAAGTTCCATCATTCAGTTTACCAGTTGCTGGTTATTTTTGGCCTTTTAAATTCTTTTTTCTATAATCAGTTGCTTCTAGTTATTTTGTGTTTTCTAGGGAAGAAAAATTTGTGGGATCCTTCTTGCTTTTATTTGTTTCCTGTTTCTGCTACTGGTCATTACGAAGTTCTAAATGTTCTATGTTCCTTGTTGTCTGATGGTTTATGATGCAATTCTGTTATGGATCTTCTGATACTAGTGAACATTTTTATCCGTATAGAAATAAAGAATTGGGTATATTTTATCCTCTGAAAATGTTTATGTCATCTTACAGTGTATGCTTCTATTTATGAGGCTTATGGTTGGTTCTTTAATTATAAAATTTATAGCATCATTCCGATGAAAGATTGAAATGTTTTCTTGCAAGTTTAGGCTTAGGCAAACTTGAGGGGAAAAAAATAGCAGTTGCTGGTTCTTTCTCATTGTCATAAACTCTGTATCTTAATGGGCTGTTGCTGCCAGGTATTTGCAGCGCTTTGAGCCGGGGTTTGGCTTCAGCAATGGGGTGTACGCTGTTCAACCAATGTTTACACCAGCTTTGAATTACAACACTGAATTTCCGCAGCTCGGGTGTGCTCATAGGCCTCAGATACCTGTAGAACATCAAGCTAGACCATTACCACAGCACCTCCCTGCACCTTGGGCTAGACCATCGAACACTGGCGGTGTTGCATATGGTCATCCAGAACCAATGGTGACTCCTTTTACTCCAAGTCATATGGATGCTCGCTCTGCTTCTGCATTATATCTGCATTCTTCCCAGTTCCCCTGTCAGCAACCTGGAATGCCTTATATTCACCCTCGTGATCAGGTTCACCAACCTTTTGCTCAGGTATCCCCCAAAAAATGTTTTTGTTTGACAAGAGACAAGAATTTATGCATTTTTTTTTATGGTATTAAGCTTAAGTTAGTCAGAAAAGGGGTGAACAAGGAATGTGACTTGTGTGTTTTTAACTGCTTTGAATTTGGAAGTAAAATTTATCATTGTGTCTGGTTTTGGGTAATTAATTAATGCAATTTGGCATTGAAATTTAGGCAGAGATTTGTTTAGGTTCGTGATAGAGTTATCATTTAAGCTAAAAACTCAGGCAGCATCAAGTTGGAAGTTTAGATCCTGCATTCTACTTCTCCCTGCTTTGCCAACCATATAAACGCATGGTCTTCTGATAAGAAGAAGACAAAGAATCTCACAGAAGAGTTGGATAAATTGATAAATCAAAATATTTGTTTGCAATATTTCTACAGATCTTTGTGCACTTAGCTACTGATACCTTAAATACTTGCCACTGACTCAAGCATTTCACCTTTTGCTTTCTGACTCTTTTACCTTGTTCTTATTTGCAGTCTCATCAACCTCGGTCTGATGGTAGTTATGGATTGCCCCGGCCCCGATAAGGGGTTTGGGCCATGCCTGCATCCCACCAGCAGTTAGCCAATTTCAGAAATGTGTTTGGCCGGGCAACTTCAAAGGCATCATTATCATCTCTGCTGGTGGGAGACTGCAGGCACAAAAGAACCGAGCGGGAAGAGGCGACATGGCTCCTTATCCATATGGATGTGTCTATGTCATTTCCCCCGGCTCGGTTCTTGATAGAGCTTCATACCATTCTCTATGGGCAATTGAAGCTACCAAGTTTCGACACGAAGAACAAAAAACGATGATGACGAAAGAAGATGGATGGTTTGACCTTTTGATTTAGGTTGGATTTATTAAAACACTTGGGGAACATCAGACAAGGTGAGTAGCGAGCTGTTGTCGCTGTGTTTTTTCAGTTTGTCCGCACGTTTATCACGTGTTTTAATCTCAGCTTTTGTTCTGCAGAAGGAGAGCCAGAGGAGGGTCTACGCCTTGTACGGTTTATGGCAACAATGGCATGGAAGTTACGGTAAGCAAAGAACCGTGTGTGTATGGCTGATTTGTTTTTTTAGGTACTCTTAAAAATGTTAAGTGATAGAAACATGACCGATGGAATGTGAAGATGGTCGTATCTGTCTTCTGTTTGCACTTGCAGCTCCTACTTCGAACTCGAGTTTGAAAAACCTTCATTTCGTCATGCCTTTTGTTGGAAAGATTATTTTATTTTTTGGGAAAATAATTTGCTTTAAAGGGAATGACAGAAGAAACAAATCCTAAATCGTGGTCTATTTCGATGATTAATATCTAAATTTTATTTTTTTAGTAAAAAAATATCTTGATTGAAAAACCAATTAATATATTTATTATTAAGTAACATGCGAAAATATCAATCTGTAATGTCGGTAAATTTCAATAAAATGATCAGTTTGCATCCAATAATTGAGATGTTTATAGAAAGAATGTCCTTTAAATGTATAATTATTTGATATATATCATTTTAATAGTTGGATTTTGTATGTAGAACGAGCACAATCCAATCCATATCGTGAACAAGTAATTAATTTCGATAAAAAATATTAGTTTTAGAAAAAATGCGATAATAGATTAAGTGCTTGTATTATAATAATTGAGACTAACCAAATGCGTAATCGAATATATAAACATCGCTTCTCTTATTTGTTAAATACTAACATTGTATTTTGATTCATTTATTTATTTGGAGAAAAAAATCATATTTTATTCAGGTTTACGATTTTTGTACTTATTAGTGATTTTGTATTAGTTTATATATTAATTGGATTTTCTCGTTAGAATTCAATTTTTCTTTTCAAAATTAAAGTTTGAATTTTAATTATCCAAATCGAATTAAAGTTTTCTTAATTTTCGGCTACTTTTATTCTGAAAACGATCTGATTATTTTTACTATTTCTTTTAAGAAAATAATCTCCCAAGCCGCATCGGCATTCGTTTCAGACGCTTACGCTTCTGTTCGTTATCGTTCCCTTGAATCGAGCCAGAGCTTAAGGTCAACCAGATCGGAGCTCTTTCGTTGCAAATTGCAAATTCATTCATCGCCTGCTCTGTCTGGACGGGCAAAGTCTGAAATTCTTCTCCCCTGACCCCGAGTCTGGTCTAGGGTTTGCTGCAAATCGACTTCGTACCAACTCGCTCGTGTTTGGTGCGTATCCAATCGAGTCGTTGTGTCTGGATCAGTGTAATTAGGGTTTTTGGGTTTTGATTGTTGGGGATTTTCATTGGCTTTAAGCTATTTGTTGTGCTTTCTTAGCAAATTACGGGTGTAGTTCTTGGTGTCGACGAAAGCGTTCGGGGTTTAATTAATCTATCATGCTCTTTTCGCCGACCATCTGTGGTTTGTAGTCTATGATGTGCTTTTGCGCATCGGGTCTTTCTGTTCTCTTCCATATGACCTGATGTTTCTTTCTTTCACATGAAACCAAAGTTGAATCATGTGTGTTTTCTCATGTTTTTGTGTATTTTAACTTGTCCTGGGTTTTGTTTAATAATTTTTCCGTATCCTTTTCGTTTGGCTAAATATTTTTAGGTGAGTCTTAGTTTTTTCAATCGTTAATGAATAATCTGTGTATGTTCTTAACTGTCTTCTTAAGGGAATCCTGAAAGAAGCTTTTCTCGTTGTGGAAGGGTTGCATGTTTGAGGCTTCCAGTTGTGTATCGGATGCTGAATGGTCATGGGAACTGTTAATTCTTTATTCATCGTGGGATGACTCTGTCTGTTTATGCATATATTACAGGAAAGGGTTTGTTGGCATTTCCATTTTGAATCTTCTATCCAGCCATCAGGAGTTTGCTTGGTACACTGGCTGAAAATGGATCGCGGTCGATATGGTCTTCAGCAAGGATGGGATAATAACAGCGTAATTGTGGTTTCCTCCTTTCACATATATGGGATGATAAACAAGATATTGTTAGGGGTCTTGTGATTGACAATTTTTTCTGGACCTCATCCTCGGAAATGAGCGAAAGACGTGGACAGTGAGGATGTGGATGGAATTTGGCTAATGTCATATCAATCATGATATTGTTGCTGACGTAGCTTATTCTCTTGAATTCACAGGCTCCAGAGGGGTATGGTGCTGTCCATGATCCAAGTTATCGGTGAGTGCCAGTATTGAAGAGGTTTACCATATCATGGGTGAAATTGTTTCGTTTAGGAATTAACTAGTAAGCAATTACGTTTTTTAGTCTTGACCATTTTTTGATTCACGTTTCATTTTCTTATCATTGGTTTTCACTCTGGTCTCGAATACTCCTGAGTCTTGACTTTGATGATATGTCTAATGTCTATTCCTAGTTGTTCTTTCTGTTTTTCCTGTTTGGTTTCTATCTTTTCTATACCTCCTATTCTACATTGCTTGTGCAGGTGTGGTGGGTCATATGATGATATACATCCTGATGAAAGATTCTCGAGGGATAATGTATACGATTATCAACCTGGAAATCATGCTTTGGGTGCTTTGCCTCAGTCTAGAAGGCGAAACTATGAAGAGGATTATTCTCGTGACGGGGAATCACGGAAGCATGAGAAGCCATACATTGAATCATATCATACTGACAATTATCATGATGATGAAATGGGAAGTCGTGACGGGAACCATAGGGATCATGGATATGAAAAGTCATCAAGATACAGCACCCGTGGTCGCGATGATTATCATTACGAGTATAGGTCTCGAAATTACCATCATAATAGGGAAGATAGCCATGAAAGGGATTATGATTACGCTCGCCGGAGTTATGATTCTGATTATGAAAGAGGCAGTGAGAGGGATGCCAACAGGAGGAGTCGTGATTCCCGTGATCGAGAATGGGAAAAAAGACATTTCAGCCATGAAAGAGATGAAAGTCCACATAATAGGAATGGGACATCTCGATCTCGGTCTCGGTCTCGGTCTTGGTCTCGTGGAGGTGATGAGTACTCTAGATCAAGATCTCCTCGAGGTTGGAGCCATGGGCGTGGTTATCGTGAGGACAGCTATGATGATGATCATTGGCATGAGAGAAGGGATAGTCGAAGAGAACGCGGAGATAGACATTACCGGGATCATTTTTCTGCTGTATGTCATGGCTTTTTCCATATTTTTGCTAATTAATTTGTGCTGAAGCTTCTCCGGTTTACATTCTAATTTCCCCCCATTTTTGCCAGGCACCGTCAGCTACTGTTGTTGTGAAGGGCCTGTCAATGAAAACGACAGAAGAGGATCTATATCAGATTCTTGTAATTCCTTTGCAATTGCTGTATTTGCACGTCATCACAAATGCCCATATTCATTCTGTAATACGATCTTTGTTTAATTCTGTATGACTAGGCTGAATGGGGCCCTTTGGATCATGTGCGTGTGATTAGGGAGCGAAATTCTGGGATCTCCCGTGGGGTTGCATTTATTGATTTCGCTTCGGTGGTACTTGCTTTGGTTAATCTGTACATGATTTGTGGTTGTCTTTTATGTTTTATTCTGTTCAGTGGTTTAATTTCTTGTGTATTCCTGAGCAGGAAGCTGCACGTGCAATGATGGACAAGATTGGGCATGATGGTCTAGTTGTGGATGGAAAGAAGCTATTTTTCCATTACAGGTCTTTGTGTTGTTTGTTAACTTGGATCTAAGTTTGGACTATTCTAATGAAAAAACTGTTTTGCTGGGGGGCTATTGTTAACTCCAGTAAAAGTTAGTTTCGAATTTTCTACCGATAAACCCATTTAGCGTTCTAAATTTATTGCCGCTGAATTGCCTTATGTTGCAGCAGCAAGCCTACAGGGAGTATGAATGTACCTCGTGGACAGGAAAATTCTCCTAATATCAGCCGCGGTGGTAGCAGACGCGTGATGATTCCTGCAGATTGGATCTGTACCATTTGTGGTTGTATTAATTTTGCTCGGCGAACATCGTGCTTTCAGGTTAGGGCATCATTATGAAGGAATTCCGATAAACAGGATGCTTGTGTCACAGTACAACCATTTTATGAAGTGTGTGTGTGTGTGTAACCGCCAGAATTGGGACTGCTGAGTAAGATCGTTGTTGTCTTTTTTTCATGGATGAGTGTTGATTCGTAAGAAACAGAGATATATGATTGGTAAACTGATAACAAGCTAAAAAGAATGAGGAAATACTTCCGATAATATCTATCTTCTGCTCCTTAAAATATGCAGGTCCAGATTCATTCTAATTGTTATAATTGTCAGATAGAAGTGCTGTTGTTGTATCATATTGTTTGCTTGGTAATAGGTGACAAGTTAAAAATGTATGCACTTTGTTATAACTCTATTGAACTGATTTTGCTTGTTGCGATTTTGATTTCCATGCTCTATTTACATGTCTCTCTTTTTTTCTCCCTTTCACTTAATTTGTTTATCGGATTTACCTTTAATGTCAGTCATTGTGGTTCTAAATGTAATTTAAACCTTATTTGTTCTGCATTGCAGCTGATATCTTGAAAAACGATAGACTTCTCTTGTGTGCATTGATGATATTGTAGATACCTTTTGTTGTGCATACAGCATAGAAGAGTCTAATAGCACCTTTCTTATGCAGTGTAATGAGCCAAAGACAGAGGATGCTCCACCAGCTGATGTAGGTTTTTCAAACTCAACACTAGGAAAACGAGGTTCTGAGGCAGGTTGTTATCAACTGTCGATTTTGGATATGTAGTGTGTTCTTTTTTGGAGGCGAAAACAGTCAAAGATGTTAAATTTATCAAATATGTTCCTGTATCCATGCCATATACATATTTTTATGCTTCATCTCTTCCCTCTTTGTTTTCAGGTCCAACTCATGTCTTGGTTGTACGTGGTTTGGATGAAAATGCTGATGAAGAAATGATTCGTTATGAATTTTCTAAACATGCTCCAATCAAGGTACCTTTATGCTCAATCAATATCTGTTTCATCTGTGTCATTTAATCCTGTCTCTTCTGCATCAATGTGCAGGATCTTCGTCTAGTGAGAGACAAGTTCACTCATGTTTCAAGAGGATTTGCATTTGTACACTTTCATTCGGTAGGGTCCTTCAGCCAAATGGGTGGTTATGCTCACCACCTCCTTCTCCATACCTCTCTGACTCTCCTTTCCTGATTCACTCTCCTATGCTGCTGAAAATTGATTGCAAAAGAATGGCACTTTAATTTAGAACTAAAGTTTAGGAAGATATTATCATAACAAAGTTCATAGGCGAAATAATAGTAAGCAATGAAGCCTCTCGTACCTAGGCCGATAAATTTTCTTCTCCGGTGATTCATTGTTTTTCCCAAGCTACTCTTTTTGCTTGGGCTTGTGAAGTTTTTCTTGAGGCTATTTGCATGTTTGCAGCCTAGATTTGTTTCTCTAAACTATGTTATATATGCATATCCTCAGTAACAGGCTTCCTTGTGGAATGGGATCTAGTGGTTCCTCCTAATTTATTCTAATATTTATTCTTAGTTTATTTTGGATGCTATCTTTTGTACAAGTTGGCTTAACACGTTTTGACAATTCCGCTATCAGCTTCAAATAGAATGATAAGACTAAGCTCCTGTAGGTGGAAGATGCAACTAAGGCACTCCAGGCAACTAATGGGACAACTCTTGAGAGGAATGGAAAAGTCCTAAGAGTGGCATATGCAAAGAGCGTACTTGGTTCTGCAGCTGGTACTTCAGCTCCTTTGCACTCTAGCAGCCTCGCTGCTGCTGCAATTGAAGCAGCAGCATTTTCTCAACAGGTATTTACTTGTTCAGACAGTAGTTTTTCTTTGGCATTCAGTGGCAGCTCTACCAAAGATGGTACACAAAGTCACAAACACAATTTCTATAGAGGTTGTAACGCACATTCTTTTGTGAATCGTTTGACCTGAATTGGAGTCCTGGCAATTTAATGAATTGTGATCTGGCACGTTTTGTTACTAATTTCTGTTTCATTATTAATGTCTGGTGATGTTTCTCTTTCATTCTTTACTAAGTGGTTTTAAATTGTGTCTGCTGATGGTTGGTGGTATTTACCCTGGTACTAATGCTTTGATGTTTGGTGGTCTATTTACCACGGTACTGCTTTGAAAATGATAAGTTTCGCATGTACAGACTTATTTACCGTTGTTCCTGTAATCTGTTGTCTGAGTAATGGGAGTTATATTTTGCTGTTTGTATATTGTGAATGGAACAGAAGAGCGGAGCCATTTGTGGGAAGCATAATACATTTCTCTCTTTGGCTGAATTGTTTCTACTTTGAAACCTATGGTCAAGTTTGAGTGTTGCTGCATCATCAGTAGCTTTTACTCATCATTTTCATTTGTCTACAAAGCTTTTCTTTTTTACTTGCTGTTTGTTTTCCCGTTGATTAAGTGAGTTGTGGAGTTTTGTTATGTGAACCAGTTTTTCTTTCCCTTTCAGTATGATGCTGTTGGATGGGCTCCGAAGGAATATAATCCAGACGCGAGACAAACTGCAGGGCAGAATCAAGGGGTTGGAGAAGTTGAAGCTCAGCAAGGAACTTCTGCTCCACACTCTGGCTATGTGTGGGATGAAGCATCTGGTTATTACTACGATGCTGCTTCCGGATTTTACTATGATGGGAATTCAGGTTTGTCTTTCCTTGTATAATAATATATATTCAAATTGCTTGTATAGTTACAATCTCCTATCATTGGTGCTGTTGATATTCCTAATTCCTTTTGAGTGAAAGATTGGAACATGAATAGGTTCAATAGTGTAGTGCCGTGAAAACTGGGGTTTTGACAGAACTCTTTTGGCAAAGATGTGTTCATTGGACTGATTAAACAAGCCTTTCACAGTTGGTTATAGATAAATTATTTTCCCTTCAGCTCTTGTTCAAATTACATTAGGTGATGTCTTGCTGCATCATGCGTGTAACATAAGGTTCTCTCTGATATATTCTATTCCCTCTGCAAGTCCTGCAATACTTCATCTGGGTTTTACTAGTGTTTTATGTTGAATTACTTTAGATGTCCATAAGCAGGATAGCGTGATGCATGAGCTATTCTTCTAATATGTCTTTTTTAAGTATTGTGGTTGTACTAGTTGTTTAGTCTTCAAATTTCAGTAGGATTTATGTTGAATGTTTTTGGCTTCTTTGTTTCTGATATTCCACAGGTTAGTTATTTTTAGAACTAATGTAGCTAGCGCAAATTTGTATGGTATATAGGTTAATGTTATAAACCTATTAGAGATGTAGGAGTTAATTTGCAAGTAGGGCCAGTACCTCAAAACCCACATTTTAAATATCTTGGTTCAATCCCTCAAAAGAATGGAGGTTATGACGAAGATGTTAGTCATAGGACAAAAGCGGGATGGATGAAATGGAGACAAAACATGGGTGTTCTTTGCGATTGTAAGGTCTTCATACGGTTGAAAGAAAAATTCTACCGTAATGCCATAAGACCTGGATTGATGTGTGGTAGTGAGGGTTGGGCGGCGAAAAGACAACACATGTTCAAAATGAATGTGATCGAGATGAGGATGTTGCAATGAATGTGCAAATACACAAGGATGGATAGAATTTGAAATGAGAGTATTAGTAACTACAGAAGAGTGTTTAAGGTGGTTTGGATAGGTTAAACGTAATGTAAAACGTAGAACGATAGATATTCCGGTTAGAAAAGTAGAGAGCACAGGAATGGGAGCGAGGAGAGGGAGAGGGAGGGTAGACCTAGACTAACTTAGGAACGAGTAGTTAGCAACGACTTGGAGTTGTTACAAATCCTAGAAGATTTAACGCAAAATCGAAATGAGTGGAAACGGAGAATTCATGCGGCTGACCCCAAATAAACTTGAGCTTAGGACGATGTTGATGATGTTGATAGGTTAATGTTTATCGTGACTAGCAGCCTCTCTACCTAGTAAGGGGCCGAAAGGTAGTGTAGCTGGAGTAATTAATGGCGTACTGCTAATATATTGCATCCCTAAAAATACGCAGGTTTGTATTATGACAGCAACAGCGCGGTTTGGTACTCATATGACCATCAAACACAGCAGTATATCCCTTGTCCTGATCAGACTAATGAGAGTAAACCATCTGATAGACAGACAGAATCTGCTAAGATGGAGAGATCCAATAACAAAAAGGTTATTATCTCTGCCCCAGCGGCTACTTCCATACCAGATGCAGTTCAAGCTGCTGCAGAAGCGGCAATGGCAGCTGAGAAGAAAGAAAAAGAGAAAGCTAAGGAGATAAAGCTTGCTTCAAAGAGCATCATACTGGCAAATAAGAAGAAGATGAGTAACATTTTAACAACATGGAAGCAGAGAAGCCACGAAACACAAACACAGCGGATAGCTCTTGATGACAGTGTACCTAATGTACCTCCTGAAGAAAGGCGTCTCTCTGTTGGACAATTCAAAGGCAAGCCAAAGTCCGATGCAATGACTAAGGAAAACACTGCCACCAATTCTGCGTTTACACTTTCTACAACCCAAACATCAAGTAACAGCACAGCTGGCCCTTTGACAGGGGTTCTAAGAGGTTCTCTCAGAGGTGTGGTGAAGTTGGATTCGACAACCGGAGTCGCAAGTAGTGTAGGCTCATCTTCATTAGCTCGTGCAGAGGCATCGTCTGTTATGACTCCTTTCAAAACAGATGTTTCTGCTCTTGGTTCTTATACAGCACCTTCGGCTTCTGGGAGTGGGAGGAGAAGGTTTTCTGAAATGCCAACACCTGCTTCTACTCAGAGAGATCAACCACAGTCATTGTACCGGGATCGTGCTGCTGAGAGAAGAAACTTGTATGGTTCAACTTCAATTGGAGATGATGATCTTTTAGACGCCGCTAGTGATTCACGTAAGCTCCTGTGACTACTTTACTGTTTCCATCTATTTCTGTAAGAAATTATCATGTCAAATATTTGAGGTGCTTTACTTGTCCACTGATATTTATTGTAGATCGATGATAAATAAGTTCTTGAATAATCCAGAATGAAGACTGTACTTTGCTTATCTTGCTTGGAAATTTTATTAATTTTTTCGGGAAATCGCGTATTGGTGATCTTTGAAGATCGAGATTTTGGGTTGAGAAAGGGTTCGCTGGATCCAACGCCTTTCCCTCCGGGAGTTGGCGGAGGTCACCGGACTTCAGCAGATGTTCAGAGCTATGATGTGATCACAGCAGAGAGAGCAATAGATGAGAGCAACGTCGGTAACCGGATGCTCAGGAACATGGGTTGGCATGAAGGATCGGTAACAACATCTCCCTCTTCTCTATTGTTATGTTTTTGTAAAATTATCGTATTCCTGAGAGGTTACCAATTTAATTCTCACATATTTCTTTATGCCCTCTCATGTGTCGGGATTTCCGGCGGTTGGTTGGAATACGTTAGGGACTAGGAAAAGATGGGAGTGGAATGACAGAACCCGTGCAAGCGCAGGCGGTGGATAGAAGGGCGGGACTCGGGAGCCAACAGAAGAAAGTTGTGGATCCAACCCTCGAAGTTCAAGCTGGTGATAGTTACAAAACTCTGATCCATAAGAAGGCAGTTGCGAGGTTCAGAGAGATGACTGAAAATGAAAATGAAAGATGAATCAAAGGCATCAGTTTCTGCTGATTTTGGATTGTAGCCATTTGTGGTTTAGAGAGATGGTCGGTCCATCCACAAGAAAGTCTGGCGTTTTTATTTTTCTGTGTTTTCTGGTACTTTATGTGTACAATTTGTTGAGAAACATTTTTCCGTTTGGAGTTGCTGACTTTTGTTGTGTTCATTTAGAGACATGATGTAGTAGCAGTAGTAGTTGCCATTTTGGGGCTTTTTTTTTTTTGATAACGCTGGGAATCCGCCCTCGGATACCGCAACGCCTCGCCGTCCAAAAGGCCGGACGAATGACACAGTATCGCGGACGATAAACCCAACGACTCCACGCAATAGCCTGTAAACCACGCGGAGTAGGTAAACCAGCCGAAGCTGACCGATTCAGGGGGAAGCTTGACACCAGGAGGGATCGAACTCTCCACCACGTGACTTTTGGTGATTGCTTTTGTGTCATATATATTTGGTCCCATCAAACATACGGGTATTCGTGCCGTGACGCAACAGTATGTGACCGGGTGTATTACCGCACCGGTTGGGTTCAAATTCGGGTTTTGTGGATCACAGATGATGGATAATCCGCTTGTATCTGAGTATGCCTTGGTCGTATGTATCGTTGCGCCTCGTTCGGTCCTCGCCTCTTCCATTGTATTGCTGCTTTGCCTTGCCTTCTCTCTTGTATGCGTCTCTTCGCTCTCCCTCGTTATCTCATCCTTGTCTTATCCACGGGTATCCGAAACTTGGATGGGTTGCCAACCTTCTTACAAAACCTGTTCCAATCATTTATTACGACAATATTAGAGCCATCATAGTGTTCATGGCAAGATGTTGTCGGGTAAGCTTCATCTTTTGTTATGTCACTTTCTTTTTTATAATCAATAGGTTCATTAGACCTTCGGTCCACTTAATCTCGTGCATCCGAAATCAGTTTTTAATCACAAAATTAATTGTGTCCCTCCTCCCAATTAATGGGATCGAATGCATAATCTTTAAATGATTTTATCACCTCTCAAATATTGGATCACCATCTAGTTATGTAACTTTTACCATTCAACTTGTTTATCTTCTCACATCTTTCACCACCAATGTGCCTATTCAAGTCTTTATTTATCAAGATTAGTTTCATTTTATATAGTAGGGATGATATGGAAATAGTATCGTAAATGTCTGTATTTAGGGTTTTTAATAACCTATACAAAATCTATAAAGATCCTATGATTAGCTCATATCAATATATTATAAATATTCTCCCATCCTCAACACAAATTAGTTAAAAAAAAAACCCTTAAATTAGTGGCACTATCACCAAATGATTAAATACACATATAATTTGGATGTAGAATTATTATCTTTTATAAGAGTTAGTAAAGTCGTAGAACAACCGCATCATTCGTTTTCATTATAATAATATACAACAAAATATATTAGCAACAATACGATCCCCTAAAGTATATTAGCTTGTTATGGAAATCACGTTCTAAATAGAGATTTAAAAAAGTGGCATGAGGGAATATTTATGTACATGGTACTGCATATTAGGCAATGTGTAGTACAAGATCCAAAGTTTTGCAGTACACTAACAAAAAAAAGGGTTACGGTGGGTAGAAGAACAATGATGTTTGGTGGAAATTTGGTTTTTGAATATTACCAAAAAAAAATTGGATGTTTTTCCACTTTAGGTTATACCAAATGCGACCCTTTTCAAAAATTTGTTAGTAGTTGTATACAAAATATAAATATGTACTAAATAAAATAATACGATAGATAGATATATGTCGTTTAATGAATTTCAAACACTTAAAAAATCTACCTTTCGAAATTGGTAGAAAACAAATTTTGCCGACTAATATAATAGAAATGAATTCAAAATCTTATGTTGAAACCGTTTTAAAAAGGCCATCGTCGGGGTCATCGGTTATATACTCTGAAAATATTCCCCACTAACCAGGAATCGAACACTCAACCTCGAGGTAGAATTACCTTCTACCCAAACTTGACCACTCGTCCACGATATGTTGGGTCTTCCTTTATTTTTTGGGGGTAAAAGACTTATTTTCATATGTATTTTTTTTTCTTTTTGGAAGGATGGGTGGATTATAAATTAACTTATCCATTAATTTTATTTATTTAATACAACTTTATTTTAGATAGAAATGATGTAATGTGAATATTATATTTCAGGCTAAGTTATGTTCTTATATTAGTTAGAAAACCATCAAAATTCAAAACATTCGACAAAGCGAAAAATCTGTACATACACTCACATTCTATTTAACAGAAAACGTCACACACCCAAATAAATTATTTGAAATAATATATAGAACTTTATAGATTAAAAAAGGTAAGAAAAAGACATAAAAACTATTTTTTTTTCAAAAAAAAAAAAAGAAAAAGAGAGAAAGAATAGATGCTCTTATCGTTTGCGTTACGCTAACTATTAGGGTCATGATCGAGCGTGCTCCACCCCCATTTTCATCTGCCCCCTTCCCTATAAAGAGGAAGAGACATCACCTCCTCCTTCATACAACTCGAGAATTAATCACTTGTCCACTAAGGAAATTAAAGCTTCTTCATCTGCGATCATGTCTAAGGTTCTCTCTCTCTCTCTTTTCTTTTTTTGATCTATTTTTGTGGAATATAAACGACCCTTTCATGCGTTTTTTGTGTATATATGTATTTTGTTTAGAAGAATTTATGTCATATGATAATGTTCTAATGGTTCCCTGGTCACCTATAGATTGGATCATATAGAGTTGCTTTCAGGGTTTTTGATCGGTTAGTACTTAGTTTGATAAGTTTGTAGAGCCTCAAATCGAAGAGGGGGGAAGGCGTAATTTCAGTCACATGCTTCCAACCCCGAAGTTAGTCTTGGCCTCGCCCCATGACACCCGGTTACCAAAAAAAAAGTTTATAGAGCCGTTAACCGGTGTTTTTGGGTATAAGCAATGGTGTAGGCATCGATGGGTGCAGAATTTTCGTTACAGTTTCCATTACCGAGTTTATTGTGGATTAATTTGTGGATTAATCAATGATGATTCCGACATTTGGATTAATCTGTAACCTGTGGCCTACATGAACCGCAGACCGTTGTGCTAAAGGTCGGTATGTCATGCCAAGGCTGCGTCGGTGCGGTGAATAGAGTTCTCGGGAAAATGGAAGGTATGCTTCTAACGTTTTCGGGTTCTATTCAAGCGGCTCGATATGCCTTTGGACCAGATTTATATGTCTGCTTATGTTGTCTTGATGTTTCGGTTTCAGAAACTTTATTTTTCAGACATTCGATATATATAATTCGAACGAGATATTTTGGTGTATAGTGTATGTTTAATTAGACGAAAATATTTATGAAGAATTGAATGATGCTTAGGAGTGGAATCATTCGACATCAACCTCAAGGAGCAGAAGGTGACGGTGAACGGAAACGTCGAGCCAGGAGCGGTTCTCGAGACGGTTTCGAAGACGGGGAAGCCGACCGCTTTCTGGCCTGCGGAAGAAGCAGAGGCTGAGCAGCCAAAGCCTGTTGAAGCCGAGACGGAGACCGCACCCGTCGATGGCAAGACTGAGCCGACCACCGAACCTGCCGTAGCAGCAGCTTGACTTATCTCGTTTCACTCTATTGTTGATGGGTCACACACATATACACACATATATATACATACATATGGTGTGATACAAGCAACTCTTTTTAGTACCTCCTATGTTTCTTGAAATGTTTAACTCTAATAAATGGCACCCTATAAAACGTTGAGGTACGGTCGCTTGCTTTATTTTCCTTTCTTTGCGATACTTCTCCAAAATGGAAAATATAGAGTACCTCTGAATAGGAGTCGGCATTGGTCGGATATCTAGATTCGAATCTGGATACTACGGATTTTAGATAGTTCAAACCCGTGGTTTCTAAGTACATGAAAAATATTCGGTACCCGTTGGATCCGCAACATATTTCAAGGTAGGAGTGACGGCGGTGAGGCATTTACGGCTGCAAGAGTTCAAATAAAATGGGAGAGGGGCGGAGGGGGAGAGATAGGGCTACCCGAGAAACCACGGGGTTCATGGATATCTCTCCCGCGGATACCCGAAATCTTGGAATTACCCGAGCCGTGAATTTTCTCCTCCTACCATAGTAGAGTGCTAAATCTTGGACCACACACACACCTTACGCAAATTCGAGCTTGTTGCTTGGATATACAAGACAGCAGAACCAAGTATTTACTTATCGTGGCTATAACTATTCATATCTAATAATAATTATATTATTAGTTAAAACTTTTTATCTTAATATCTAGATTTTTATTATAAATATTCTGATTTTGCTTTTTTTACATAAAAACTAGATTTTCGTAAATTTTAAAAATATATTATAAATTAATTTTGTATAATATTTGGGATGTGCTATAATTTGTTTGATCAATGATTCAAAAGTCAACTTGGACCAAATTTTATTTAAACAGAAACAAAACAGTACCCAAAGTACAATTTCAACTTAATTAATGTAAACCTAACGCAATTGACTAATAAAAAGGTAGTAGCATTCTAGATATTCTCAACGTACACTTTCAATTGGTTTTTGTCCGAAATACCAAATCTTTTGAGATATCAATATATTGTTTGTCCTAAATCCTTGAAGTAATTCCTATCCAGAAATATAAAAATTATTGTGTTTTTTACGTGAGAAGAAAAAAAAGAAGCTATTTTTATTGGAAAAAATTTAATAAACTTAAAAAAAAAAAAACTTTATTTGCGCAAGGCTTTGAAGGGTAAATTAATTTGGGGGTTAGATACGAAGCTGCAAATTAAATCAATAATGTCATCACGTTAAACATATGAAGAATGCCATGCTACAATTATGTCAGGATTATAACTAACCATTTGAACACATGCATAATCAATTTTTTTTATAGATCACCAGATATAACTTTAAAAAATGAATCGATGTTTCTAAATCTTATACATCCAAACTAATCTTCATTCGTCTAATTTCAAAAATATATTCCATTTCCACGGTAAGATTTGAATCTCGGATCTGGTTAATGGACGAATATATTGAATTATCTACGTCAACCCTTGAATTTCATGCATAATTATATTTTAACACATCTAAAAACACAAAAGCATGATTTAATCCATCTGAATTTTTGTAGATCAATTTTTTGATAAAAATTTCAGAAGTAAATGATAGAAACATTTTTAATTGGGGACAATGGTTTTTTTATGGAACATTTATCATGGGGGCATTTAATGATTTCTTTAAAATTTTAATATGTAATTGGGTCCGACCCTGACTAGCCATATATAAAAAGATCCATAAATTTTGAGGTCATGTCGAACACATCTATATCATTTTAGTTTTGAACCATAATCATATAACCAATATATTTGCTATATTATATAGTTCTTGTAAAATTTGTTTAAATTTATTTTATACTTTCGTGTTTCTAAACAATTGTTAATGCAACTTTCTAGAATAGGTCCACCCGATATTAAAAAACACGTGGCACAAACAAAATTAACACATGGAAAACGAAGCAAACACTCTCCCCACCATCTTCCTAATGTACGTATAAATAAACATAAACACAGCTTTAGATTTCTTCACATTCACCGTTGTTTTCACTAATTAGGGCTTTGATTTTGTAACATGAAAGGTTACTTGAGGAAATTTCAATTCGTGGGATTGATGTTGGGAGTGATGTTAGGCATCAGGGTAAATGGAACATCACAAGTTCCGTGTCTGTTCGCATTTGGAGACTCTTTGTCCGACAATGGAAACAACAATCGTCTTCCTACTCTCGCAAGGGCTAATTATTTACCCTACGGGATTGATTTCCCGGGAGGCCCGACCGGCCGGTTCTCCAACGGTAAAAACTTCGTCGATTTTATGGGTAAGCTGCTTTCTCCACAACTCATTCATCGATCTTTCCGACATTTCTTTCCTGTGTCTAGACTTGACGGCCCGAGGGACAGGCTTCGTAGTAGATGATCGTTTGAACTCGGTATATGCATTAGACGTTTTATCTAGTTATCGATTGTTTTTATCGTCGGATGCATCATCATATAACTTTTTTATATATTTTATTTTGTAATTGGATATCCTGAGTCGAAGTTAGTCGAAGTTTCGGCTAATTCCAGAAGTGAAAAAATTCTATATGAATGGTCTTCCCCAAATCTGAGAATTTGAACACGAAATGGAACACATGCTAAGCATCCTCATTTCACCGGTTTAATTAACCAAGTTTGGATTATTTTTTATATTTTTTTGTCATCAAACGAACTTGGTGTAGAAAAATAAAATGCGGAAACAAAATAAGACAAATAGAAAAGAACGGAATTACTTTTATTGCTACATCTCTTCTTCTTCTTATTGAATTACAATGAAAATGACTCACATATTTATAGGAAAACTATGAGACAAATAAAAAGGAAATAGAAATAAATAAGATCGATACACAATATTTGATATAATATTATGTCCATTATTATTTCTAATCATATCTTAAAATCAATATTTCCTTCAATCACATATTTATTTTCCTATTTCAATACTTGGATCAAGATTTTTCTTACAATTTTGGGACTAGATGTATCTCTTGACAATATACATGGATAAAAATTCAATATGCCCAATAACTATATATTTTAGTCATTCTATGTTGTATAACTTGACCTAAAAAAATGGCCAAGAGAGATTACGTGACCCGAACCCATGATTTCTTTAAGAGTACATACACAAGAGGATCAAACCCATCCAATTAGCTTTGTAAATAAATTTGTGGCACATCCATTAAATCAAGTGGATATGTATATGAACTATATATGAAGTCATATATATACATTTCTATATATATATCTAACACGTTCTCGCACGTTGTCCTTGATCTTATGTATGAAGCTGAACTCCTGGGATTCGGTCACTACATTCCTCCTTACAGCGAAGCAAAGGGCGAAGAAATGCTAAGCGGATTGAACTACGCTTCCGGGTCAGCGGGAATCAGAGAAGAATCCGGACAACAACTGGTACTTGCAGTCGATATATATATATATTACCCGACACAAAACTTACAAACTTCACTTCCATATATACACATACCCACTTGTATGAATGATCGCGTTTATCTCGAGAAAAATCGAATATTTGAATGCAGGGAGAGAGGATAACCTTTGGAAGGCAAGTGCAGAATCACAAGAAGGTAGTGTCACTAGTGGTGGATCTGATCGGGGGCGAGGAGGCCGCGGCTAATCATCTCAAGAAATGCATCTATTCGATCACGATAGGAAGCAACGACTATATCAACAACTATTTCATGCCTGACGCATACCCGACGAGCAGACTCTACACTCCCGAGCAGTACGCCGATGGCCTTATCGATCTGTACGGTCAACAACTCAACGTATGTGTCCCCCCCCCCCCCCCCGGAAGTATCTTATAGTATCAAAGACTTTATGAAATTGGCTTGATCCACTTCATATCTTTGATTGTACATGTTTTCGGTCGATAAAAATCTACCGTTCCTTGGACATGATGTACGCATATTTTCGAGTTTGGTCAGTTGCTGTACAACTATGGCGCAAGAAAATTTTTGTTGAGCGGACTGGGAACCACCGGCTGCGCCCCTAATGCATTGGCTCGGGCCAGCCCCGACGGTAAAACATGCGTTAGATCGTTCAACTCGGTGATCGGCGTTTTCAACGACAAGCTCAAATCTCTCATCGATCGGCTTAATAACCATTTCTCCCACGCCAAATTCGTCTACGGTAATACTTATGACATTTTTCAAGACCTGCTCAACAACTCCTCCGCATACGGTACGTGATCCAAACCCATCAGATTAGATTGAATGTTTTATATCTTATGATGAGGACATTTTAAGGGCATTGACACGAGCGCGAGCAAAGGGGAACAAGTCAAGTTCGAGAGTTCGGAAAATTGATACGGATCATAATTTATATATATATATTTATATATTCGAAATATGACGTTATTTCTAGGGTTCAAAGTAACAAAGGAAGCATGTTGCGGTGGGGGGAGGAACCATGGTGCGATGATGTGTATGCCGGGAGAGAGATCGTGTCCGAACCGGAACGAGTTCGTGTTCTGGGACTCGTATCACCCGACCGAGGCCACGATCAGGATCGTGGCTCAGCGTTTGTACCGTTCACGCTCTCCGTCCGACATTTATCCCATCGACATCTCAACGTTGGCACAGCTATGAGCACTTATATATAATAATATGGGCTCATGAGTGGTTTTCTATTGGTTATTTTAATAAACAGCCTAATAAATTTGAATTGTGAAATTGTATCTAAAATATAGCGACAATAACAGCTTTTGATACCTGAGGTTTTTTTTTTTTTACGTGTTTTAGTACCCAAATTTCTTCGAAATGTATTTTAATACTAAATTTTTGTTGTTTCTGAATATATATATATATATACACCAAACAGAAAATGTGTCAACAGATTCGTTATCAACAAAATTGAAGATAATAATGTACTAAAAATGTTATTAATTTTTCTTAGCGTGTCACGTCCTCACGTTCATGTATCAGATCTAAAATATTAGTATGTATATTTTTATTATTCAATATTTACCGATGAGGAATTTATATAATAAAATATATTTAGAGAAAATTGGAAATGTTAAGATGTAAATAAGAATATGAGTATTAAAATAATTTAGTAAGTTTAACATTTGTTTTTCTTTTTACATTTTTTAAACGTATCATTTTCTCTACGGTTTTTTTTTTTAATTGAAAAAGCAAAATCTTCGAAAAGCTTCAACATAAAGCCTTTGTTAATTATTGTTCTTCCAAATCGATCCATTTGTTTTTCCTTTATCTTGAGCTCTTTCGGTTACCTTGCCTTGTACGCCTCGGTCTTCTCTTTTTTCTCCTCCCCCTTCTTCATCGATCTATAAACCCGATTCCTCCCTCGTCTACAAAACAATCCAGGTGAGATCAATCGACGAAGATGTCCGCGGATCTCGATTTCTCGCAGGATTTCCCGAAGATCCGAATTCTGAAATCCATCAACGACCTCGCGATCAATTCTGAAATCCATCAACGACCTCGCGATCCGACGGCCGAGGAAACCCGCCGAGGACGACGACGAAGACGGCGGGTGCCGCACGCCGACGGCAGCGGAGCACAAGATCCCGGCGATACTGACGTGTCCGCCGGCGCCGAGGAAGCGTAAAGGACCGGTGATTCCCTGCAAGAGGAAGCTAGCGGAGTTTGAATTCTTCGATATCGCGCATCGCGACGAGGTCGACGAGTTCTTCAGATCTGCAATCGAGACGAAGAAGGTCGCGAAGACGCTGTGCCGGGATTTGAAATTTGAATTCGAAATCTGAACAGGGAAGTTTTTGGATACGCGCAGGGATTTGAAATTTGAATATAATCTGACCTTCAGGTATGATTGATGTATTTAGTAATTACACGAATCACGAGGTCAGAGACAGATATTTGGATCGATCTCCGACACGTTTTGTTCTTCCATTGTAATTTGGATATCGTACAGATGAGAAATTAAACAATTCATCGATGTGGGTGACTTATTTTATCTTGTACGTTTTTTTTTATAATTTCATTCTTGGTTTATGGATTTAATTAAAATTTACTGTTACAAAAAAATTAGAATGTTGTTCATGTATATATGCCTAAAGATTCTGTGCTTTGTACAATGTACAATGTGAATATTTTGGTTTTAAACCGAAACAAAACTATTTCTTCTAAAACTAAAAGAAAATATATATTTTTTAAATATATACCAAAACTTATTTTATAAAAATAAATATTTTATTCATAAAAAGCAAGTGACTAGAACATGCCAACCATAAACATCAATACAAATCGAATTATATATATTCTACAAGATCGCGAAAATAAATCTAAAAATAATCAAATATAAACATTAAAGATATATACGGTATTTGTATATCCAAAATATATAAAATATTTGTATTAAAGATGTACACGAAATATTATATATTATTAGATATAATATTACCGTTCTTTAATATATTTTTATGATTCTATATGATTGGTAATTAAAATTTAAATACGTGGTAAACATCTTTTCTGCTATCTTTGTACGCATGGACGGGTCCAATTTTCCGTGACAATGAACCCATCAACTTTGAAAAACAAAATTTTCATAAAAAACATAAAATTTTAATGGAAATATCGTTAATACCTCCAATAATTTTGTTTATCATAAAACTTTTATTTTTTTAAAAACAATTCCGACATAACCATTTGAACAAATATCTCATATCTACATTTGGTTATATCGAAATTGTTTTAAGAAAATAAAAGATTTTTTTTATAAAACGAAATCTGAAATCATACCTACAATTTTTTCCAAACTAAAAAAAATAAAAAAACTATCGAAATGGATAATAAAAAAAATACATTTATATATATAATAAAAAATGGATAAATCCCAGGAATTTGTAAAATAGTAAAAAAATGATTTTTTAAATTTTCAACTAAATAATTTTCAAACGTTGCTAATGGATGCAAAAAAAGCCTTGACAAAGTTAATCTTGAATTCGTTAAGGAATTAAAATGATATATTTTGTAAATTTAAAAATTATAATGATAGATTTTGTAAGTTTTTATAATAAATCTGTGAAAAATTTAGAAATGAGTTTTTAACCATTTTTTTTAAATAATATCTAACCTAAAAAACAAAAGATTTATATTTCAATAATAAATGCAATAATTTCGGCGTGGTGGTGTGAAAACCTTGGATGAGTAATCGTCACGGCGTTGGGATCGGTGAGTGGGCAAGGCCACACACTTTTTGTCTAAAATAAAAACAAAAGGAATCGAATCACAGACACAAACTAACATAATTGTTTCGTGTTGTGTTGTGTCATGGGCAAGCAAAAAAAAAAATTAACACAACACAAATATATTTACGTTTTATGTTTTTTTAGAAAATCCTGTATAAATATCTGAATTTTATTAAATATATCAAATAAATAATTAGAATTTTAATTTTATCTAATTGATACAATAAATATTAAAATAGTCCTAATAGGTACTTTGTTCAGATATTTCAAATGAATATTATAATTCGTAAAATCGAGAATAATTTCTAAAATTTGATTCGTTTTTATGTTAGAATTAACGTCTAATTTATATATCATTGTCATAATCAAAGTTAAAAATTGTTTTCGATTTCATGAATTTTATTTTTATATTAAAAATTAACATTTAATTTATACATCGTCATTAGAGTTAAAATTAAAAATTGTGATAGATTTTATGGATTATAATATCTATTTAAAATATTTCAATATTTGAAATATCAATTTAAAATATTTGACTATTAATTAAATAAAATTAAAAGATGAAAGATTTATTTTACATATTTTATTAAATTTAAATATTTATATTAGTTTTTTCTTTTATTTTAGATATATATTTATTAGGTTATTACTTTACCCTATTCCATACGCTTCCCGATGTTGATACCTTCCTTTTGATTCTCGACCTCATAATGAGTGAAGTAATTATCAGTTTCAGTACTCGCTTTTGGCGCCTTGTTTTTACATATAATAACAACAAAATGTTGATAAGAAATATGGAACTAATTATAATTATTGATTTTGGTTGTGGTGAAGAAATAAGAAATAACAGTCTTTATTTTCTTTACTAAATGGACCAACGACATGTATAGCATATTTTCTTGGAAGCAGTGGCGAAAACAATATGATCATAATAACCCTATTCCTTCTTTATTCCATTTATTGGAAAAATTTGGACCAGTATCCAAAAACGTCAAGTCATTAGAAATCTATACTTTTTTTTCTTTCCTTTGCAAACTATACCTTTTTATAATTTTTTGACAAAAATACCTTTACTTTATTGTATAATTTCAATGTTGCCATTATTCAAAAAAATTACAGCATAAAAAATATATTTTATTCAGAAACTGTGTTATCTCGAAAAACTGTTTTTTTCATCCGGAATAATTATTTTTTATCTGTAAGAATCTGTTTTTATTTGGTTTAACTGTTTTTGTATACGAAAAAAATAATTTTTTTTATAAAGAAGAACTTTTTTTCGTCCGAAAAAATTATTTTTTCATTCGGGAAAGACTTTTTTTTTATCCGAAAAAAAATATTTTTTTATCTGAAAAAATCTATTTTCGTTTGGGAGAATACTTTTTTTTTAGAAAATTGTTTTCATAGGAGAAAAAATGTTTTTTATATAAAAAAACAATTTTTTTTATACGTGAGAACTATTTTTTATTCGGACAAAAAACGTACACTCCCGGACGAAAAACAACTCTCTCGGAAAAAACAATTCTTCCGGACAAAAAAATAAACTTTTCCGAACGAAAAACAGATTTTTCCGAACAAAAAACAATCATCCCGGACAAAAACCAGTTCTCCCGGATAAAAAAAAGATTCTCTCGGATAAAAACAAACTCTCCCGAACAAAAAAATTTCTCCGGACAAAAAATAGACTCTCCTGGACAAAAAAAAAAAAGATTCTCCCGGACAAAAAACAGACTCTCCCGGACGAAAAAAAGTTCTCCCGGACAAAAGACAAACTCTCCTGGATGAAAAACAGTTCTCCCGGACAAAAAACAGTTCTCCCGGATAAAAATAGTCTCTCCGGGATGAAAAACAGCTCTCCCGGATTACACGGTTTCCAAAAAAATCTGCTTTTTATATTGCATATTTTTTGGGACGCTAAATGGCAATATTGAAATTATACAATAAAGTAAGGGTAATTTTGTCAAAAATTTATAAAAAAATATAGTTTGCAAAGGTCATAACTATTTTGTCATATTTTGCAAAACACCACATCTTTTTGTCACACTTAACTGATAACCCCTTCTTTATTCAACATAAAATTGCTGCATCGATCAATTTTCCCCGCATTTCCATTCCAGTACAATTCAGATTTCGATTTTTCTCTTGTGTGTGTGCTTATGTGGTTGGTCGTGTCCATTCTTACAGCCGCAGTGTAGGCATAAACTCCACCTGAACACAGAACCACCGCCGCTAAAAGAAAAATCTTCCATTGCCTACTCATCGTCGGAATAGCCGACACCGTCAGAGCCGCCCCTACGGCCAAGAGGGCGTTTTTCCACCGGCCGAGGGCCTTCACCGCGTCACTGCAGCTCCTACAATGGATCACGTGTCTGAAATACCGGTTCGCAAGATTCGGACCGTGCATTGTCCCTATCCCGCCTTTGGCTGGACCAGAAGCCGAGAGGGCCGCGACCAGGCCTGCCGGGGCGTGCTCCATGGCGGCGGGAACTTCGGGAGGAGAAACGGTCACATGCCCGAAATGGTAAGGCATCCCATGACCGGCTCTGTCCATCCACTTTCTATATTCGGCAACCCATGTGTCCGAAGATCGTAGGTTTAGATACAACTCTTTTGTCGGGGTATTTTCCTTGATAAGAATCTGGTTTGTGACGACAAAAAACCCATATCCTCTTCGTAAACATTGCAAGCCTTCTGATGGTAGTACCAAGTAGGCAACAGCTTAACCAACAGCTCGACCAAAACCGATCGCGTCGTCCCTCCAAACCGGACGATAAGCATAGACTTCCCTTGTCCAGTTGGTCTACACAGGAATAAATCGATAAAGTATTGTGTCTCCCCGTTCTTGTCTACGAACTCCAAATTGTTCTGCAACACACATGGACCTTCGAACCTCTCAGATAATTCTGGAGTGTTCCGTATTTTTCTCGTCCCCATTTGCCGGCAAAACCACGGCTGGATCGCTCGGTAACTTCGAAGACCAGTGGTCTGGCATCTTCCCTTTTTGCGGTGAAGTCTGGTCGGTTATGAGATATGGGGATGTACGTGAGCTGGGTCCATGAGATTCTCAAGAAGGATGGAATGGTCATAGGGAAGCTCGTGGGTGGACGAAAGGTCCATAAATTAAGCCGGGTCTTGCCAAATTCTCAAACCATGGCAGCTTCTTGGGATTGGATGGCGTTTTGTTCGACATCCATACCCACACAACTCCCTGCGACTCCGACACTTCATAGCTCTTCAGACACGCCACCTTTGGAATCTTGGCATTTGCCGGAAGCTGTTAAACCCTTCAATATCTCTGTTATCAGTTTGATCTTTCTGATGATCTTTAACTAAAACCCAAGTGGTAAATGATAAAGAAAGAGAACAAAACCTGAGGGATCTTGACGCATTGTCCATCTCCTTCGAATTGCCAGCCATGGTACAGACATGCCAACCTCCCATCAACCAGCTGCCCTTCAGACAGCTTAGCCAGTCTATGTCAAAACAAACGTTATTCGTGTTTTTTCGCCATTCAGCAACAATGTCAAAAAAGGGTGAAGTTTGCAACTTTTCCATCTAACAACAAATCCCCATAATCGCAAAAACAAGCAGCGACCAGATTCATATAAAAAGAATATTTTTTTTTTCTCGTTAATCTCACCGATGGGGGCACCGATCTTCGTAACAACGTAAAGTCTCGTCGCGTCTTCATACAAAACTATCTTCCGATCAAACACGGTGAGGCCAAGCGGCGCGTCGTCCGGCACATCTCGGGTGAGGTACAAAGGGTATACCACTCCTCCGTCCAATCATAGTCCGCCACATCGACATTTCTCTCCTCCTCCGGAGACAGACTCAGAAGAACCTCTCCTCCTCCTCTGCCTCCGACACTCTCCGTCATCGTGGAGCCATTCGACACGGCGACAACGCGGCGGAGGAGATGGTGGCTGGGATTCCTGGAAAAGCATGGTCTTTGATTAAATGGGTTGCGATTTAGGGATATTATTTTTGGTTCAGTGAAGAAAATTGGAGTAATAATGGTGGGTTTAAGGGATGAGTTCAGTGAAGGCACAACCATGGCGGTTTCTTAGTAGAGAGAGAGATTCATATCTGTGTATTAATGAAAAAGGAGTGTACTGTTGTACAACTGGAGCTCATATTTATACCAAAAAAAACTGGAGCTCATATGTCCGCCGTGCAAGTTTCTCGTGTGAATCAGGAAGGAATATAAAACGGCCGTGCAAGTTTCTCCTTTGAATCAGGAAGGAATATAAAACGGCATCGTTTCATGTTTATGCGATGGGTTTTTTACTCAAATGAACCATTTGGGTCGCAGCTATTTCACGCGTACACCACAAAAAACATAACACATTAATTTTTTTTGAAAAGACGAAATTACCCTTAATGAATACACGATATTTATCCGTTCGAAAACAACTTCCTTATTACGACTTCATAATTAATTCTAAATATAGTTATAATTGATTTTAAAAAAGGAGACAAAAAAAATTATCTATCTTTTTTTAGTTGTATATCAGTTATATATTAGTCGTAATAAAGTCGCAAAAAATAAAAAGAAAATGATATTTCGTACTTTTTCAACGAAAAATGGGTTAAAATTGAAAAAAAATTGTTTTTTTCGGTGTTGCATGCGAACAAGTGGGTCATTTGAGTAAAAAAGCCTTGTGCTTCTATCTGTTTTCTCGGGAAAATCTTGCCCTAGCGTTTTCGCTATGAGATTTCACAGAGGAGGAACAGAGATGAAGATTGCTATCGAAGGTAGTATGTATATGTACGGCTAGCTTGACAGTGTGTGTATAAGTCGATTCAGTATCACTAATGAGTTCACAACGCCCAAATCGATCTTCTCTGCTGCGGCCATTTCCAGGTAACCGTACAGATTTCGATCTTCCGAGAAAATCTATTCGATCGTGTTTCTTTGGTTTTGAAAAGCGGTTTGCTTTCTTTTCAAACTGGTGGAAAATTACCCAGAGAGAGAAACGAGATATACACGAAATCGGGTCAAGAAGCAGAGATACCAAACGGATGGAATCCGATCCAGTTTTTTTCTTCATGAACCAATCGTTTATGGTTGGGTTAAACAACACATTCTTCTTCTGAAATTAAAGAATCCATTCCCAAATGCTTCTGGAGTGTATTCAGTAGACAAATCCAAATGGTTAGGTTGAGTTTGTGGATCGAGAAGCAAAATCCTTTCCCTCCTCTACAGATTGGTAAGGTCAAATCCTGAAACAAAAGCTCTGATTCTTTGGCATCTGAACTGTAGTACATTTCTCGTCTGTCTCTGGCGGCGTTCTCCTGAATATTGAAAATCGCTGCATTGTTGCTGGTTCTGGATGTTTTCAGGATTGAGGGGTGGACTCGCGGAAGCAAATCCGCGTCTATATCGCCAGTGAATCCGAAGGCTCGGTACGAGTTTTCTGCTCATCCGTGCCCGTGGTTTGCTGCTTCTGTTCAACCGCGGAGAAGATGGATCTGTGACGGGAGTCTCTTGCCCTCGATAAAAGCCTCTAGGGGCAAAAGGTTTTTGCAACAGCCACTTGTTGTAAGTTTTCCTTCTTGTCAGCATTGTGTTTTGTCTTTCAGACAGTGGACGTCTTATAATTTTAGGATGTTGAATAGATTATCTAATACCAAATCCCAATTCCCAGCCTGCATCTTCTGTGGTTCGGCATGATGAGAGACTGGTTAGGCTATCACGAGCAAGTTCAATCCTGTTTTTCCCGTCGAGTCTACTTTGATGATCTTACTTATTTCCTCGGTAGCTATCATCGATCTTTTGTACCGAGTTGACATGGTTGAGGTAAAACCGATCAGGGCTCGGCTTCAACCACATGGTCCGCACTTAGCTCAGGCGATCCACTAACCGATGGTTCAGGCTATAAGATCGTCTCTCTCGATACATGAATGATCCCTGCTGTTGATCATTGGCAGATTGTTGAGAGAATGCTTTAATACCTAGGAGGCACCCGGCATAAAGGTTTCTTTTCTCTCCGCTCGTAATCCCCCGTCTCTCTACATGTCTCGGGTGAGGGTGATCGGGATGACCTCTTCTCCACCGGTACACACATTGTCTATAATGGTAAACACCACATTCCTCGTCTTCCGAAGAAAGAGCAGAAGCGACTCGCACCACGGTCTTCCACAGAATCCGAGTACCGATCGTCACCTTAGGTGAGCTTCGGCAGATTGTCAATCTTCTCGATGAGATTGGTGTTATAATTCCCTTTATGCATCGATTATTCGTCGCGGTAATATTAACGTTATATACATATGTTCTAGGTCTCGCGCTCACCGAACCACTATGGCGAGCTCAGTTACATATCTTGGATTCTTGAGGGTGTATAAAAGTGTAAAGGGATGATTGTCTTTATATTAATATTTTTAATCTATAATTTCTATTTTATTTTCTCTATAAATTATTTTTTTACTATTCTGTAATGTATAAAATACACGAGAACCCAATTTCATTGTACTAACTATATTATATATATATATATATATATTTACATTTAACGTCGAATTAAAAAATTTGAAACATCAATTGAACCACTATGTACAAAAGGGCTGTTTGCATAGATTAATTTACAAAATATTGTTCGGACTATGCCATTAAAGTTTCAAATTTTATAATAATTCTTGCTAAAAAATATAATTTACAAAATTAATAATAACATAAATTTTGCAAAATCGTTTTTCTCTTTTAGTTTTCAACTAGGGTTCAGATTCGTTTGACAATAATTTAGTTTAGTTCCATTCTTTCAGTTCTACAAAAAAAATACATACAAAAATTAGATTTTCTTTTTTAACAAATATTATGTTTTTTAGATTTTTATAAAATTCAATTCGATTCTAAAAAATTCGATTTTTTTAAAATAAGAATGTTAAAAAATATCGTTCGATTACGGAGACAATTCACTACTGATTCGGTAGTGACTCAGTATTTGGTGGGCTCGAAACTATGCGTGACAGCTACAAGAAATGACGTGGACCGTGGAGTTGCAACTGTAGTAATTCCACGTGCTTGAGATAAATAAATCTAACCTCAATAGGTTAATTATTATAATCGTATGTCGCAATATAAAACTTAGAAAAGTTGTGCTATATGTGGCTCGTTATAATAAAAAATATTTATAGACCAACATCATACCCCCCCCCCCAAATAAATTCAATTGACCCCATATCTGAAATATAATATATTAGAAATTTACCGTAAACAAAACGGATTATTAGATTGTATTAATTAAGTTAAAATTGGCATTCCCGTCCTTTCAGACCTTCATTCTCTAAAAAAAAACAGCAACAATTCTTGAAAACAATTTTTTTTGGGGTAAATAGTTAAAGTTTCAAATTTTCTAAGATACATGTTTATAGTTTTTTTAGTTGCTTACTATTTATAAACATATGATTGGGAATTTTGTTGTTGTTGCTTATTTTTTATTAGATTTATATTTATTTAATATAGTTTAAAAGAATTATAAATGTTATTTGATTCGAATTTTTTAATCTCCACTAAAATAGCAAACACGAAACATAATAATTCAAGAGGAAAGTGGAGGGACCATGGAACAAGAATCATATGAATTGGTCGCACCCAAAGGTTGTAATCAAAGTCAGATAGTGGAATTTTCCAAAACCCACCATGTGACTCCTGGCCTCTCTCGTTCAGAAATTCTCTTCCAACCTCATCATTTTTGTGACCCCAAATCTCTTATCTATTTTGGTATTGAAACAAATATATATATATATATATATATATATATATATATATATGATGCTCGTAAAATAAATGGCAGAGGAATTTTAGAGATGAAAAATATAATATTTCATCGTGAAAAAACGATATAAATTATGAATTGCTGCAATTATTCACTCTAAGATATTGGTGATGTATATAAAATTTTTCTATCGAAATTATTTATCTTCGTTGAGCAGTAGTTAGTGATCAGTATTTTTAGTTTGCAAAATAAAATATATTATTAGTCTCAAAATCCATTTTCAAATTTATTTCTCAAAATCTATATTATTAATGTAAATAATAGTAGATTATATTGGAATAAATTTTAAATTATTTTTACAACCATCATATTTTTTTTAAAGTGGACATTTTTTTTGATACATTGGGAACCCCTGATTACCTACCATTACAAACGGAGACGAACTGACTACCACCCGCGCCTAACAGTCCCCCAACCAGACCTGGCCACCAGGCGCGCCTAACGCTCGGGCCGTAGTTGGGCTTAGACGTCTGCGGATCAAACTCCAAGCCCACGTGCACGAGCCTGCGACACATGCGTAGGAGGTAAATCAGCCGTAACTGACAGGCGACAATGTGAGAGTTTAAGGAGGTGGTGAGGGTCGAATCTCAGACCTCATGGTTGCTCGCCATGCTCCTTAACCATCTCACCTGGGGGTTTCCTTTTAAAATGGGCATTTTAAATTTTAGGATCATGTCAAGTGATTCATTTATGCATACATGATGGTTTCTGAATACAATTACAAACAAAAAAATGAAAAACTTACTAAATAATGTTTCGAAAACCTTCAAACTATATAAGCTATAAATTCTAATAAAATCAATACAGATGAATATTGCATAAACGGACGCACAGTTTTAAATGACTTATATTTTATATTATGTCTAATATTTGGAAATAATAATTTGGTCCGTTCAACTAGAATTTTAATAATGTATGATGCAAAGCATACCAACCATGACATCATCCGGACTCAGTTTTACAGCTATTATATACGCTTTTTTTTATTGAATTCCTCCAATATAGAATGAAAAACGAAAATTGAATTTGCATTTATATCGGCGAAAAAGAAATAATAATGAAAATTCAAGTGTGCTTCAAATTTGATAATGCCGTTTGACAAAATCATTAAGAGATGCTTGTTATTTAATGATTCAAAAATTGAATAATAAAATCCGAAAATTGAAACCCAGAATAATAGATAAATGAGACAATTTTTATGCTTTTTAAAAATACACACAAACAATTTAAAACTTTATCTCTCGTTATTTAAGAACTACTCCCTCCATTTCAAAATGAATATTGTTTTAGATTTTATCACAATTTTTAAGAAATTAGAGAAAAAAACCAAATATATCCTTATTAACTCACATTATCATTAATAATTTATTAGAATTAAATATTTTAATTAAGAATAAAATTAAAAAAATTATTAAAAAATCATCTAGAAAATTTAAAATGACATCTATTTAGTAACAAGATAATTTTATAAAATGACGTTTTTATAGAAAATGGAGGGAGTAAAATTTAACTATAATTATCAATATTAATATTAAAAGCCAAATAAATTCTAAATAATTGTTCATAATTGTGTGTGTCATTTATTAACGTGTAGAAAAGTCGCACAAAGCCATGGGAGGTAGATTACATTGGTCAAAGTTTTTTCAAACTTCAACAGTAAATTATCGGCAAATTGATGTAGACCATTTTTTTAATCGTAATTTTATTATGCTTTTTCAGTTCGGTTAATTTTATTTTTAAGTAACCCATTCAACTAAAATTTTAAAATTTATCACCGGTATAATTTAGGTTTTTAGTTAAATAAATTTTAATGTCTAAATAAAAAGTTAGTTCTCTAAATGATTTAAATTTTAAATAATCACCTTATTTAAACTAAATAAAATTTATTAACTTTGATTCACCATGAATAAATTCCTTTCTCTTAACTTGACCTTTTTTACTCCAATTTAAGAGAGAAAGTATTAATAAATCATATTATGTGAGTATTGTAAATTTTGTTAATTTTTAATTAAATACACATAAAAATATATATATTGTTAGGTGAGGCAAATAAATAATTGGTCTAGAGCACATGGCCTAGTGGTACGAAACGCTACAATGAGATTGGCTTGCATTGCGGATACTGTTTGCATGTGATACGCTCCATGCTCTTAGATTTTATTATCGATGGAGAAATACACTAAACCTAATTAATTTTAATTATTTAAATATTTCTGCAATTCAAATATTTTTTAATAACTCTTAAATAAGTACAATAAAATGTACCATATAATTCGAATTCAATCAATTATATCCTAACCGAATACAATTTAGTTTCTCATTGATATAATTTTCATCTATCCAAAATTATTTGAAATTATAATGAATCGGACAAAATACTTCAAGTGATTTTATATATATTTATTATAAATAATTTTGTTTATATTAATAATAGCCATGTTATGTATTCTTCATCTCTTGAATTCTTTTCAAGTCTACCGTATATTATTCTCTATTTTTTTTGGCACATTATATTTTTTTCTCATATTTTTTTCTTTTTAAAATTAATAACTTTTTGTCTTTTAAATAACTCGCAATGATAATATTATTAACGCACAAGTAATTATATTGGAACTCTGCTTTTGAAAGTGATGGTTCACAACCACATAAGTAGCTGTAACAGTAAAAGCCATAAAATATTCAGTAAAAAAAATAATAAGTTGAAAAAATAATTTATGCAAAACTCAAGATGTCCAAAGTCATGCGTAGGGGTGGACGTTTCGGAAAACGGTTCGGGTTCAAGATGGGAATGGATCGGTTAGGTTTTTTCGGTTTTAGAAAAATAGGTACCAATCGTTTTTTATATTGTATTCGGTTCGGTTCGATTTCGGTATCGGTTCGGTTCAGTTTCAGGTTTTATTAAAAAATGATAGATTTTCTTTAAAAATATTCAGTTTTTCGGAATTTTTAAAGTTCTATTCGGTTTCGAAAAATTCGGTTCTCTAAAAATGATACCGTTCGAGAATTAAGAACAGTTTCGGATCGAGAAAAGTACCGTTTTTTTTTGTTCGGTTCGGTCCGGTTTCGAAGAACCGAACGGAAACGTCCAGCCCTAGTCAGCAGTCACGCATGTAAACTCGTCTTGGTTTGCATTGAAATGTAATTGGGCATCCACGTCACATATTACTAATATTTTTTATGAACAAGGACTAATTAATATATAATTCAACACTCTAGGAAAAAAGGCGTGTAGAAAAAACATAAATCGGATAATAACAACAACAATAATAATAATAATAATAATAATAATAATAATAATAATAGAAAAAAAAGTATGTGGGCTATGAGACGGGGATGCTTAAATATATTATTTCTGACCAAGGCAATATTATTTTATATTAATGAATATAACAAAGATATGGTAATCGATTCACAAATTTCTTAGATTAGATCATAGTAGTAGTAGAAATATATAATAAAAAAAATAGATTTTTTTTTGTGTGCGCGCTGAATAAAAATAGAAAATCTTTATTTACATAACTGCTGAGGATATAGGTTTTAATCAGAGATTGGTTTCAATAATTTTTAAAAATCATACAAATAGCTTTAAAATGGATTCTTAGTATGCATTTATTATTCATATTTTTATACCGAAAATGTCCTATCATTCCTTACCAATTAAATTAATTAGCTATATAAACCAAGAACTGAGAAAAAGGACAAAATTAACAAAAACCAGATCTAAATCTTGGGTAAGAGAGACAGGCAATGTTAGAAAAAGCAGCGTATATTTTATATGATACCAACCAGTGAGGAGAATAAACACTTTTTTCGTGTTCATTATTCTCGCATCACTCATTCACTGGTTCTTGAGATAATGGAGAGCTGAAATTCCCTCGTCTCTCTGCGAAGAACAATGTCGCCATTGTTGAAGCTCTCTCTCTTCCTTTATGACTCTTTCCGAGTCTCCTTTTGGTTCCTGGTACTCTCTCCCTGTTTCTGTGTTCCTTTTGTCTCTCTGTGCTCTGTTTTTTACTTCTTGAAGTGTTTGATTCAGATTCTGTGTTGGGTTTGCTCTGTTTTGTCGTTTCTGCCTGTGAAAGGTCCAAAGTCTACGGCAAGAACCGAGCGAGTTATCATCCGCGACGTCGTTTCCCGATGGATCCAAGGAAATGGCGATGAAAATCGACAACGTGGGACAGATCCTATACATTTGGAAGCAGACCAGAATCATTGTCCTGATACCGATCTTGAAGTGTCTGGCCACGTTGTGTTTCGTCATGTCCTTGATGCTGTTCATAGAAAGGGTTTACATGAGCGTAGTCGTGGTCATTGTCAAGCTACTTGGACGAAATCCAGAGAAGGTTCACAGGTGGGAGGCATTGAATGACGATATCGAGCTCGGCCACTCCACGTACCCCATGGTTCTTATCCAAATCCCAATGTACAACGAAAAAGAGGTTGGTCCGGCATTAAATCCATCTGGGTTTTTATTTAAATTCCGTCTAACGAACGGCATTCAACTGTAACGGTCGGTTACAGGTTTGTCAGCTGTCAATAGGCGCAGCTTGCAGGCTGTCGTGGCCGTCGGACCGTATGATCATCCAAGTTCTTGACGATTCCACGGATCAAGCCAGTAAGGTCTTTTGTTGAACCTTAAGCCATTGTTTATGTGGAATTTATATATGTATGTATATATATATATTGTACCGTTGTTTTTGGTCGAGGACAGGATCTTGTGAACTTAGAGGTCGGAAAATGGGCGAATAAAGGTATAAGTATACGGTCTGAGATCAGAGACAACAGGAATGGATACAAGGCAGGAGCCTTGAAAGCGGGGATGAAGCATAGCTACGTCAAGCAGTGCGAATACGTCGTGATTTTCGACGCTGATTTCCAGCCCGAGACCGACTTCCTCGCCCGGACCGTCCCCTTTCTTGTCCACAACCCCGAGATCGCTCTCGTCCAGGCCCGGTGGAAGTTCGGTATATTGCCCCTACTTGGTTTTATTTCTGAAATTTGCCCAAAATCAATCATATACTGATTCAATGGACTGATTGCGTTGCAGTCAATGCCAATGAGTGTTTGATGACAAGAATGCAAGAGATGTCTCTCAACTACCATTTCTTGGCAGAACAAGAATCTGGTTCTTCAATCCATGCCTTTTTCGGATTCAACGGTACGTGAAGAGTACCGATTTCTCGTTCATTTGGGTACACCGAGTGACTATGAAACGCGAGCGTTATCATTCAGGAACTGCTGGCGTGTGGAGAATTTCGGCGCTGAACGAGGCCGGGGGATGGAAAGACCGGACGACGGTCGAGGACATGGATTTGGCTGTCAGGGCATGTCTTCATGGTTGGAAATTCGTGTACGTTCATGACATTGAGGTAAAAGCTTTGTAACGATGCCAGTGGTTCGATCAGGATGTCGTAAATTGAGCCGACTAGTCGTGTTTTCACCAGGTGAAAAACGAGTTACCGAGCACATTCAAAGCTTACCGGTTTCAGCAGCATCGATGGTCCTGCGGTCCGGCGAACCTCTTCAAAAAGATGACGGTGGAAATCATTGAAAACAAGGTATACGATGGAATCCTTTTATAGACTCACGGGCATAAAGGGATGTCAATTTTGGCCTGAAACTCGAAACCCAGTCCGAGTCTCCCTTAAAAATGATGGGGTTTAGGCTTGAATTTGTGGACCCGAAAAAAATCGGGCTTTCTGATAGCGCACAAATCGGGTTTCGGGTTTGGTCGAGCTACCAAAGCCTAAACTTGAGTTTTATAGGGTCAGACTTCAGACTCGGTTTTATATGCCCAAACCCGAACCCGAAACTTGGTGACACCTCTACAGGATATGATCGATAATCTTATAAGAACTCAATCATGACATTTATGATCGATGTGGGACTCTAAAAGTGTATAAGCAAATACACAACTTGTCATGCTAACCATAAACTTATATTGTACATTTTTGGTTACAGAGAGTGTCGTTGTGGAAGAAGCTGTATTTGATTTATAGCTTCTTCTTCGTGAGGAAGATAATAGTTCATACATTCACATTCTTCTTCTACTGCGTCATTTTGCCCACAAGCGTTCTCTTCCCCGAAATCGAAGTCCCCAAATGGGCAACGGTCTATGTCCCTGCTACGATCACTCTCCTCAATGCCGCGGCCACGCCTCGGTAGTCTCTGGGTTTCGTTTTCCCCGTTTATCGGCCTATCTTTAGCTTTGAAATCTCGATCTGTATATGTTATAGGAACGGAGTCTTTGTTATGCAGGTCACTTCATCTTCTAGTGTGTTGGATCTTGTTCGAGAACGTCATGGCTATGCATCGGACCAAGGCAACGTTCATCGGCTTGTTTGACGCCGGGAGAGTTAACGAATGGGTCGTCACCGAAAAATTAGGCGACACGCTCAAGGCGAAGTTAATCTGTGACGCTTCTCCTACAAAGCGTCGGAGCAGATTCGGGGAAAGGTAAGACGAACCCTTTCATAACCATTCGGTTTTTATATCGGTTTCGATCGTAAAGAAAGTATATCCGTTGGGTTTTTTTTATATCGGATTCGGTTCGTATGTGTGCAGAATGAATTGGAGAGAGCTGGTTGCGGGGTTATATATATTCCTATGTGGGTGCTACGATGTTGCGTTCGGGAAGACATACTTCTATGTATATCTGTTCTTGCAGTCCATTGCCTTTTTTGTTGCTGGAGTCGGTTATGTCGGCACCATTGTTCCTAGTTAGATTAACTCCTCGGAAAATAAAACAATTAATTTGTTTAGAACTTGATTGAAGCTCTAGATTCTAACTGCTGATAAGGAAAATCCCTTCCATATTTACAGCAACTCGTTGCCCTTTTTTGTCCACAAACGATGAGATCCGACAAAAAAATTGGGTGACTCAACAGATACTATATATATATATATATATATTTTTTAACCCCAGATTCGAGTTTTTATTTGAGATGGATAATCACATGTATTAATGATTTCTGCAATTGGGTTGACTTCTTTATTGTGGTTTCGATTTATTAAATTAAATTGATTTAATACAACATTCGTTTTTGTAAAAGAAAAATCTCGCTTTTAATTGGATTAATCAGTTAGACTTTGAAATATATATATATATATATATATATAATTAATTTTCATTTGCTTTAGTTTCTTATTTGAGATGTTTCGGTATTTATTAGAGTTCGATGCATTAAATTTAAGAAAAAATTATATATAATCGGTTTTCAAATCTGATTAAGTTTAATTTCCAATTTCTTTAGTTTGTTTAATCCGATTTAATTTTATATAGTTAAATCAAAATGTCGAAGGCACGTATCCATCGCTGCGATCTTTTCTACATGATCGAACGACATAGAAAATAGGCCGAGGAAATGAGTTTTGTATAATTTTATAATTGATTTAACACTTAACTTATATATAATCTTATCATTGTTTTTTCATTAAAAAAAATCTTATAATTGATTTCGCATGAATACAAATCGGGCTCTAATACCTTAAAAAAGCCCATCCAGACAGCCTAATCCCCATCTTCCTCTTTCATAAGCCCAAATGGATTTGTTTTTTTTTGTTAATTTTAAATTCAGGGTTTTTTTTTATTTTTTATTTCAAAGAAAAATAATTTCCATCAAATCCAAACGGAATAAGAACAAGGAATATCCTCCACCATAGCCGTTGACTTTTTGCTATCATCCCTGTCCAATTATCTCAAAGCACGACTGATATTAAAATTCAGGTTAATCGAAGATTACCACCATGTCCGTTTAACTTGAAAGGTCAACGCGATACAAAAACAACGAAGTTTGGTTCAAGTCTTGTTTTTCCTCTTAAATAAATCAGATTTCTGAAGATTTGGTTGTGTTTATATATATATATCATACACACACACACAAAGATTCGAACAGTTGATCGAGTTTGTTCGCGAACAGGGAAAAACGTAGCAAAGATATCTGTTATCGCTCTCTGTTTATTGCGAAAGGATAAATCCATGGAGATTGAAGATGGGTCTACCCGAACCGGGCACGTCACGTGCGGGTCATGGATCCGTCGACCCGAGAAAGCGAACTGGGTCGTTCTGGGCAGAGCCGCGAGACGCCGTGGCTCGTCTGTTCTCTCTCCTGGCGTCATTGAGATCTTCTCCTTCGATCCCAGGACTTCATCTCTCTCCTCGTCTCCTCTGGTATGTGTCTTTGTTATTTCTGGACTCGCTTGATGAAATTTCGAAATCGCGGTTTCGATGTTTTCGTGATTTCTCAATAGGTTTCGTGCTTCTGGGTACGTGGGTTTGCTTTCAAATTTCGAAATTTTGTTTCTTAAATTTGATTTTGGAAGGGTTAGGGCTAGGGTTAGGGTTTGGGAGAAACCTACGTTGTTTCCTTTAATTCATCTCCCTTTTTTTTTTTCCTGATTCCCTGTTTGGGCGATTGATTCTGATTTTTTTCTTCTGATGAGAAATTCTTCTTCCTCTACTGTTCTTTTGTTGAATGAAGGCAACACATACGCTTGAAGAGAGCGATGGTGATCCAATTGCAACTGCAGTTCATCCCGGGGGAGATGATTTTGTTTGCTCGACCACCAAAGGGGGTTGCAAGTATGCTTTCCCTTTCCATTTCCCTGAAAATATGATCAACCTTCATACATATGCTGATCTTAGTTATTACAAAATTACTGTCTGTGTAATGTTTGTTGAGCAGTTTGCTAATCATGTTTTGCACCATGTTGTTTGATTTACCTTCTTGTTTCCATATATCGGCGCAACATCGTCTATAATGAGGATAAGATAATCCTTGCCAAAGCGAGTTTATAGATTTTACTCCATACCATGTTAGGTTTTGTATGTAGTATAATCAATGTGTTCTGTTTTTTAAGAGCTAGGCATCTACTTAGTAGAAAAATAGTGCCAATTCTTTCTTTCTTTCTTTTTAAGAGGAAGGCCTTATATCTTTGTTTCCGAGCTGCTTGATCGCATTGTCCTTATATATCAACATACTTGTGCCACAATCACGAGAATTGTACTTGGTTTCTTAGCATGTAAGATTTGATGGCCGAAACTTTATTTGTGTGAACGTCTATCAAAGTTTATTTAGTGTGAAATGTTCTTGGAACTTGCTCGATGCTCAGGTTGTTTGAGGTCTGTGGAGGAGAGACGGTTATTAAGATCTCAGACCAAAAACCCCTTCCTCTTGAAGTTGTCGGACCACAGAAGTGCTTGGTCTTCAGCTTTGATGGATCTAAACTTGCTGCTGGAGGAGTGGTGAGAGGAACTGGACAATCTTTACTCTCCGAGAGCTTCTTTCTGTTACGTTGTTTACTGGTACCGGTGTGCTATTCTTTAACGATGTTTTCCTTTACATTTAATAGCTGTATGATGATTGCAGGATGGATGTCTGAGAATTCTGGAGTGGCCAAACCTTCGTTTAATCTTGGAAGAGCCAAAGGCACACAAATCTATCAAGGATATGGATTTTAGGTAAGCAGAGGGTTCCTTTGTCCGTATACCTCACTCCTGTTTCTTTCCTTTTCATCGCATGATCGAATTAATGCTTGTCAAGAAATTGATGATCCCCTTGTGTTAAAAGTTTGGAACCCGAATGAAGAATGACTGGAGACTCTGTTTTGTACTCTTTTAGTCTTTTTAGTCTTCTCTTAGAAATAAAAAAGAAACATGCAAAAGGACAGGATTTGTTTTTTGTTGAAGGGGGAAAGACGATATTCGTCTTTGCAAAATCTGGTTCTGACTGTGAGTCTGATATATGCATGTCCTTTTTTTTTTGTAGCCTTGACTCGGAGTTCTTGGCCACAACATCAACTGATGGATCGGCAAGAATATGGAAAGCAGAAGATGGTTTTCCCTTGGCAACTCTTGCACGAAATTCGGTATGTGACGAAACAAGAGTTCAGTCTGCATTCACATCCCTCTTATCTCCAGAATCATGCTATCCTATCCTATGCAATCTGCACTCAGGAAGCTAATATCTTTTAAATTTGTGAAGAATTTGTGTTTTGACATTTCCTTGATCTGTGCCTTGCCTTGTGATTTGCCTGTCTATATTTACGAGTATACGAAATTAAAGCATTTTCTCTAATTTTTCATCTGAATATCTGTTGCATTTCAAGCATTTTTCTTCCGATATGTACTAACACGGGTATCTTATATATGCATATTATCATTGCAGGATGAAAACATCGAATTATGTCGGTTCTCTAAAGATGGAACGAAACCATTCTTGTTTTGTGCTGCTCAGAGAGGTATTTTATCTCCCATTTCTCGAGCAAACTATTGCAAAAATTTTGCTTTGCCTTCGACGTATCAAAAGCACCGTAAAATTTGATCAGGTGATACGCCCGTGGTCAATGTCTATGACATCAGTACATGGAAGAAAATTGGGTTCAAGAAGCTGATAAGGAAGGCTGCTTCCACGATGGCAGTGAGCCTGGACGGAAAATATCTTGCTCTGTCAGTGCCTCTTCAGCTCAGTCGGTAGTTAATTTCGGTTAATTAACTGTATGAGTTTTGTCTTCATCATTTTTCACCATTGACTGCAGGGGCAGCAAAGATGGAGATGTCTCGGTTGCCGAAGTCAAGACCATGGAGATTTACCATTATAGCAAAAGGTTACATCTTGGCCAATCTATTGCTCTATTGGAGTTCTGCCCTAGTGAGAGGTAAGGTCCAGCAGATGAAATATGATCACGTCACCCGCGAAAATCTTACAAAATTCAAAACTTTAATCTTCCCGTTCTCGACGCCCGCTTATTTGAAACACTGAAAGCCGAAAACTTTTTGTTTCTTTCGGTTTGTTTGTAAACTCATCTGTTTGTCGGTTCTACTGTCTTAACAAGTTTTGGACTTTTGGTGAATGGTTCTTAGGGTTTTGCTGACATCTTCAACCCAATGGGGAGAGATGGTCACCAGACTCTCTGTACCCTCCGACTGGAAAGGTATATATATATATATGCGTATATATATGTGACTGAGCTCCATGGTTATTGAATTCCGGAGGTCATGTCTTTATATATCTATGCGTTGGACGCAGACTGGCAGATCTATCTACTGCTCTTGGGACTGTTCATGGTGTCGGCCATTGCTTGTTACATATTCTTCAAGAACTCGGATTCTTTTTGGAACTTCCCGTTGGGGAAAGGACAGACGAGACCAAAGGTTAGCTTTTTCGGGGACTCGAAGCCATCTGATGATCAATCCAAGGGGAACCCGTTCGGACCTGTTGAGTTGTGATATGCCCTTTAAAGCTCCTTCTCCTGGGTTTTCTTCAGACACTGCTTCAGTCTTTTTTTTTTCTTATTTATTTATTTATTTTCAAGTTTATTGGGAGATGACATTCTTATGTTGTTTTCGTGTAGTTTGCGTTATTATTTGATTGCAGAATACATTTTTGGGAGATATTTATTTTTGTCATTCATTGTTGTTTGTGGAGTTTGCACGATCATCAAAAAAAGGGGCCGCAAGGCCGGCAATCGTTTTACTACAAATTACTAAAATGCCCTGGCATTTATGTACACATATAGATACATATATACGTATATATTGGCACAAGAATATATATATATATATATATATATATATATATACATACATAATAACATACAACATATGGATATATAATATTTTTCGTACTGACGAAATGCATGCAATATATATATATATTGGAAAATAAAATGATTCGTATTAAAAATGTATAAAATTGATGAGAAATGTATTTTAAAAAATTATAGTTATTCATTTTACAAATTTTATAAATAGCTTTATCAAATAACGATAAAATTAATGAATATTTTTTTCAAAAATTACTACTCTTCTATTTTTTTTAGCTTGAACCAACAATCACAACGAATCATTGATATTCACTTTTTGGAATTGGAATAATTCGCAATCGTTGTCAACAATATTTTATGACCTAATCAATGCCATTCATCAACAATAGCTATCACATATACCGAAAATATCCTCAAAATGAATTCTCTGTGCAAATGCAATACAAATTCAATTATTCAATATTTCTTCCTCAACGTTCACGCCTCTATCTTTGGTTACATCACCGAATGTTGTAAATTGTTTGGATGGTTTTAGCTATGGGGTCATCTGTTTTACCGCAATTTAAAATATTTTTGTTACAGATATGTATATATTAATAATACGATGAGAAAATAAACCCCACTAGTTTTTTTTTATAAATTTATATAAATTAGTTTAAAACAAATTAAGCATAAAACAACAAGACATCTATATAGTATATTAATTGTTAGAAAAGAACAAAACTTATGTAACCGAAAATTTTGTTTAGGTAAACAAGTAAACGGAATGCGTGGCAATAAACGTGAGTTTTGTGATAATTTCAAGGTTGCCTAATGACAGTATAAATAATCTTATGAAAATCATAACAAAAAACAAATATATTGAAATTAAATTAAATAAAAAAATATATTTGTAAATAATGGCGACACTTGTTGCTCCTCTTGATCTCTTTTCTCCCATTGAAGATGCCGAGGCTCTTAACAAGGCGGTGAAGGGTAAATTTCAATCAAACCTCAATGTTAGTATTATTTAAAATTGGAAAAAAAATATATAGCAGCAAGATTTTTTTAATATATATTCTATAATTAAATTTAATATATGATGATTTCTTTAGATATCGAAATTATATCGCCTAAAATGAATGATGTTTGAAGTTCTCCTTTCAAATTTGTTTTAAGAAACATTCAAAGATTTGTTATTTCTATTTTGCCTGTCTTTTTTTCTTGGTTGGTTTATTCCTTGTGAAAATTAATTAATCAAATTGTTAATATTTTTTATATAAAAATGATATCCTTAAATTTAAAGGGAAAACAGAAAATATTATGATTTTAAATTTCCACCATTTCCTTATAAGTTAATTAATAGGAGGAAAAAAAAGTTGCTGATAACTTTCCAAATAAAAGAAGAAAAATGCTTTACTTCATTTCTGAAATAGGAAAATACAGGCTGTCTAGTTGGTTTGTAATTTATAAATTCAACCAAATTAGCATTGAAACATATAAGGAAAAAAATAATCGGATAATTACAAAATAAAAAAATAAAAAATTGTACGTGTGTATATATATACACACACATGTATTATAATTTGAGTTCATCACCTTACTGGAGAAAGAAAAACATCAAACACCAAAACATGGCTACCCTTCTTGCTCCCTCTGAGATCTTTCCGGTCGAAGACGCCGAAGCTCTTCGAAAGGCCACCAAAGGTTTCTGTCTACTTCCATTTTTTTTATTCGATTTTCCCCAATATTTGTTTTTTTTATAAAAAAAAATCTACATATATATATATATATATATAATTATTTCTGTTATGAAGAGAAATACATATTTCTACATTTTTTTTTCACTTCGAGTGGCCTCCAAAGGCTTCTGTTTCCTCCCATTTTGTTCAATTTCCCCAGTAATATTTGTTTATATATATATATATATATATATATTGTTGTAGTTTTAAGAATCTAATTGATTTATAATGTTGGAATTATGTGGTAGGGTGGGGAACCGATGAGGAGGCAATAATAAACATATTGGGACACAGAAATGCGACACAGAGGCTTCAAATAAGACAGGCTTACCATGATCTTTACCAGGAGGATCTCATCAAGCGCCTTGAATCCGAGCTCTCTGGTCATTTCGAGGTTTAGGTTTATTTTTTTTATATTTGATTATTATTATTATTATTATTGCAACACATTCGATTTGATTATATTTCATTTGAAACTATAGAGAAAATCAAATCTAAGTCTAACAAATCCAACAAAGTTCCATGCATGGTTCTATAACGATAATATGAAATTGAAAAATGGAGTTTTGTAAAAGTTGTATATTTCTGTACCATAATATTGGGTTTTTTTTAATATATTTCAATATGTATTTTCATCTTCTTCGGGTTTTTTTTCTTTCCTGCGTGTAAATGTAAATTCATTTTCATGAGGAAATTGTGGTTGATACATAATTTCAATAAACCCTCGTGGAATATATTCTAATTTTTCATTTTAACACCTTAACACACTTACACACATATAATCTCTTCATCTATATATTGTCATCGAACCACAGAGAGCAATGTACCGTTGGGTGCTGGATCCCTTCGATCGGGACGCCGTGTTAGCGAACGTAGCGATCAGAAAAGGCAGCGGAAATCCCGAGGCAATCATCGAGATCTCGTGTGCTCGGTCTTCGGAAGAG
>NW_010960187.1:1443541-1477681 GCF_000463585.1 Tarenaya hassleriana | reverse complement strand
GGAAGAGCTTCTCGCCGTTAGGAGGGCTTACATGGCTCGTTACAAGCGGTCCCTCGAGGAAGACGTGGCCGCTCATACCTCGGGCGACATCCGAAGGGCAAGCAATCAAAACTCTATTAATCTCTAAATCATTACTTTGCTCTCTCTTTAACTGTTAATCGGAAAGATTCGGCCTGTTGCAGATTCTGGTGTCTTTGGTGACGGCTTTTAGGTATGAAGGGGATGAGATAAACTTGAGGGTGGCGAATTCCGAGGCCGAGATTCTGCGAGTTGCGGTAAAGGAGGGGGTGTATAGCCATGACGAAGTTCTTCGTGTTCTGAGTACTCGAAGCAAGTCTCAGCTCATGGCTACTTTCAACTGTTATAGAGATGGAAATAATGGCATTTCCATCACTAAGGTAAGCATATAATATATCTCTTCTTATAATCCTTCGACCGTTACGAGTCCGAAATATTTCAATTTCAATTTTTGGTATTTCTCTAGGAGCTGTTAAGCGATTCGGGCAACGAACTTGCGATGGTACTGCATACGACCATCCGATGTCTTAACGATCCAACAAAGTATTTTGAGAAGGTAAGTAACCGTAAGCGTAAATAGATTCATTTCGCTTGGACCGGGAAAAAAGATTGTTTACGTTTTTTTGTTATTTCGGACGTTTAGGTTGTGAGAGAGGCGCTGAAGAGGTACGGGACGGATGAGGACGGGCTGACCCGCGTGATCGTGACGAGGGCCGAGAAGGATTTGATGGGTATAAAGGAGCGTTACTACAAGAAGAACAACATCTCGCTCGATCATGCTGTCGCTAAGGAAATTTCGGGCGACTACAAGGCTTTTCTCCTCGCTCTCATGGGCTATCTCGAGTGAACGCTCCTCTCTCTCTCTCGGGTTTTCGTTGTTATGGCGAGAACTTTGAATGTTTCCCGTGTTGCCTGCCATCGACTAGGCTCGAAAATGCTATGTTTTCTCTTTGTTAGTTTTCGATATATTCCGGAATGTAGTTCAGTTTGATATGATGTTTGGACCGTTTATCAATCCGAAAAATAATGATCCTCCGTTCTTGATACGTGAATTTTGTTCATCGTTCCCATTATTGAAACACAAACCGCTACCGTTCATGGTGTTCATCTCCGCCCTCTCGACCTCGCCTTTCTCTCTTTTCTCGCCTCTGCCCCTCGCCCTCATCGGCTGGACAACCAAATATTCGGTCTACTCGTGGGTACCCGAAGGGTACGGACCCGAAACCCGATGATTCGAATTTAGAGTTAAGTAACCCAAAAAATCGGATTCCTGACCCGTGCTCAACCCTAGTTATCCGAGAAGAATCCTCACGGGAATAATGTGAACGATTGCCATGAGAATGATCTTAAAGCCACTGGACTGGTTCGTCTTAACACATGCATACACCTTGAATTCTTGGCAACAAACAAAAGTTCAAAAAAAAAAACCCCACAAACAAAGCAATAAAACGATTGTATAATTGCATATTATCGAACCTTTTACATTGTTCAAGTAAACAAGATGAGGACAAGCTTCAAAATTCCACATCCTGATTATAAGTTCAGAATTCTAAGCAAAATCAAACTATATTCAGAGATTAAGATTTAAAAGAAAGAACTCGGCTTTTGCTCTCAGATGGAGTCTGTACCTACTAGTAAGGGTTGGCTAAAACTCGCAGGAGAAGCCATTGAAGCTGTACGCTCCAAGCAAGGTTGGAGCCGGTTGTATGCGTTGGCTGCATCGAGGTAATGCACTTCCATCGCACCATTCTCCTCGTCCAGCTCGTCGATTTCAACCGCGGTCTGTACCATAAATAGACATGGAAACAGCCAAATGAGTAGCCTTTAGACCACAAGTCAAGAACCCGACCCAGCACCGATTATTTCTCGTCCATTCAATTTTCTTGGAAAACTCAATTCATTGGTAAAACCCATGATTTGAACATGGTGAGTACCTGTATCGGGAAATGCTTAAACGATGGGAGAAAACGGATCTTGCAGTACTCATTGAACCCTATTGTGATTAAAATGAGTGGTATAGTAGCAATTGATGCAGATGGCTTCGACTTCAGCCCAAACAGACCGACCATAGTGACTTGCATAAGAATGATAGAGACGAAGATAGAGTGATGGATAAATGGCCAGAACCGACCGCAAGTGTCATAAGTGATAGCGTACACATCTTCCATCTGAAAGTTGATAGTGAAATGGAGTTTACTACCAAATAGATGAAGATGATCACCATCTACGAAAGGGTCTAGAGTCTGTACCTGGTTGATGTAGACGATATATCCGAGGTAGAAGTAGCCAACCAAGAACGGAAGTAACAACGGGGCAACCACTGCATATACCATACCGATCAGTATCGAAAAGGCAACTGTGGGAATGACCCGGAAATATGGGAAGGAAAAGAGATAAGGGGTTCTCTCCTTTCCCCTTGCATATGTGTTGGATCTTATAAAATCCCATGTTAACAACCCGAACTGAAGAGTCTCCAAAGAAAACCCGGACAGCCCATCAGTCAATATGTATGTCATGAAAAAATCTGCCTAAAATACATGAACACAGTAAGTGTTATTTTTTGGCTCACTAAATAATCTTGTTAACTGATTTAGCATTATATCAAACCGGTTGCTCAGTGTATATAGGCTCACCTGAGCTGAAACAGCGGCAGCGAGATGACTAGGAATGTCCCGAGGATGAGAGAGAGATTCCCCAATTTCATCGAGTAATGAACCAGAGATGAGACTCAAGAAGAAAACATTTCCCATAAGGAAATAGAATACCATATTGCAAGCCTTTATCTCTTCTCTGCTCTTTGAAATAGAACCACCAATGTAGGCCATCCCAAGCATAGCATAAGGAACGATATACATGAAACCTTTTAATATAGCGCTTGGGAGGTAACCTGTCACGATTGAGCTGAGCCCTGGTCTGTTGCAAATTGCAAGTTAGCTTATTAGTAAAAATGAAGAAAATGCATCAACAGTCAAACAAATCATCTGCTAATGAAAAGGAAAGAAGCACATGTGAAATAGATTTAGAATTTTCAGTCAGCGACTGATAACCATCTCAAACAACCAACAAATATCGCCGAATCCATTATGGTAAACCGCATTCATCCTTAGTCAAAACAGAGGAAGACTTGTATTGAAAATCTCACGATTGAAATTGCTAAATATGCACTTGGGTGTGTTTGTTTGCATCTAGCATAAGAGCTAAGTAAAAAATGTTTGTGACATTGACATAAATACTGAAGTCTATGAGTATTGTATATGCGTCAATATGGTCAAACTGGTGCTTATAACCATTTCTCACTGACACAGGAGGTCATTTCATTTGTGGACATTCTCTTATTAAATTGTAAAGAAAGAGAACATGTATTTAGATGGTACTCACATGAATTCAATAGCCATGGCTGGGGGAAACCATTTCTTAAGCTTCTCATACTTTGCGATTCCCTGGACAGCTGTGACTGGAATGGCAAAGAAAATTATAAGAAGTGCTGCTGCAAGGACGACTCCAACTTTGTTCAGAGGTAAGATCTTTTGTGGAATAGCCAGATTTCTCCACGATACATCACTGGGTTCAGGAGCCATTTCAGTGATCAGTTCTAGTGGATTTGAGTGCTGCTGTGTTTGGGCAGCAAGTGCAGCACCCCTCCGAGATTTGAAAGAGACAAATGCGACTGGTAATTCCTTCACATGAATTTGCACAGAAGGAAAACAGCTTTTAGTAATAATTATACAATTCCCTGACATCTAATGAGACAAAAACCCAAAAAAACTGTGTGAAATGTATTATGTATTTCCTGATATTATCCCAAAATCATGTATCCTCTTGTTATATTTATGTTTTGAGAGCTCTGTTAGAATGTTTATTGTCGTGGTATAATTAATCTTCAGAATGCATGTGAACCCAATGACCTTCAGTTCACAATCTTCTAGAACCAGATGAAACTGATGAGCAACATAAAGAAAATCTTGCATTTTGACATATCCATGAAATAACAGTTCACAAACACATCAATAGTTGAATTTTGTTACCCGCTAAACATGGACCTCAAGAAAGTACCTTCTCTTTGAGCATAATTTCGCTTTGTAGGTGGCAAATCTTGTGGGAAATTTCCCGAAGCTTTTCATCATAGATGGATACTTGCTTCTGATTGTGTGCCGCACGTGAAAAGTTTCCATCCTTCTGCCTCATGTCTTCAATCTGTTTCTTAAGCTTCTTTTCCTTTCCCTATATATTAGAACACCTCCAAACTTAAGAGATAAATGCTAAAGCACAAAAAAAAAACAAGATTCTAGGATAGACAAAGCCACTGGACCTGGAGAAAACATGCTGCCATAATGAATATGCAAAGACAAATCTACGTTGAGAAAGATGACATCGTGTTGTCAAACCTTACCAAAAGATATTCAAGATCTTTCCCGTTATATAACATTTGATACGAATGATAACTGAAAGGATGATGTTTAGAGAAGAAGTGATCAACACCGCACCCACGAGTCTTGTGTTCATTGCACAGGGGAATTTGCCGGACAAGAACGGTGAAATGGTCAGCACGATGCCTAAGCTCCCGCATCTGTTGAAGCCTTTTCAAAAGAATATCCTTATACTCCTAGATGGCATGATCCAATAAACAAACCAAACTTATCAACTTTTCTAGATTGCAAAATCAAGGTATACACAGATGAATGGTCAGAAATAACAAAAGATTGAATAAAAGTATCTAAAGCGCTATGTTATAAACTATAAAATCAACAACTGAAAGACCGTCAGACAGAGTAACAGTTACCTTGTACAGCAAGTACAATGCATAGAACGATATCAGCCACAAGCACGAGAAATGCACCCACAATCTAGGAAATTGAAAGAAGAAGATAACCCGTAAGCAAACCGAAGACAGTAAAGCAAACAATAAGAACTACTTGCACAGTCTGCAGTCGAAAAAACTAACTACATAAGAGCGGATATAAAATGAACAAAAATACCAATTACTATCCAAAATTTTTTACCAAGCAAAAAGATAAGCAGGACCTGGCGATAACTAGGACGCTTTCAAATTCCAAAGATATCAGTGGTGATACTAATGTATTTCACCATATAGAGAAACTCCTCATGGACAAGTTATATCATTATGTCATGTTAATGATAAGTAAAGTTTACCGCATTCGATTTCCACGAAAGAGGTAAAAGGAGAGATATTTTATATAAAAGCAGCGAACAATACGCTTGCGATCGTGCTATTTAGGACATGACACAATGTGGAAGCCTTACTTGTTAGAACCGCGCCTGACATTCGATATAGTAAACGAATCCATAGAATAGTAGCTCCTCGTCGATACATCTGATTCATTGTAATAATCAACCGGAAGAAGTAGTGATACTCCAAGGAAAGAGCACAAGAGGAAGAATCTGATGCTGCAAAATGCGAAGGTAAAGAAACATTTTTAAGAACAAGTTTTAAACATTAAATTCAACACTACAACAAATCTAAACACTTTGGACTTCTCCGATTCCCAAATATCGAAATCCCTCCTCACAAATCACAATCTTAAAAATCCCATTTCTAGAAATCTCGAAATCACGTCCACCGAATTCGAAATTTGCAACAGAGGTTTCCCCTTAATTCGTCTAAAATACCCCCAACCGCGAACAGAGTTCTCACCCGAACTTGAAGAGCCTGATGACGACTAGGGCATCGAGGCCATGGCGACGGAGGATCTCGTCCTCATGAACGCGGAAGGCGCGTGGAATCCACTCAACGGAGGGGAGGAAGCGAAAGAGGGAGAGAGAGGCGTGGAATTCCGGCGGAGGAGTCCGGTGGTCGGAGAGGCGGCGAGCGAAGTAGATGACGGAGTTGCGAGGCTGCTTCTTGAGGATGGAAAAGAGCCATAGGATCATGAAGGCGAGCGCTATGTTGATCGAAGCCGATGCGATAAGACTCTCGGGCGTCATTCTCTCTCTCTCGCTCAGGTGAATCAGAGACAACGGCGAAGAAGAAGACGAAGAAGCAGAGAGCGGCCGTGTAACGTGGCGTTCTGCATGCAGAGAAGGTACATGCTCAGCAAATTTTCTGTTTTTGGCCTTTTGCGGTTGTGAATGTTTTTTGGATAATTAAAAATAAAATAAATATTTAGACTTAGTCAAATTAAAAGAAATTTATTAATGTTTTTAAATTCCAGCACATGCAGGGATTTGAGCGGGAGTGCCCCTTACCAGAGTAATTTGTCTGAAATCCCAAAAGAAATAATTATCTAATTTGTAATAAAATTATTTTTATTCGTGGTATCCAATTAGATTATTGTTAATAGATAAACCAAACCAGGTAATTTAAATATAAATATTTAATTTTTTTAGAATATGAATATCAGAACCAATTGTTGCAGTTATTATCAGTGTCATTTTAGTGTACATGGATGGATAGAAGTGGGCTCGTTTGTTTATGTCAATAGTTTGAGGCAAATCTAAATTATTTTAAATTCAAAGGATTTAAATTCAATTATGGAAGAGTTTATTAATAAGAAAACAAAAAAGGAGCTCGAGCGTCGTCTTTAAGCTTCGTCGCCGTTAGGGTTTATCGGGCTGTTTCTCGCGTTTTGTCGCCGCCGTTGCCGGAGTTCTTCGTCTTCGCTCCTGAGCACTGTAAGCCTTCTAGCTCTCTTCTATCTATCTCTCTCTCTCTCTCTCTCAATATTTTCCTTTGCTCTCTCTCCTTTCGCGCCCGAGAACTCTGCATGGGGCTTCAATGGCGTACGTTTTAAGACCGAAATATTGAGTGGATTAGACTTCTCTCAGTGTCACGATTCTTAACTCCATACTTGATCGACGGAATTTTCTCCGGAGAAAAGTTGGAATCGAATTCTTTTCGAGCCAAAGGACCTTTAGCTGAACTAATCATGACACCAGATTGTGGGCATTACGACAACCTTAACAAACACCAAATCGTGACACGAAACTTTTGTGATGCTATCTTTTTTTTCCCAGAGTAATGAAAATGTGTTGCTTAATCTACGATTCTTAACTGTTTCGCGTAACACCGTGATCAGAAAAAGAAGACATCTTCTGGTCTCTGTCACGATGTTGCGCAGAAACGTTAGGTTAAGGAAAGAGTATCTCTACAGGAAAAACTTGGAAGGCAAAGAGCGTTTACTCTATGAGAAGAAGCGGAAGATCAGGGAAGCTCTGCAAGGTGAGATGAATTTCATCGTAATAAAAAACAAATGATGGGATTCTAATGTGGTTTATGGATTTGATGCTTTTTGTGTTATTTATAAGTATTCGGTTCATTTTTTGTGTTGTACAACAGAAGGAAAGCCAATTCCTACTGAGCTTCGAAATGAGGAGGCAACGCTTCGACAGGAGATAGATCTTGAAGATGAAAATACTGCCGGTACTTTCTGAGTTTCCCTGATTTTGTCAATGCTAGAATAAATCCCGGAGCTTTAGAGTTTTCCTTCAACATTTTTCTTAGTTAGTAAATTTTGGAGCAGAATTTTAGCTGGTGTGTATAGTGGATTAGTATGTTAACTTAGGAACTATAAAGTTCTTTAGCTCGGGCCTGCCTTTTTTTTTTCAAAATACGGTTACGATAGGATTGGTAGGATTGGCATATTCTGAGAAGCAGAGTTCTGTGATTGCATTAGTCGTACGTTGATGCTGCACGGACTATAAAGGGTGTGATAATATTGAATCAATCAACTCCATCTGATATTAGTTTCTGAAGTTATTTAAGAAGCCCATATTTGAACCATTCTTCGTTAGAGGAAGTTAAATGATGCACAACAGGGTTGCTTCATCATTTGTAGAATATGGCATGCACAGCTTCTTCTTTTTTTTGTCTTGGTGTCAATTTGGCTGAGGCGGAAGAGTTGTTCTTTTTTCAGATAGACATTCCATCTGCACTCTTTGATATGTTCTGCTTGTGTTGAACCCATGACTTATGTGTTGTCACTTTAAAAGTAACGTTCGTTTCATCATCTTCTTCAATGAGGATTATGAAAGGTTGTGGCAAAATGGCTAATGATTATTTTTTTCATCTTTCCTTCTGAAACATAGAACCGCGTACACATATTGATGATGAATATGCTAATGCTACGGAAAAAGATCCAAAGATTTTGTTGACAACATCTAGGAATCCAAGTGCTCCACTCACGCAATTCGTTAAGGTATGTGTAGCTTCATTGTCTGATATGTATTGTCTACTTGGTTTCTTTTGTTTTTTGTTTATTTCTGCTGGTGCTATGATTCCATTTATTTTGCTTGTTAAACCTCTGCTTGTTTGGAACTGTGATACAGGAATTGAAGTTTGTATTTCCCAATGCGCAGAGAATAAATCGTGGTGGCCAGGTTTGTATGCTGTTACAGCCACCATCTTTAGTCGTATGTGAGTTAGGTAAAGTGAATCAAGTTGAATCAAACTCAGTGTTTCGGCTGATAGTAAGTTAGAAACAATAAAACTGTCCATGGTAGAGTTGGGGTGACATTTAATTGGTTAAATTGCATCCATCTGTTTTTTCAATTTTGTTTCTAAACTTGTTTATTTCTTTCATTACTATTGAGGTACTTTATTATTTGTACCCCTTCTGAACTCATCGCTCGTTATCTCAGGTCATCTCTGAGATCATTGAAACGGCTCGGTCACATGATTTTACGGATGTTGTATTGGTTCATGAACACCGTGGTGTGCCTGATGGCCTTATCGTATCTCACCTTCCGTTTGGTCCAACTGCATACTTTGGATTGCTCAATGTGGTGGGTACTTTTGAACAATCTAGTTTATCACCTTTTGTTCTTTCAATTTCTGTAATTGCGTTTAATAGTGTTGATTCTGCATGTAGGTTACTAGACATGAAATTCAAGACAAGAAAGCTATTGGAAATATGCCAGAGCAATATCCTCATCTTGTATTCAACAACTTTACAACCAAGGTAGCGTTATACTTTTAGCCCCCTTGAATAATGCTATATAATATACTCCGAGTCAGTGTAGTCATTGCGGCAAAATGTTCAGTGTGTTCGGTATCGGTATTTCTGTTTCGTGTTCTGATTGAATTCATGTGCCTATTACTGTGTCTTGTAGTGGAAACATTTGCTGTTATATTTGCCTGTAGGCCTAAGAATTTGGTCAGAATTCGTTAGCCTAAGCATATTTCATTTGGGAATATTTTTATTTTCAGGTTGGAGAAAGAGTTTCAAACATCTTGAAGCACCTATTCCCAGTTCCAAAACCGGATGCAAGACGTATTGTTACGTTTGCTAATCAATCCGACTATGTTTCGTTCCGGTCAGTTTTTCTCCTAGCCCGTTTATCTTCAACCTGTGACAATTTATTTGTCTCCACTTATTCGATGTCTGTGTTTGATTTCTCTTCAACAACAACATATTGCAAAATCTTGTGGGGAAAAAAAACAGGAACCATGTATACGAAAAAGCAGGAGGCCCGAAATCAATTGAACTGAAAGAGATTGGACCTCGGTTCGAACTGAGGCTGTACCAGGTAATTCATTCATACACCATTTTCCATTTCTAGGGTGTCCTATAAGAATCTGAGTACTCAGGAAAAATTTTATGTCATATTTATAATTTTGGTGATGCAACAGATAAAGCTGGGAACTGTGGAACAGAACGAAGCTCAGACAGAATTTGTCATAAAGCCGTACATGAACACTTCCAAGAAACGCAAATATATTGGTGATTGATCCCAATGCTCTTCTCTCGTTTGTACTCTTTTCAATTTCGGTTGGGGTGTAAACTAAGTAACAGAGGGTCATTGTAAAAAGGGTGGTCATTGCGTTTGATTTTATTATCCGAACCCAATAGCAAATATTTTTTTTCATATAATTATGATACAATAATTATGCTCCACATCTAGAATTATGTCTGTCCTTCTGTTTCATCCCTTGATTTTACTCTCTACTTTCTTTTAAAAAGTTTAAAAATTCCAAAAAATTAATTTAAATAAATATAAATATACACATGCACGCATGCATACATATAGATATATATACACATATACATGTATACCCATATCTGAATTTAGTGAATCCAAGTGTTTAACTACTAGATAAATTTAGTGAATCCAAGTGTTTCGCCATTATTTTCTTTGTTCGAATTCTAGGATGAGTTAAAAAAAAAGCAACGATTACTACAACACAGATCATCACAAGAACAGGGGCGTTCATAAAAAACACCAATTAACGTAATTCCTCGTTTCAACAAGGGACAACATAGCTGAAAAGAGAGGCCTAGAAGTTTAAGATTAAGCCATGTACACCTACAGAGAGGATCATGTCTGAAAGAAAGAAAGAACACACACACACAGAATGAAGTCCAACACTAAGAACAAACACCACAAGTCACGAAATTAGCAAAGCACTTAACCCTAAGAGACGAATACACGTTTTCTAATCTCAGTCCTTGGTGGTTTTGTTGATGAGGGATTTGTGGATGTGAGGGATGACACCTCCTCCAGCAATAGTACCCTTGATGAGAGTGTCGAGCTCCTCATCTCCTCGGATGGCGAGCTGCAAATGCCTTGGGGTTATCCTCTTCACTTTCAAATCTTTGCTCGCGTTCCCAGCCAACTCCAGAACTTCTGCAGTTAGGTACTCGAGAATTGAGGCCATGTAAACTGCAGCGGTGGCACCGACTCTCCCGTGAGCAGAGGCTCTGGTCTTGAGTTGCCGGTGGATACGACCCACTGGGAACTGTTTAAGACAACATAAGAGTAACACATTGTAGGTCATGAGTTGCAGATGGATGCCCAAAATAACGGCAGGAAAAGAGGGGAAACAAAAATACTGCATTGACTAAGTAACAAGGCAACCAGCAACACATAAAAACCAAAACAGATTGTCAAAGTACCCATTCGTAACTTGGTTATGAAGAAGCTGCACTTGCATGAGAAAGGTCTACATAAAGCTAAAATGTTACAAACAGACATGATTCTATCATGGACAGAAAAAAAAAGAAATATATTTACACACCTCTTCTTTACAAGCAATTTCATTAGAGAACAGGTGGGAATCAACATTGGATGGTATCCAAATAAGCGAACCATTGATCTTGGACAATAAGGGTATACTTTCCCAAGCATGTCATGTACATAACTAGTGCTTTTACACAGTCGCAAAACATTGTGACATGAAAGAAGCATACGAAATGGCATATAAAACATTGGTTACATGTAAACAAACTGGTAACTCACTTTCCATCCACAAATATGATGGAAAAGAATAGGTGAAAACTATACAGCGTATCGCCATTTTTAGACAGTTATAACAACAACAAATTTCACATCTTGCCTGGTTACTTCTTCATGAAATTACATACGCATAGCATAAACTTTGCTCAGAATCTTAATTGCGCTTCTTATCAGAACCCATCCATTGGGCAAGTTCCTAAAACTCGAAAGCGCATCTAAACATAAAGCACTCCAGCCCAAAATCTCCAGAGTTTCTAGGGTTTGTGGGATTTACCTGAATACCGGCGCGAGCAGACCGAGAGATGGGTTTCTTCTTATCCTTATCTTTGTCCTTGTTTGCGGCCGTTGTCTTCGCAGCTACAAGCCCTTTCCCACCTTTCCCCGCCATATCTCCCAAACGGCGATTTCCTACTCCCGTACCCGAAGAGTGGAGAAAAAGCAAAAGGAAACCTCAGAAACAAAAAAGTCAAAAGCAGAACCGTACCAGATCTGCCTGAAAAAACTTCAAAATCAAACAAATCGAAGCGAAAAGGTACGATGAAAAACCAAAACTCCAGCGAGAATTGCAAGATTCGAGACGTAGCTCAAGGAACAGCCGGAAAAAGTCAAACAATCAAGTCTAAATCCCAGGAAACTAGAAACGAATCAACAGCGAATCTAGAAGACCCAGACGAGAGAGAGCGTGCGTACCCGAGACGAGATCGAGGAGAGCAAAGAGGAAAGAGACGAAATCGGAAATCTGTTAAATGACGGCTGTGAATAAGCTTTTGAAATGACAAATTGTTGGGCGGCTTTTTGAATATTTTGAAATCCCTGAAGGGGGGCTTTCGAAAAAAAAAATTCTGATTGGCGAAAACTCTCAAAATTTCTTGGTTTCAAAACTTTTTAATGATTTTACCATAGTGCCCTGGAGGTTTATCGTTAATTACGGATAAGGAAAAGCGGAGTCACAGCCGAGAGCCAGCCACGGGTGGCCTGCCGGCTGGTGGGGTGGTCGATATATTCACAATTTTTCTATTAAAAAAACGGGTAATCGCCAAAAAAACCCTATACTTTTTCCACATCAACGAAAAAACTATATACTTTTTTTATTACCAATTAAACCTTGTATTTGGTGTGATTAATTCATAAAACTCCGTACTTTTTAAAAATTCACCGAACATGGTATGAACACGATCAGGATATGAACACATCATCATTAAATTTTGTTTGAAATGATGATGTGGCATAATTATAATGATGTGTTCATGTTCGTGTTCATACCATGTCATTGTCACTTCATTATTTTTGCTTGAGTTGGCATTCGCGGGGATTTTCGGTGAATTTTTAAAAAGTACAGGGTTTTATGAATTAATCACACCAAGTACAGAATTTAATTGGTAATAAAAAAAAAGTACAGAATTTTTTCGTTGACCTGGTAAGAGTACAGTGTTTTGTTTTGCTATTACCCCTTTAAAAAAAAAGCAAAATCCTCGGTGGGAGATATTAATATTTTTCGAAATTAATGGAACGGATTCTGAGTCAGCCCAGGAGTGAAAGACAATCTTAATTAGAATTTTCGTAAAAACTCTTCATTAACAAATGAATATTAAAATTTCTTTCATAATATAAAGAACGTTATAAATTTTTAATAATAAAATTCTACAGTGATTGCAAAACTTAAAATTATCGGTTTATAATTGAACGATCAATAAAAAAATAACAAAAATGGATGGTCTTTGTGAAATTATGAATCATGTTGTTTGGTAAACAACTTGTTTGTATTGATCTAAAACTAAACAGAAATTTGAAGTAAAATATTTTTTTTTTCAAATATATCAAATTCTAGAGAAAATTCTATACAAATTTATTAAAATATTATAAAAAATATAGTTTTTTTTTGTCATAAAAGACAATTAACCTGATTTGATTATTTGGTATACACCTTTTTTTAAGTTTTTAAAATTTATGTATTTTTATAATTTTATAATAAATTGGTGTATTTATATAAAATTTTCCCTGAATAAATAAGGGTAAATATATAAATTATAAATAATCAAATTTTGTTGAATTCGAGTTTCAATTTTATTATTTTTATGTTTGATTACAAATAAATTATTTTTGGGTTTGTATTTTCCATTTTAAGATATAATTAAATTATTTTTATGTTGAATTTTTAAAATTTTATATTAAGTTTGACTATTTCTCTGATTCGATTTAGTTTTTATTTTAATTGATAAAAGAATTATTTTCTAAAAAATTCAATTTATTCTATTTTTTTTTGCTTTTTAATATATTTAAGTTTTTGTATTTTAAAAAATAACATAGATTTGGTTTTTATATTAAATGTAAAACATTTACGCCTAAATTTTATTAAAATTACGAAATTATCAATAAAAAATATTATAAAATATATTCATATTTATTAAAAATCTATTTTTTTTAAATTAATACAGATATTAGAATATTTGTATGACACTAATAATTTTACGGTACAAATGCTATTGTACGAAGATATTCGGATATACGCACGTTATCTAAAATTTTCGGATATTTAATTCCTATTTTTTTCACACGAGCACGAGATCATATCCTAAACCATTAAACCATGTCTTTCCAAATCCAAACAACAAGATCTAACTTTATTAGAAGATAGTGTAGGAGCTCAAACTTGGTATATATCAAATCAATCTACGCCCCTTTGTTATTCAAATCCAATATTGGGGGAAAACACATTTCAACGATGGTATAGTGGTGAAAAAATATGAAAAGCATCTTCTCACCCTAGATTCAAACTCAAACGTGAAGAGGAGAATACCCCTGAACTTTTCTCGGGACTTTCCCGATCCTCTTCTCACCTTAGATTCAAACTCAAACGTGAAGAGAGAAATACCCCTAAACTTTTTCGGGACTTCCCCGATCCTCTAGAACATGTAATCGAACCAAACCAAATATCCGGTAAACTTCCGCATTATAAAAAAAACATTTCACTACCTTTATTATTGCTTTGAAGCAAAGAATCGACCAACACCCAATAACAATCCATAGTCATTGCCATTCGGATGTACATCGAATAAACTTCGCGCTCGTGTAATAGTGTCTAATATTCAATCAATTTGACCCTGGACTATGCGCCACACTTTTTTAGAAATATACCCAAATTTCATAAAAAAATAAAAATATTCAAATATTCAATCAATTCACGGATTTCCCCTAAACACCCAATATTACAACAAAAGTAAAAAAAAAAACATATTTCACCAAAACCAGATTGGTCTGAAAGTTATAAAAACGTTTTAAAGTGGGTGCAGAAACAGTTTTTACCTCCTCTTCCACTGCCATACAAACAAAAACCAGTCTCACTCAGAAGAGAAGAAACAATGGCAGGGAAGAACGACGAGTGCATACAAATCAACCAAGCTCTTACTTCTGTGTCAAGTTTTCTGACATGATACAAGCCGGATAACATAGTATCCGGCTGTTTTACATGCTTCGAATTTACATATAGAGTCGGACCACGCACCCTAACTCCGGAAAAAAACACCGAGGGGCGACGCTACAAGCGTGAGATCCAATGCCCTTATATCGAAAAAACCATAAGGGAGAGAGTTCATATAGTTTTATGATATGTAACATCACTACGACTACTACTACCGCTACCATAATTCTCAGTCTTATGTTAAGTCTAGATGGTTATATCATCGTATTGGTGGTACCGTCCTCCTCCGAATGAGTCTCGGAATCATCCGAAAACAAAAAGACAGAACCTTTGAGTTCGCTTACCTCAAATGGGTTCTGCTTAGTAACAGTGGGCGCCTCGGACAGACTCTGGGTTTGGTCCGCACGAGAGTTGGGAGACAGCCACTTGGCTCTGACGTACTCGGCTTTTCTCCATGGGGGGACATGTAAACCCTTTTTCTTCAGGCTCAGTTTTGCGGCTTCGGACACGATGAGGATGATCCTCTGCAGCCGATCCGCTCTGCCCACGAAGATGTAAGGGAGAATCTGCAAGATCGACTTGTAGGATTTGGTCGGGCGGGCGATCTCGAATTCTGATCGGAAATCTATGTCGATGAGAAATCTCTCTCCTTTGAATATCACATCCACGTACTCGTATTCTCCTGTTCCATGGAAGAACAACGGCCATTAGTAAAAGCTTGAAAGTCTCTCTCTTTTGCAACTTCACAAGGGGGGAAATGAAACACCAGTCCAGACAACTGCAAAATCAGTAGCTAAACCCATGTGACTAACAGATTACTGTCTTTTTCTTTCCATCTTTTCACAGTGACCAAACCAAACATACCAATAAGGAAATTTTCTCGGGCAGAATCCGGGAAACAGAGAATTTTCCAGGTTGTGGCAGGGAATTCTAGAGAACTTTCATGCATATAACTCTTATTCATGGAAGAAATCTCCCCTAAAAATGCTAGTTTCATGTCTACCTTTTCCAAGCAACCAAACATAACTAGACAAGAAAAGATTCACACAACAGAGATTCATCAGAAAGTGCCTGCAGGACAAGAAGGCGATTTCTCCCAGCGAGATTTGCATAAAGTCGCATCATATCCTAAACCCACCAAACCATCGGCCAAGAGTTTCCAGGAAGATTCGTCTTTTCGCTTCAAGTTCTTATTTTTCTCCACAATCTTCGCCGTCTCGGTCAACAAATTCCTCTCGCAGATACTCGTACAAAGAACCAAACTCTACACAGGCAAATCTCCGCATAATCAGATTCTCCTATTCCAATTTCGTCAAACCCCGGGACCGGAAAGGCAAATAACTGATGACCCATCATACCTTGAGGGTCTCACAAGCTTCGCCGGAAGAATTGAAACCGCCGCCGACAGGTTCCCATTCGTCGTCGGAGCTGTCGGTCCCGCTTCCGCTGAAGCAGCTGCAATGGTTGCGGCCGTACCTCTGTTTCTCACTGTTATTGTTGTTGTTATCCTCGATGAAGTTCTGAACCATCTTCGCCAGACAGACCGAGCTCGGCTCGAACTCGCTAGAATTTCCTCTGGAGAGTGGCTGCGCCGGCGGCGGGGGCTGCGGAGGCGGAGGCGGAGGCTCTGTCGCGGCGGAGTTCTTCAGGACACCGGTGAACTGACGGTCGAAGAGACGCTTAATCCTAGATTTCGGCATCTGCCTCATCGGCTCCGGTAAAGTTAGCTCCTCCGATATATCAGAGGCGATCGGTTGAACTTTCACGGGCAAAGGCATTATTATCGCTAAAAAAAAAAGAGGGATTCTTCTCCAATTTCAACAAAATTTTCAGAGTATTGAAACAGGACAGATCCTCGGCGACATTTTTCCTCGCTTCCAGACCAAACAAAAAAGATGGACAAGAACAGAAAACTGAGACAAAAACAATTGCCCAAAGATCAAAAGAGAAAAGAAAAGACAAAATGACCGAGAAAATACCAAACCCTATCTCCGATTATTTAAAGAACTATGGTTCAAATTGCCGAAGAAAGCAGGGAATAACTTCGAAACAGGGCAAAGTTATGAAAAAAAAATAAAAAAATAAAACGAGAGAGAGAAAAGGGATTGCTTTAATCTAGGGTTTGTAGATACGGATTAAAGTCCCCGAGATACGTAATGACACGAGAACGTCATGGCCACTCTTTGATTACGGCAAATGATTTAAGCAACAGATATCGGAAATAAATCCCGTCGCCGGATTCTTCATCTTCCACGGCGATCTGGATCGATCTTTCCGGCGAACGGGCCACTGGGAAATATGGCGATCGGAGAGGAATCAACGACAAAAGTATCAGAAACAGAGGGGACTGAAATTTTTTACCGGCGGAGAGGATAAAAGCTGAGCAGCGGAGGGTTTTCGGCAAGGCTTTTCGGTGGATTTTATATAACGACGATGGGAGAGATGTACACGTGGTGTCCTACGTGGCAATACCGCTAACATGTCGGAATCTGGGGGTACGCCTCAGTGTCTCGGGGGCCTGTCTGCCGGGTCGTCTGTGACACCACGTGGCACATCATCGCTCTCTCGTTGTTGACGTGGCTAATCGTGCTAAGTCGTACGGACCACTTTAGCGAAATAAATTGACGGAAATGCCCTTCCATACCTTAAGCATGTGTTTATCCCCTAATCCTTGAGGATTTAAGATTACGTGATGACAATTTTAATTTTGGTAACGACAAAATGTCGTCATGCTCGAAGACTTCTGTAAGAAAGTTCTTTCTTTTCCCGGAAGGAGAAGTAAATCCCTTATAGAATTTACGATTTGTTACAATGTATTTGAATTTTATATTTAGAATATCCTTGCAATGCATAACATTACTCTTATTACCGATGTTTCGGAAATCATTCCAAAAAAAAAACTTTTATGGATAAGATAATAAATATTATTTTATCATTTAGGATATGTGATATTTTAGTTCGATTTCCGGTAGATTATTTTCTGTTTTTTGCTCCTATTTCAATTTCCGTGAGGATTTTTGTTTAAATTTGCTTTTTGTAATTTCTATATTAACATGATATTTATGTTCTTAAAAAAAAATCATTTTAATTCTTGTTTTGTGGCTACTGCTATATTCATTGAGAATTATATTTGAACTCGAATTGTAATGTATCAGAGAAATTTTGTAAAAAAATATTGTATCTAAACCATTTCTGTATTAAATTGGATTTAGAAGCATTTTTTGGTTTGATTCAATTTAATTTTACATATTGAGAGAGTAATGTTAAGTTTTCTCTAAATACACTCCTGGGTCGTTTGATAATTAGTTTAATTATCCTTTTTCTATTTCTCCCAATTTTGCTATACTTTATTTTAAACCCACTTCTCTAACTCTAAATTACAAAATCTAAACTCTAAATACCGCCGTCAAACAATAATACTAAGACATCAAACGGTGTATCAAATTTTTATTTCTTAAAATATATTATGATAGTTTATAAAATATGTCACGTGGTCAAATTATTATTTAAAATTAAAAAAAGCAGGTTTTAAAATAGAATTTGTAACATGATATTATTTTTGAAGTAAAAATATTTTGTAAGATGATAGAAATATTTGATATATATATATATATATATATATTTGTTTTGTAGTTTTGGTTAGAGGAGAGTGTATTTTACTCATCAATTTCCAAATTCATTTACTTGTGTGTTTACTTCGTTCCTCAGATACTCTCTCCCAACTTCAGTTCCCAAAATCTTTCTGCAAAACCCTAACTTCCCGGATTCCTCCGTCATAACCGCCATTGCTGCGAAGCTTCACAATTCAGCGGGAACTCTTCGATGGACGCTCACTCTTCTCACCTCAACGCCGGAAACCGGTCTCGCCGCTCCCAGACTCCCTCCCCGTCTCACTCCGCCTCGGTCTCGGCCTCCGCCACTTCTTCCCTCCACAAACGCAAGCTCGCCGCGGCAAACGCGGCGGCGTCTGATGATCACGCGCCGCCCTCCTCCGCGACTTTCCTTCCCTCTTCCCTCTCAGCTGACACCCGCGACGCCGCCTTGACCTCCAACGACGACCTCGAGAGCATCTCTGCTCGCGGTAACGACTCCGACTCCGAGTCAGATCCCGAGGAATCCGAGGATGCGGTTGTCGACGAAGAAGAGGACGACTTCGCTCCCGAACAAGATAATGACTCGTCGATCCGCACGTTCACGGCGTCTCGGCTCGAGTCCAGTTCTGGAGCCAGTGGTTCGGCTCGCAATACTAAACTTAAGACGGAGAATTCTGCGATGAAGCTTGAGAGCTCTGATGGCGGCAGAGATGGTGGAGCCTCTGCGGTTGGATCTGGAGCAATTGGAACCTTTGGCGGGAGCTCGATTTCTGGGTCGGTGGCGAAGGATGAATCTGTGAAGATATTAACAGAAAATTTTCAGACTTGCGGGGCTTATATTGCGAGAGAAAAGAGTTTGAAGAGAGAGGTAATAAATCTTGATCACTTATTGTATATACATTTCTGTGTACATGTGAACTTACTGATGCGTTTGTGGGCATTTCTCTATTGAGTCGCCATGATAAAATTTCTCCGTCTTGGTGATAAAGTCGATTCTGATCATTCTTCATTTTATGTGTTTTGGTATACTTTTGGACTCTAGGAGGAAGCAGGACGACTCAAGTTTGTCTGTTACTCAAATGATGGCGTCGATGAACATATGGTTTGGTAAGTCTCTCCCTTGGTTTCCGTGTGTTGGCATTTCAGTTGAATACTAACTTTGACCTTGGCCTTTATTCGTTTTATTCTCTTAATAAAGGGTTTGTCTGAGTAATGACTGAACACTGAATTTCTTCCAGTTTGGTGGGGCTGAAGAACATATTCGCAAGACAGTTGCCTAATATGCCCAAGGAGTACATTGTTCGTCTTCTGATGGATAGGTATTTCTTCAGGAACGTTGAATGGCTTATCTTTTTGGATTTGAATGAACTAAATTGTGCTGTTTGTGTGTTTTTTTGTTGGTTTTCTCTAAATACATTCTTGATGTAATTTCATGGTTATGAGCTGAGTGAGCTTCCATGTCTTCCTCCAGCTTTTTCTTGGTGTAACTTTTAAGCCTTCTGATATCCGCAATTTCTGTTGTATATCCAGGAAACACAAATCTGTTATGGTCCTCCAACGAAACCTAGTTGTAGGTGGTATCACATATCGCCCTTATCACAGGTAGATCCCTGTTAATTTTGGCTTCTTTTTCCTTTTTTCTTTTTGTCTATCATATAAATGTGAGATCATTAGAACTGGCTGATTTTTTTCTTCTAAACTACTGGAAAATAAAAAAATATGTACGGGCCTTCTTTTTGCTCTGCCACTTGTGACTAAGATTTGTATCACAACATCAAGGACTTTTTTTTATTTATAATAGAATAGTTTCGAGATGTATATGATGTTATAATGGATGTGATAACAGTCTTCATATGCTTGTTAATTGCACTTTCTCTTGGAGTTGCAGCCAAAAATTTGGAGAAGTAGCTTTTTGTGCAATCACTGCAGATGAACAAGTAAAAGGTTATGGAACGAGGTTGATGAATCACTTGAAACAGCATGCAAGGGATGTTGATGGACTAACTCATTTTCTTACGTATGCTGACAACAATGCTGTTGGTTATTTTATCAAACAGGTCAGAGTATACACATTTGTTGCAATTCTGGCTCTTTCTTTCTTCTGAAAATAAACTCCAACAAACTGGTGGTAGATGTCTTGACAGAAGATATGGAACTGACTGAACAGTCTATTAGCATTGTGGTGTGCAATGGATAATCACATACTTGAGGCATAAAGCCTAATCTATGAGAAAGAGAACATATGTTACTTGTCCCTATCTTCCCTTGGTGAAGAATAATGGTATAGTTAATAACTTCGCAGTTTTCAATTGAGCCTAGGTTTTGAGCAGCGCTGTGGCTCCTACTTTGCAGTCGATTCTTTGAAAATATGCTAGAACTTTCAAAGAAGCTTTGCATGACTTATCAGTTTTCTAGTCTAAGTTGATTCTTTCATGGAACGAAATACAGATCCTTTTGTCTTGGATTGTTTCCGAATTTGTTAATCTAGAATCACGTTTTTCATTTCTGTTTTGCATGCAAAGGATAGCTTTAATCTCTCCCATAATGAAAAAGATCTAGTTTCCAGCTTTTTTGTCAAGCCTATTTTTCTAGAGGAGTAAAGTCTAGTGATATGGGTTTCTTTATTGCAATCATCCACTCAGAGTATACTAAGGCTGCTCTTTATACTTTACATGTGCAGGGGTTTACCAAGGAGATTTACTTAGGCAAAGAGATTTGGCATGGGTATGGAAAACATGCTGTTAAAACTTTATAACTCATTGTTATGGTCTTTTCTGCATGTTGTCAGCTAACTGACATTATCAGCTGATGCAAACATGACCTAGATGGCTAAAATTTTAACTACTGTGAAGTTATTTAGCTCATGAGGTCAGCTTAATAGAAAGATTTTTGTTGTCTACTTGAATATTCTTGTGTAAATTAGTTTGTCAAAGCTACTGTATGATGGCCTTGAAAACTTCCACAATTTGGCTTGTCAATGTTGTCATTCTCCCAAACATCTGTTCTTTCCTCAAGGAGAAGGAAATTCTCCTTTCTTTTGCTTGTTCTTTTACCCTTCCTTTACAGAGGGTCTTTATTTGGTGCCAGTTTTAAGTTTATAAAACTCAGTGCTTTTCTAGGTATATTAAAGACTATGATGGTGGCGTTCTAATGGAATGCAAAATCGATCCAAAGCTTCCATATACAGATTTATCAAGTATGATTCGTCAGCAAAGACAGGTAAGTTTCTAAAAGCTCTTTTATTTTTCGAAAGGTTTTCTCCATCCACTAATCTCAGTTTTTAGTAAATGATTGATTGTACATCATATCTAGCTCTTTTTACTTTCCATTCAAGTTTTTCTATGTCAAGTTTGTATATTATTCTTAACCCCCCCTCCCCCTCCTCTTGTTACTTTAATAATGGAAGGCAATTGATGAAAGGATAAGAGAGTTGTCGAACTGCCAAATTGTCTATCCAGGAATTGATTTTCAAAAGGTAGCAGCATCATATTTTCTGTAATTTTTTATGCATTTCATGGTGATGTCTTGATATGGAACAACCTGTGATTTCTCTAAGTTCCTTGAACTTGATCTGACAATTGCTGCAGAAAGAAGCAGGGATTCCTGGAAAGATCATCAAAGTTGAGGATATACCTGGTTTGAGTAAGTCTTTCTTTATCCTACCTAATAGCACTGGTTGCAGTTTCTTAGTAAAAAAGAGAATCTATATCTGTTATCCCTGTTCACTGGTCACATCTCATGTTAGTTACTGCAAGTGGACCCATGTATTTAATTTGATATATATATCCTGTTAGCATGTGGACGGTGGATAAGGAATCTCTATAAGCGATATTCTGCAATTGTCTAAAATATCTTGCTTTTTTATTTGCTCTCTTTTGGCCCCCTTTCTCCTCTCTATTCCTTTCGCCCTCCCAATCCCGAACAACTCCTTATGTCAAGGCCAGCCTAACAGACAGCCATTTGGTCTTTCATTTCATTGCTTCCAGTCTACAAGCAGATGGAAATTATATATATCTGACACTAGAGCAACAAGTTTTAAATGAGTCGTCAATCCAACTTGACATGTGAGACAGCGGTTTCACAAGTATTGAATTTTATGGTTATGCACTATCCTCTGTCATTCTTAATGTGGTTAAAGCAGTTTCCTTTGTGGTGTTAAAACAGTAAGGTTTAGTCCATAGGATTCTTCTTCAGGTTATGTGTGTTCATAGGTTTGGAGGTCCTAATACAGGAATTTTGGACTGATGACAGGGGAAGCAGGTTGGATTCCAGATCAGTATGGGCATACTCGGTTCAAAATATTTAATACTTCTGACGGCACGACAAACCAAAAGCAGTTGACTGCATTTATGCGTTCGCTGTTAAAGGTTTCTGCTATATGCCCTTTGCTTTTATGTTTTATCTGTATATCCTACTAGCTATTAGTTCCAGGATCAGAAACCTTTCAAGATTGAGGCAGCTTACATTTATTTTCTTAGTATCTTCTGATAGCTCTTAGTCCTGTCTGCCTCACTTGATTCTTTTATGTAAACCATCGGCTCTCCTCTCTTTGCTGTTTGGTTTTTCTTGTTGAAGCAGTCCTTACATGACCATGTTGATGCTTGGCCATTCAAAGAGCCAGTTGATGCTCGTGATGTCCCTGATTACTATGACATCATTAATGATCCTGTTGGTAAGATAATAACAAATTTTGAGATGTATTTTGGCGTTCTACTTTTGAAAAGTCACCACTCAGATAAAACAAAAAAGGCTTGGTTTGATGCCATTCCGTATGTTTTATCATCATTGTATATTTGCCTTTTCTGTGGTCAGGGAATAATAAAGGGATCAATCTAATATTTTAGGTGGTGCGTGCTGTTTAGTATAACCTATTTGAATAATGATATTAAAACCATACAGAAACAGTAGACCATTATAATTGATTCTTAGATACTTTGCATCTAGGATGATTATATTCTTTCATGCTGGATATTGCATATATACAGAGGCGTCAATGTACTAGTGAGGAAAATGTTCATTAGATCGTTCTCCTAATAGTATTCTGCTGCTGCTGCTGCTACTTATATGCGCTGAATTTCTTTGTATGATTGGAACAGATTTATTTTTAACTAGACACGTTATGTTTAAAACCAAATTATGTGAATTATTATTGCCCTTTCTACTGTTTTCACTTAACCAAGTTTTTCTACTGATGGATATTATCGGTTGTAACACAGATATGAAAACCATGTCAAAGAGGATTGAGTCGGAGCAGTATTATGTAACATTCGATATGTTTGTTGCTGATGTGAGACGAATGTTTAACAATGCTAGAACTTACAACTCCCCGGATACCATATATTACAAATGTGCTACCAGGCAAGACTTGCTCATGTTCATCTATTCATACTCGTCTCTTTTCATCTTTCTCATCCTCATCTGACGTTTATGAATTTTTCTCAGATTGGAAGCCCACTTCCAGAGTAAAGTACAAGCGGGTCTCCAGTCTGGCGCTAAAGCCCAGTAGGTGATACATTCTCTTCCAGCTTTATCGAGGTTAATAATATTTTCTTAGGCCATGCCTACAGTTCATACAGATTACATTCTGCTTCTTTCTTCAACATGTTTATATGTTAAGTTTCATGCTTTGATACCTCTGTATGTTCTGCTTATTTATGTGGATCTCCAGCTATAAGAAGCCTCTGTCCCTTCCTAAACATGTTTTAGATCTTAACTCTAAATCAGAAATAGGGGTCTTCGTATCTATTTACATTAGCGGTTGAGTGTTTTGAGTGGTTAGTTTTGTGGCATGGATTAGTGGTGAATGGTTCATGGTAGTTTTGTAATTAGTGCATAGTTATTCCTTTGGTTTGCTAGCCTATAAAAAAGGCTTCTTCTTTATGTAAGTTTTGATGAATTCAAAGAAGTATTTTGTCCATCCACTATTTATCTTACCTTTTTCATTTTTCTTCTCTTCAAAATTCTAACATTATATGCTTTGATCATGTTTAAATGTTCAATTCTTTGTATTTACTTTAAAAACTTACGAAAAAAAAATCAGAGGTTTCTTCTTGTTACGGGTTTAGAGTTGTGAATTGATCAATTAAAGCAGCTTTCAAACCCTTGTCATCACAGTACCAGTCCAACACAACAGTAGGAGGTTTGTCATTTTTCTTTGCCTGCTTTTAACAGTTTGGATCCTACTGTTCTATATGTCGAATTTAGGATCTAAAGTATTTGATATAAATGTTTGGTATACATTTGCATGTATATTCACTTGAATGTATTGAAACAGTGGAACTGGAAACTTCTGTCCAACTTGGAGGGGTTCTCATATGTCTACTAAAACTGAATGTATGCTGCAGGTTTAAGTTGGGGCAAGACCACGGATGACAAAATACCACGAGACTTTAATAAGGCGTCACATTTGGAGAGAATGCCACTGTAGAGAATCTCCGAAACCACCGAGCTTTATAGTACATGTGATCTGGCCTTTGGTCATTTCGCCGGGTTGAAGTGTACAAATAAGTGAGCACTGATAATATCAAACCTTGGAGTGAAACATAGGTAACAAGAACCCATTATTTGTCGCAAGGCCTGGTGGAGGAAACCTTGGAAGGAGACAATTGGATTCAGAGAAGAATCTTTGTAAAAGGAAGTAGCTAATAGTTTGGGGTTCGTTTGGGCAAAAAAAAAACCCAATCTTTCCAATACTCATTTGTTTGGGCAAAAAACAGGTTTTGATTTTGCTGCAACTCTTTCTGATTAGATGAATGATACATAGGATCTATTATTTTTTAAGAGATTACAAGAGCAAAAGTTGCTTGAATTTGTAGCAAAAGGACATGGGAACAATGATAAAGAAACTTCTCTGTCTCAGGTTGTTGGTTGGTTTTGTGGCAAAGGGTCATCTAAAAGAAGTGCAAGCCGATAAAGAAACACTTGGAAGATCAGGAAAGGAAAGGAGAGGAGCTCGGATGAAGCAGCTGTTGTGACCAGTTCTCATATAAGGAAATGATGTATGAAGATAAGTCGTGGCAGTCGGAATCGTTTGTTGAATACTCCAAGGCGCTCGCGTTAGCTGGACTGGTTTCCGGACCAAGAGCTCCTGTCATTGCATATTTGAACTCGAGAACTCAGATGGCAGAACTTCCAAACAACAACCAAGTAGCTTGAGAACCGAATGAATACCGTACCAAGCATACTTTGTTGCACCACCATGCATACACTCTCTGTTCAGTGAATGTTTCTTCATTTGGGTTCTGTTTTTTATTGGATAATTACGATTGCAACGTTCATTTTGACTTGAAAAATCAAAATGTATACACAGTCTTTGGCCAGCTTCAACGTTTGACCCAAAAAAATGTGTTGTCAAGTTACGGATACAACGAACCCCCAACACCAACTCCATCGAAGATCGATTTCGTTATTACATCCTAAAACCAAAAGCTCCTACCACCAGAATGCTTCTCCAATCTTACCTTCATATCCCACAGATACATCCTCATTTTTGGGCTTTGTTCTTCGTCACATCGTGATTCCATTGGGGCGGGGTCGGGACAAGATTTGGTGAGGATGCTTGCTGCGGGAGGGGGATGTTGGTCATGTTTTCTGCACTGGCATTAGTCACTGAGTTCATATTCGGAGGAACCAGAGTGTTGTTCCCAAAGCAGTTGTCGAGTCTTCCATTTGGTGCAGTTCCGATGATGTTAGGCATTGCTGACTTCAGAATGTGGTTAGAGTTTGGCAGTGCAGGCGTTAGACCAATCCTAGAGGAATCCATCAGTGTATTGTCAAATGGCAGCCCCATGTTAGTTGAGTTTGGTCTTGCAAAAAGCAGATGGTTCATTCCAGTCACCCGTTTAACCGTCTCTTCTGCCATTTTCACCTAAAAGAGTTTTATCAAGAAAAAGAATCTACTTAGCAACTGAATTTCTCCTCAAAAAATAAAACGGATCATATAAGATCAGAAGCCAACAGGAGCCTTTATGAAAGTAAAACAGGCACATTTATGCGAAACAAAGGGAAAGCTTTCACATATGATACGTTGAACATTTTCATTCAGATTCTCCAGAGATCATGTGAGACATTCTGATGAACATAGAAGATTAAACTTTTAACCCAGGCAAGTACCTTTCGTTCCACGATAATGAGCTATAAAACAGCACATATTTTATACCTTTGTTCTCATTGTCTCAATATCAGCTTTCAAAATTCTGTTATCGACAGCAGCTGTATCGTGCTTATGATTCATGTCACTTAGACGCTTGAGTAATGTTGAATTCTCAACCCTTAATTGGCCAACCTACAAAAAGATAGACCTTCCTGTAAATTCCTGGACCGCAAAATAGATAGACAACTACTGGAAGAGCATCTTCCGAAGAGGGCATATAGATTGAGGATCAAATGCAATTCAGTAAGACAGGACCTGTGTTTCAAGTTCATTCTTTTGTTCTTGTTTTCTTCTCCTAGAGCGCCGAGCAGATTCCCGATTTGAGAGCATCCTAAAGAAATAAAACAACGGATGCACCAGCTACTGAGTCAGAGAAAACCACAAAAGTACATAGAAAATAGTGTGCACCACTCTCCTTAACACTATTCCCCTAGCAGATGTAAGGATTACCTAAAACTAACTGAAACCCACCATTTGGTTGTTACTTTCACTGTGAAGAGACAAGAAGGTCCAAGACGCAAACCTTTCCCTGAAAGATTTTCAGAGAGTTGGTGCTCTTTTTCCTTTGACAGCAAGATTATCATATTTGATAGAAAAACCTTCTAGCATTGTCAAACAATATATCTATCTCCACAGAAAATTAAAAGGAATTTTAAGGCGACATCAACGCTAGAGTTTTTACTTTTGAAAGCTTCTGGTTCTGTTGACGATCTATCAAAAGAATGAACTCCTGTAAGAGAACAAAATATGTACCTCCTAGCACGCTTTGTGTCAGCAGGATCCCCGTTCTCTGTGGTTTCCATGTCTCCTTCAAGTTCATCATCATCTGAATCATCTCTTGAAGATCCACTTGTAGCTTGCCCGACTGGCACGTCTGATTTCTTTTGCATGCCTGGTGAGGGAGAGGCACTCACAGATGAGGTACCAGGTGAGATTTGGGCAGCAGCGGAGCCTATAATGGTTAATAGAACACAATACTCATTACAACAAGGGCATTAATACATAGGAAACACAATTCAGGAATAATTTCAGAAATTGAAAGTTGGTAAAGAAATGCAGCAGAACAGAGATAGAACTAAAAACCTCTGCAGCCGATTCCAATGTCATATAACCTTGTATGTTATTCCTCGCCTCTGAGGGCATAATTCAGAGAATTCATCACACTTAACATATAAGAACATGAAAAACAAGTGCTGGAAACTAAATTAGACATTGACACAATAAAATCAATTATTCACAACCGTCAAATTGAACACACATCTTGAATGCTTGCAGCCATTAACCAAAGAAATCACTACTTCCAACTCAACAAACAGAGAAAACCGATGATTGCCACTTTCATTATAGCCCAAAATCAAGAGTCTTTTCCCTACCAGTTTAATATCTTAAAGCCTAAATCAATCAACTATCATCTAAGCAAACATTGTTAAGAAAATGGAAAACAAACCTTGAGCTTCAGATCCGACCAATATAGGTTGCTTTTGCTTGGTCGCTGTGGTACTCGAATCTTCCGGCTTCACCATAGCGACCTGCGGAAAAATCTATCCCGATCATCACACAAACAGCACATAAACCGGCCTCCAGGGAACATGACAAAGGCGAGAGAGAGAGAGAGAGAGCGCCCAGAGACGTACACGAAGAGCAACAGCAGCGCAAGCGAGATCTAGCTTGCTCTTGAGAATCGCGTGGTACTGATCAGGATCAACCCCAATCGTCGACGATGACACATGATTCCGACTTCCTTGTTCATCCCATCGATGGCGATGGTTCTCGAGCTTCTGTGTCTCAAAGATATCGGCCGCGATATCAGAACCAGCTCCCGACGGCATCGAAACCGATTGCTCAGGTTGAATCTGCGGCACTGATCGGTCGATCGCGTTCTCCGCCGCCGAAGACAACCCCGCGATCGAGCTCCCGCCGGAAGCAGACATCTCTTCGATCAGCCTCTGAAACGCCCACTCCGATTGGCTCCGACTAATCCCCTCCGCCATCGCCGCCGGAGCGGCCGTCTCCCAGAAAGAATCGGTCAAATCATCAACGGAGAACAAGCTGTTCATTGCTTGCTTCTCTTTACCCTTCTCTCTCCGTCGCTCTGTGCGTTTGCGTTTGGCTAGCGATCTCGTCCAGGGTTGAAAAGCATAGCACCAACTTCATTTCGACACGTGGCGGGATTACAGTGGACAACGGATAGGTACCACAGTGATCCGTCAAGCAGGGGATTAAAGATGGCTGTACGGCTTGGGATGGTGGGGTCCAAAAGGACTGAACTGTCGCATCCGCCGCTCTAGATCGGTTCAGTGAGTTAAACGCCAATTATAATTAAGGTCAAGAATCAAACCGAATCAAACAAAAAAAAATCAATACCATTTCCAAACCGAATCATCAAGAAAACTTAAACCGTAAAAAATCTAAAGAAATTGAAATCAAACCGAACCAAACCAAAGATTAAAATGCCAAAAAAACTCCACAAATTCTTAAAAAAATAAACATTTTTCCAAACCAATATTGAAACCGGACAGAACGTGTTATAACAACTGAATGGTATATATATTTCTATAACCGAATGATCCGAACCAATAAGTGCCAAACCGAATCCGGAAACACCCATCTTCTAGTGCAAACACACAGACAGGCACGCATATACATGATTGAAAACAACAAAAATTCAATAGGGCAAAGGCCGTTCTACAATGTTGCTTTCGATACATGATGTTTATCATAAACTTATTCAAGAGCAGCGGAACAGAAATACAAAGTTAACGGGATCCGATTTCATATCAGATTTACAGTATATATAACATGAATAAGAATGTGTCATCATCACCATCATCAGTCGACTATTACATTACATGGAGGTTTCTCCAACCTCCTGCGCTTCCCTCTATCACCCTCCTCTGCCTGCACAGACAAGAGCCTCAATCTCCGCTTCCATGTTTCGATTTTCTGAACTTATGTTATATTATAAGGCTTGTGATTTTGTAATCAGACCAAGTAACTAGATTTTAAGAATGTTCTTTTTTTTACCTGTTGGGATAACAATTGTGGAGCCTGAACCCTCTTGGATCCATCAGCTAACCGTTTGTGCGAAAGACGGTTCTCAGCCACTGCTGAACTTTCCATAACCTGGCAAATTCAAAACCCAGAGATCACAAACAATAACACTTAATTGGGATTGTTGTAAGATTATCAGAGCAAGAGATGAAGTTCCTATAAAGGCTGAAACTTTCTTGGGTAGCATATTTCTAAATGACCTATTGTAAAAAGGGTTACCTGATTCTGTATGGCCCTAATCAGTATGTCTTCACATCCAGATGCATGCACGGATTCTAACTTGGGGCATTGGAGCGTTAATGACTCCGGATTCAGGTTGTTGCACAAGTTCAAATTTAAGTCCTCGAGTTCGGGGCAGTTCAGAAACAAAACCTGCATCAATCATTAACCAATGAATAGAGGTTCCAGATAACCAAGTTAAGACGTTTTCAGAGAAAATTTTCTGCAGGTTACTCACATCCAAGCTAGAGCAACCCCATAAGCTGAGCTTCTTCAGCTGATTATGTTTGATATACATCTTCTGATAAACAAGGTATTGTTGCTTGTTGCTGAATCGTTTCCCCGGACTAGGGCTGTTCTCTGCTGAGCTCGGACTTTCTGAACTGGAATCAGATATAGTCATACCACAGTCCATCAACTTCAGAAGGGGCAGCTGAGCAGTAGCAAATTGAATGCCACCTGAATCATCGAAGATGATCAAGATTAGAATCAAGAATTTCCAGCATTTTATGTATCAGACGAACCGAAATTATATGCGTGCAAATGAATGAGATCAAGAACGTACTTGAAGTTATGTTGGGACAAAGAGCAAGGAGTAATTTTGAGAGTGTATCAGGGAACACATTGCAGATCATTCCAATGCCACTGTCAGTGATGCTGGAACTGAAATCAAATACATTTTAATAAATATGTTTCATCGAATAAGCACAACACTTGAACAATTTAAATATACATAGGATATCGGGGCCAGTGTTGGACATACCCACTCAGGTCAAGCAATTCTAGGTTTGTGTAAGTTGAGGAAATGGCGGCCACAGATGCATCATTGATTTCTACCCCAAGAACTAAGGAAAGCATTCTCAATTCTCTGTAATGGATGAAAACAAAATATGGTATCAGACATTTTGAGAGCTACAATTGGCTTATATAATCAAGATATTTGACAAACAAGTTGACAAACAAGTTGACAAACAGCAATATCAGAGACTTAACATAAGTTGAAACCAAGATAAAGAAACAGATGAACTAGACAAACCTTAAATTAGCATCTGTAAGAGCTAGGACAACAGCATGGGAAAGCTTCAGCGATGCAATGTGAATGTTTCGCAATCGAGAACAAGTCCTTCCCAAACCATCAGCTATTGTTACAAGATCAGTTGTGCTATCTTCTTGGCGAGAAAATTCAAGCGATATCTCCCTAAGATTCGGACAGTTAAACACCTGGCAACCAAAAGATTTGGCAGAGTTAGATAAATCAACTAATGCTCAACTTGCAAGTATAGGAGAGGAAGTAAAGTAAGTGTCAAATACCATCCTCGAGAGAGAATGAAGGTCTGAGAGCCAAAGAGCAGTGAGGCTTGATGAACAAAGGACAAACCCCCCTAAATTGGAACATCCTTCCATCTTTAGGCTTGTGAAACAACGTTTATCAGCGACAAAACGACCTAGCTCTTCCCTACAGATAATATCGACCAAATACAATTAACGATATGTACACAGCAGGCAATCCACAAGTATGCAAGATCTAGTAATCTTATAGATTGTAAAAACCGATTAAGCTGAGCAAAACCTTACAATAAAGTTACTTTAAGATGGATCAGATGCAGACAAGACAACTTAGTGCTAAGGATGCACTTGTTGCAAACAGACTTTAACCCATTAACAATCAGACTCTTTACAGTCGTACTGCTAAAGATGCACTTGTCCTGTTGCACATAAAACCTATATTCGAGCTGAATGTTGTTTATGAGCAAATTCCGTGGTAGGGTTTATTTTCTCATGGCATCAAAAAGTCACAAGATTGTTTACCCAGTAATCCTATTGGCAGCTGACCCCGACATTGAAATCTCCAAAGTCTCGAGGTTAGGACAGGAAAAAGCAATGCAAGCCAATGTGGTTGCATCAAGATCACTGCAGAGCAACACCCAGAACCAAATCCATCAGAAACCAAAGCATTGTAATAAATAGATAGACCCAGAAACGGATCGTGATTAAGCAATCTGATAGGTTATCATAATTGAGGACTATGAAGAATTCCATTATCACTCGTCTAGGTATATTAAGCTCCAGTTTCACTATGTTTGGATCTGACTGATTGAGCTCTTTTGTGTTAAAATTGGATGAAATTAACGAAGTCAAGTTGGTTAACCATCAGATGTAACAGATCCCATGAAGAAGAAGCATCACCTTTCCATTGTCAGAGAAAGCTTAACAAGTCCGGGGCATTTTTGTAATAATGACCCAATGAATCCGACCTGAGCTCTCACTGGAACCCTAATCCGGAGCTCTTCCGCCGCCTTCCACATCCTCCTCGTGGTCTCCCTCCAACCCTTGCAAACCCTCGCCGCCATCATCAACCCCGACGGCGGCAACCGCCTGAGCACCTCCCACAAACACATGGCTGGCACGCCCGGTTGAACTGTATCAGTATCCAAATGCAGATCTAGATCCGGATCCATCGCCGCGGCGAGATCGGACTCGTCCGGCGAGTCACACGCTTCAACGTCGTCGAAAGACAGCGCGCGGCGGAGGTGCGAGTACCCCTGGCGCGGCGGCGGCGGCGGCAACGAGCGGATGGTGGAGCGCGAGGAAGATGCGGCGGCGATGCAGCTCAACGGATCCCTCGCGATCGGTGTGGTGGGTGCATCGGGAGCGACTTGGCAGACATGGCCCTTCTTCGGTAGGCCACAGCGTCCGCAGTTGTAGCTCCCGCGATTCTTCTTCGCGTTGCGGCGGAGGGAGAAATGTGCGGCAACGGCTGCCTGAGCTGAGGCTGCATCGCCGCGAGAGAGAGTAATAGAGGTGAAAGAGGGAGATGGAGCAGTGAGGGAGAGATGAAAATAAAGAGAAGAGAAGAGGAGGGAAGGTGCGGCGGGAGAGGAGATGGGTTTTCGCGCGCTTAATTTCGAAAAAGAAAAAAGAAAAAAGAAATATTGGCTGTAAATTACGGATTTACTCTTGATTTTGTCCGAATAACGTGACGTATGTCACGTGATGTCCTTTTCTAGACGTTGAATCCACTGTCCTGCGCTGCGCCAACAAATTTTGATTTTTGGGTAAATAATAATAATAATTTTGACCAATGTATTCGTTAGGAAAAATATCCAAATAAAATTAGGTTATAATCTGATTAGGTTACCAAAATAAATATTATTCATTTCTGACATATATTTTATAATATAAAAAAACTCCGATAAAAACACCATATATTCTGATATTATGTATTTTTTTAATGTGATAAATGATATGTATTTTCTTAAATTCCCCGAAGATAACTTAATTAGTTTTATAATGTTTTGATTGGAAATTCCGATAACAAAACATTGAATACTAAGACTAAGACCAGTACCGGTCGGCATCCAAGCGTGATGGAAATTAGGGTAGTCATTTTGTGTTTCGTTCAGATTTTGGTTATGAAAAAATATAACTTATCAAAATCATTTTGATTTGATTCGATTTTATTTCGGATTTATCGATAAAAATTCGGTTATTCCCGGACAATTGTTGAATAGGCTCTTCTGCTTGAGTTCTGTTCCAATCTTGTAGGAACTTGCACTGTACCTTATCTCATGTTGAGTTCTGTTTCATGCGTATAAATATGTGGCGCCTGAGAATCTATATAGAAACCATACTATATATCGAATTTACATAGTGACCGAATTCCAGTATTTCTCGGATGAGTTTTCGACCTATACAGATGAATTGCAAAGTACAGGAACACAGTTTCCGTAAAACATACACTAACGAACTAACATCATCGAAGCAATGAGGGAACTACAAGCGAACAGAGCACATGGCCGAGGTCCTGAAATCGAGTTTGCCAATGAAAGGTGGCCTCGACACGAGGGATCTCCAAATCTTCTTCCTCGGATGGTAGATCTGACTCATCATCGACTTGCCCTTTTCTTGCGGTCTGGTCTTAAATCCATCCAGAAGAGACATAACGTGTAATTCGCCGTTCAGTGCAATGAAACCGAATGATCTGTCGTAAGGAGCTTTCCGTGGCAGAGTTGATTCCTTTCGCCAGCGATTTGAATCCATTTCGTACCTGCAAGCAAACACGGAGGATGAGACCCGAACTCAAAATGCCGACACCAAGATAAAGTGTTGAAAGTATCTGAATTCCGATGTATAATGAAAAAGACCCGAAGTTAATGACAGTTCTTATGCCCTTTCATTATTCAGACAAAACCCACAAACATCCTCGTGGACCCCTAGCAATCTTGAAGAGAAACATATAAAAAAAATCTTGAAACATTCGCAAAGGAACCGATATGAACTAATTGTCTTATAAAACAAATATACTACTGCTCCCTGTTTTGATGATTCTTTGGAAAGGTACCTATCAGACCAAACCCCCCGTCTGCAAGTTTCCTACTGTATTTGACAAGGATTTAGGGTTTAAAATCTAAGTTTAAAGTCCGATTTTGTAAAGACAAAACATATAAAAACCCTCAAATCAAAGGGTAAACCGAGATATGTCGGGGGGGGGGGGGGGG
>NW_010960187.1:1416346-1443349 GCF_000463585.1 Tarenaya hassleriana | reverse complement strand
GGGGGGGGGGGGGGGGGGGGGGCTGTAAAATGAAGATTACGACAAGGCTAACGCCGCATACAATGAGGTCACATCATATGAAATTACGAACTACTTAGTCTAGAACTTCGCAGATCCACTTCTTCCCAAGTTAGACTATAAAACAGACAATATGCTAAGTAATTACTTTCTTAAACACTCCACAAAGGATCTGAGATCATCCTAACTCCTCTCCCACCATTCAAACCGATTTTTGCAAAAGCATATTAACCCAATTTGTAAACCAGCATACGCAAAAGCAGCGTATGCAACAACTGTATGATGAAATCGGTTACCTGAGAATCTGGTCGCCATCCAACATGAAAAAGGCAACCTTCCCACGATCACCTTCATCAATGGCAACAATCTTTCCAAGCCTAGCTCTTTCCCCCTGCCCCCACATATCGCCAATTAGCCGCCATTTCCCACCGCCATCACTGCTTCTCAGTTCCATCACCACGGCATCTCGATAGTACTCGTCCACGGGGAGAATTCCCGACACTGTCCTCGATCCCCCATATCCGCCCATCACCCAGAACTCCGTCTCCTCTCCATCCCAAACCAAGAACCCTACACAACCTGCCCTGAACCTAGGCAATCCATCCATTGCCATCCATTCATCCCTCTCGACATCATACATCTCCACCGAACTCATCCTACTCCCAGCGGCGCCAAACAACGTGTGCCGGGACCCGCCTCCCGCGACAATGATCCGGTTCGAACCAGGCATCGCAGCACAGGCGAAGCTGCCACGAGAAGACAGCATTGGAGCCAACCTTTCCCATGTCGAATTCACAAAATTATACCGAAATGCCGAGGAAGAGGGCATAGGTCTGTCCAAAGGATACGATCTGGTGTCAAATGCGGAGCCCCCGAGGACATAGAGGTATGGTCCAAGAGCGACGGCGGCGAAGTTGCAGAGTCCGTACACATGGGGGTTACAGGGCATGAAGGGAAGGGATAGCCACGATAGCGTCTCCGGATCAAAGAGATAAGGGTTAGAGATCGAAGGGTCTTCAGGGAAGATGCAGAGGAGGTGCGAGAGGCTGTTCGTGTGTCGTCTATGCCGGAGAGACATTAGGGTTTTCGAGGAGAGAAAAGCGTACCATGATTTGCAGGTCGATTTGAGGCGCGGGATTTGAGGGTAAGGGACGAAAGAGAGAATCAGAGCCGCGACATCGTTGGGAAGGCCTGGAATTAGGGTACAGCTATGATCGACACGAGGCCTGGGCCGCAACGACGGCGATGACAACGACGGAGGCAACGGCATATTTCTCAAGCGGAGACTCCGAATCAACGATCAAGCAAAACTACAAGTGATGTCGGAACAATTATTCGGTCGAGAAACCTCAGGCACTCGGAAACTGGACAGAATCCGAAAAAGGTTCTTCTTGATCGTGCTGGAAGTTGAGGAAAGAACATGGAAGCAATCGCAGAAGCCGATCGATCATGAAGGGAACAAAACCCAGAAGATAGGAGACAGGAGAAGATCAGACTCATGGAGATTGTATGAATTTGATCACTTCACTGTCTCCGTCTCTGTAGTCTGTATCGGTTTCTCTCTCTTTCTCTCTCTCTCACAACCCTAAGCATGAGGAGAGCAAAAAACGCTTTGAACAATTCTCAGAGATTCGGTCAGAAAAGATTTTGTATGTCCTAAACTGTTAATTGATTTAAGAATTACTTCATCAATAAAAATCGAACCAAAATAGAAACCAAATCCAATACAAGAAGCCGTAATAGATATAGTTTTCCTATTAAAATGAAACAAATGAACGCCAAAGTACCACTTTACCTTCGATCCATTTAATTTCTTTTCACTTGCAATCAGTTAGTCACGCAATTTAGTTAGGGTTTTTTACCCAAATAACCCACTTGTGTCGCATCTATTTCACCTGTACACCACCGAAAACATAACACATTTTTTTCCCGTGAAAAGACGAAATTACCCTTAATGAATTACGATATTTATCCGTTCGAAAACAACTTCGTTATTACGACTTCGTAATTGAGTCTAAATATAGTTACAATTGATTCTAAAAAATGTGACAAAAAGATCATCTGTCTTATTTTAGTTGTATATCAGTTATATGTTAGTTGTAATAAGGTCGCAAAAAATAAAACGAAAAAGGTATTTCGGACTTTTCCAACCGAGAAGTGGGTTAAAATTGAAATTTTTTTTTTTTCGGTGGTGTACACCGAAATAGATGCGACCCAAATAGGTTATTTGGTTGATTTTCCCATGTGCAATGGTGGATCTACGTGGAGAGGAGTGGAGGCACTGGCCCCACTGTTTTTTTCCTTTTGAAAATATTAATTATAAAAGTTAATAAAATTTTAAAGAAAATTGTTAATGTCCCCGCTAAAATTTTGTTGCGGACCCACCAATTTAATTTTTTTTCAGTATTTTGTGATATTAGTTAATAAAAAAATTAGTCTATTATTTTTTTCTGTTATTTTCTATTTCCAAGTTTTTTACTTTTCTTTTTAGTCAAATAAAAAATATTATCAATTTAATTATAATCAAATAAAAACTAAAACAAAAGAAGAAATATTTTTAAAAATTATAAATTTAAATAATCTTTGTTATTTTTATTTATTTATTTATATATTTATTATATTTAAATTTATCTGTATATATTTTTATTTGATTTAGCAAAAAGTTGAACCGATAATTTACTAAAAAAAAGTCTAACCCATAATACATTAAATTTTTAATTTTTAAATTATTGTCTAGTTTATTTTATCAAAAAATATAATTCAAGCAATTATAAATGGAGTTATATAAATATATTTTAAAAAATAAAAATCATAGAATTTATTTGTTAAACCTAAATATTTTTTAGATAAAATTTTATAATATATATATATATATATTTATATTTATATTTACATTACTATTATTTCGTTGTCTCCATTGATAAAATTTTCTACGTCCGCTACCGGTTATGTGCATCTCCCTCGAACTAGTAATTTTGAAAGAATTTGTCATCTTTCGAACACTAAACCACCCACTGATTATAAAAAAAAACGTAGTGCCATGTTCTCCTCTCTAGAAAGTCTGTCGGACGATACTCATATGCAGACGAAGACTTCGTTCTGTTATGAGTCAATGGATGGGCATATGTGTCCTTTTTTTGTATCTTTCTGCGGAGTTGGAATTTTCAACACGCTTTCTTATCCATTATAAAACAAAGAATGGATGGATCATAAGTTTTCATCAAACCTTCAACCAGAGAGAGCAGTAGTGCAGGCGAGACTTGGAGGAATGGACTGGTGGAAGAGGAGATCACGGAGGAAGAAGGCGAAGCAGTGGTTCTTGGAAACAGGAAGCGCCTTTCTTGAGGAACTTGTCGCCGGCTGTAACGGTAAGTCGAATCCTATCCGCATGTTTTCCTCCGACCAAATCCTCAGAGCCACCGACAACTTCCATCACAGTTGCTCTATTTCCATCGGACGGGACTTCAACTGGTACAGAGGTGTCATAGACGACAGAGTTTATGCGATCAAGAAATGTCATACCAGTGCTGATGAGAAAAGGATTTACAATGATATTGTGATATCTATTCGGGTGAGCAATCATAGTAATTTTCTCAAAGTGTTGGGATGTTGTCTTGAGTTTCCTTTTCCGGTTCTTGTTCATGAATACCCCGATAATGGAGTTCTCAACAATACCAACGGAGGTAATGGTGGAAAGGATGGACCGTTGTTACCTTGGAAGCTGAGAGTTAAGATCGCAAAGGAGACTGCATATGCTGTAACATATCTCCACAAGGCGTTTCCAAGAATCATTATACACAGAGACATAATGCCGTGGAATATATTCTTGGACAACAACTGGACAGCCAAGCTGACCGGTTTCTCGATTTCCATATCGCTCCCCGAGGGCAAATCACGAGCTGAAGATGTTATCGTTGGAACATACGGGTATGTAGATCCGAGATATATGGAAACTGGTGTTGTGGCAGAATCCTCGGATGTATTCAGTTTTGGAACCTTTTTTATGGTTCTTTTGACAGGCAGACCGCCTTTTTCCTCTCATGGTGGTTATGTAAAGGTTCATGATTATGTGAAATCTATAATCGAGTACGGAGATATGAATGAGATGATGGCGGAAGATATGACGGATCATCAAAGATCGCAAATGGAAGTGTGTCTTAAGTTGGCGTTGAGATGCTGCGAGGATACGGAAGATGACAGACCGACGATGGTGCAAGTGACAAAGGAGCTTAAGCAGATAGAGACATCTCTTCATGCTACCGGTCCGAGCCAAACTCTTCAAAGTGATTGAGGAAACATATGTTATTGTTTTCGAAGTCGAAAGTTATATTTTAGATACATGACTATATGGTAGATACATATTTCAAGGCTACATGTGATGTTCCTATAGATATCAAATGATAAATTTGTAAGAAGGTGTGTGTTTAAGAGTAGAATAATCCGACTTTTGTTTTCATCAAAAACAAATATGTGATTTACGGATCTTTGGAGATCTGATCACACTCCAAGAATCATGAATGAGTGATTATCCAAAATTAGGGAGACAAATCTCGGATTTGCATTTAAGCTTCAAGTCTTCATACCCTTCAACGACAAATATTTGAACTATTCGCACATAAATATGGTCGTCTCCATGTTGATTTTAAGATAATGTTTGATCTATTTGTACATAAAAGAATGGGGGGTTTTGGCGAAATTCGCTAAAAAAAAGTATATTTAATTTTTAAAAATATCAAGATTACCCTTAAAAAATAAAAGTGGCGGTTTCATTATATATAAAAAAATGAATAGCTCCACTTTTTCGTTTCTTCCATCCCGGTCAATATTCTTAAATTCTGTAGGTTAGATTTAGGGGTTTTTTTTTTAGATAAATTTTGCCCCAATGTTAATCTTGATATGGTAATCTTGATACATATTTTAAGGCTACATCCGTTGATTTTTCTATGGGATAATAAGAACCGTTTGATCAAAATAGCGAATAATATCAACCGTCCTATTGAAAAAAAAAAGGATTTTAAAGAAAACGGATTTGACACGTGTCTCTGGTTTTCCTTCCCTTTCATCTCCACGCTACTGCAGACGAAGAACACTTGTACTGTTAATCTGATGTTGTCCGGGAGAAGCAACGGTGGTTGGGTACCTAGAATTTCCGAAGTTCTTGGAATCATCATTTACCCTTCTGAATCGGAGTTTACAGGTGAGTTCATCTCCATAACCTGAGCTAAATTCCGCTAAGAATCGAAGAAAATGTCGTGTTTTCTCGCTCAGATTTCAAGCACATTTTGCTTTGTCCATGGCCGGTTTATCCAACTTAAAAGGGTTATTGATTCTTCTCTGTTTCGAAGAATTACCTGAAATTTGTCGGGCGATTCGGATAGTGCTTCGTAGGGTTTTGGGTCTTCTGAATATAAGAAATCTTTCATCTGTTGGAGGCTTTGAAACCAGGATGAAATGAAACTCCATCAAGTCCATTTTTTGATCAATGAGGACGATGAATTCACGCCTGAACAAGTGACCGTCAATCTCTTTTCGTGTCTTTGCATCCTCGTATCATCCTTGTTGTGGTGTCTGACGCTGTCCAGTGACCGAAAACGCCGATTCATTAACTTTATTTTTTTATAAAGATTTTCGACGTTGTTCTTTGATCTTGTCCCTTATATCAGTGGTGTGAACAGAGTTGGAATCACCTTCAAAGTCTTTCGGACAATAATGACACGCAAAGACCTGCTTCAGTTATACGGGTCAATGCCGTGTTATTTTTTCTCAGCTAAGTTGGAATCTTCACCAGAGAGAAATGTTGCAGGCAAGACTCAGAAAACATATTTACTCGAAGGAATGCGTTGCTGGAAGAGGAATTCGAGGAGGAAGAAGGAGAAAAAGTGGTTCTTGGAAACCGGAAGCAACTTTCTTGAAGAACTTATCGCTGGCTGTAATGGTAAGTCGAATCCTATCCGCATGTTTTCCGCTGATCAAATCCTCAGAGCCACCGACAACTTCGATTCCAGCTGCTCTGTTTCCGTCGACGGGAACTTCACCTGGTATAGAGATGTCATAGACGATAGAGTTTATGCGGTCAAGAAATATCATCCGTTTCACACTATTGGAGCACTTCAAAAGTGGCTTACAATGATATTGTGATATCTATTCGGGTGAGCAATCACAGTAATTTTCTCAAAGTGTTGGGATGCTGCCTTGAGTTCCCTCTCCCCGTCCTTGTTCATGAGCACCCCGATAATGGTGTTCTGAACAATAAGAACGGAGGTAATGCTCGAAAGGACGGACGGTTGTTGCCTTGGAACCTGAGAGTTAAGATCGCAAAGGAGATCGCTTATGCTATAACATATCTCCACAAGGCGTTTCCAAGAATCATTATACACAGAAACATAATGTCGTCGAAGATATTCTTGGACAAGAACTGGACAGCCAAGCTGACCGATTTCTCGGTTTCCATATCACTTCCCGAGGGCAAATCACGAGCAGAAGATGTCATCGTGGGAACGTACGGGTATGCATATCCGAGATATATGGAAACTGGTGTTGTAGCAGAATCCTCTGATGTATTCAACTTTGGGAGCTTTTTCATGGTTCTTCTGACAGGCAGACCGGGCTTTTCTATTCATGAACATCCTCGCACGGTTCATGATTACGTGAAATCCACACCCGAGAGTGGAGCGTACAGTACTGAAACAATGAATCAGATGATGAGGGAAGGCATGAAGGATCATGAAAGATCACAGGTGGAAGCGTTTCGTAAATTGGTGTTGAGATGTTGTGAGGAAGATATAGATGACAGACCGACGATGATGCAAGTGGCAAAGGAGCTTAAGCAGATAGAGACATCTCTTTACCCTTCTGGTCCGATCCAAACTCTTCAAAATATTTAACGTATGTTATTATTTGAATCAGAGTAAGTATATGATTATGGATGGATGTATTTTAAGACAGCATCAGTTGTTCCGAGCTAAAATCGTCTCAGTTTTTTTTCTTCAACATAGATGGGAGAGATGAATTAATTTTCTTGTCAATGGGTATAAAAAAAAATCAGGGATGCGAATCGAAAAATACGGTATTTTTTCAAATCGAGCTTTCCAAAATTTCTAAACGATATTTTTAAAAAAAATCAAATTTTACTCAATCGAATAGAACTAAATTTTTTAAAAAAATCAAAAAAGCGATTTTTTTTAATAGGATCTAATTTTTTTAATAAAAACTGTACTAAATATAATATAATATTTGATTGGTACGACAAGCGCTTACAAAAATGGTTGAATTTAGAAGGAACTTTATTATTGGTAGACAGCGGGTGAGGTTTCAACTTTCATGCCCTATCTATGTAATTAAAAAATATATAATTTATTTATAAATTATATATTTATAAATAAATATCTACGCATCTCTCCTTATCCAACAAAATTATTGTTTTGATTTTAGTCAATCAAATAATAAAACTCATAGAAAACAGAGAAAAAAATATATTCATCGTACTGTTTTTTAAAATTATTTCGATGTGTTTTATAAATCTAGATAAATTTCTAATTTATGTTGATGTTTTTATATGAGTCATGTAAACTCCTTTGGTATTTGTGTTAGAACAGTTAATTTGATTATTATTACATTTGATCAAATCTGAACCATTAGATCAATTTAATTTACATTGAATGGTTCAAAGATTGTATCGGAACCGTCTGATCGGATTCATCTAATATCGGACTATAGATCTCGATAAAGAATCTGAACCATTGAAATTTGAATAAATAAATATGGACCGTCGAATTTTCAAGTATATAGAAACCGTTGGATCATGGAGATCGTGTGAATTTGATCAAAAAACGCTTTGAACGATTCTTGGAGATGCTGTCAGAGAAGCTTCTGTATGTCTGAAAATGTTAATTGGATTTAAGAAATACTTTCTTTTTTGGCAAATCATTTCAATTTTTTTTTTTACAAAAAAAGAATAAATTTTGCAGACCCACTTCGTAGTTCATATTGATTTTTTTTTTTTTTCATTTACAAAATTGTGTCTATATACAAATGATTTATTCATCTATAAAAACAATCAATAACGATATGCAAATGCAAGTCAATGATTTCTTTCTTTCTGCCAAGTTTGAATCTTCAACCAGAGAGCAATATTGCAGGCAAGACTAAGAATATTTGCCCTTGGAAAAATGAAGCGGTGGAAGAGGAGATCGCGGACGAAAAAGCAGAAGCAGTTGTTCTTGGAAACAGGAAGAACCTTTCTTGAAGAACTCGTCGCTGACTGTAACGGTAAATCGAATCCTATCCGCATGTTTTCTTCGGATCAAATCCTCACAGCCACCAATAACTTCGATTCCAGTTGCTCTGTTTCCCTCGACGGGCACTTCGCCTGGTACAGAGGTGTCATAGACGATAGAGTTTACGCGATCAAGAAATACCATTCAATTCACAATTTTGGGGGGAGCCATGCGAAAAGGGCTTACAACGATATCGTGGTAGCTATTCGGGTGAGCAGTCACAGCAATTTTCTCAAGGTGTTGGGATGCTGCCTTGAGTTCCCTCTCCCGGTTCTTGTTCATGAATACCCCGACAATGGAGCTCTCAACAATAAGAACGGAGCTAATGGTGGAGAGGACGGACCTTTATTGCCCTGGAAGCTGAGAGTTAAGATCGCAAAAGAGATCGCTTATGCTGTAACATATCTCCACAAGGCGTTTCCGAGAATCATTATTCACAGAGACATAAAGCCGTCCAAGATATTCTTGGACAAGGACTGGACAGCCAAGCTGACCGGTTTCTCCGTTTCCATATCACTGCCGGAGGGCAAATCCCGAGTCGAAGATGTTCTCGTTGGAACATACGCGTATATAGATCCGAGATATATGGAAACTGGGGTTGTGGCAGAATCCTCGGATGTGTTCAACTTTGGAAGGTTTTTGATGGTTCTTCTGGCAGGCACACCGGCTTTTTCCATTCATGAACATCCACGTATGGTTCATGATTATGTGAAATCCATACCTGAGAGTGGAGCGTACACTGCTGAAACCATGAATCAGATGATGGCGAAAGACATGACGGATCATCAAAGATCGCAGATGGAAGCGCTTCGTAAGTTGGCACTGAGATGCTGTGAGGATGCGGAAGATGACAGACCGACGATGGTGCAAGTGGCAAAGGAACTTAAGCAGATAGAGACATCTCTTCATGCTCCCTGTCCGATTCAAACTCTTCAAAATATTTAACGTATGTTATAATTCAAATCTGAGCAAGTATTTGATTATGGATGGATGTATTTTACGACAACATCAGTTGTTCCGATCTAAAATCGTCAAAGTTTTTTTTTTCAACATATATTGGAGAGATGAATTAATTTTCTTGTCAATGGGCATAGAAACAAGTAGGAGTGAGCCTTTCCGTATGGTTCCGAAAAATTGTATCCATATGTATACTGAATCGAAAATTACGATATTTTTTTCAAATCGAAAACAATATTCTTTTAAAAAATTGAATGTTTTTTGGAACCGAATTGAATCAAAATTTTAAAAACCCAAAAAATCGATTTTTTAAGAAAATCTGAGAATTTCTTAAAAAGAATTAATCGAATTTGACTGAACCGATAAATATTTTTATAAAACTAAAATAACCGAATCGAATATAATATAATAATTACATATAAATCTAGAAAATTTCTAATTTATGTTATTTTTTTATATGCGTCATGTAAACTCCTTTGATATTTGTGTTAGAATAGCTAATTTGACTATTATTACATTTGATCGAATCTCAACCATTAGATCAATTTAATTTATTTGATTGATTCAAAGATTGTATCGGAACCGTCTGATCGGATTCATCTAATATCGGACTATAGATTCCGACAAAGAATCTGAACCATTGAAATTTGAATAAAATACATATCGACCGTCGAATTTTTGAAGTATATAGAAACCGTTGGATCATGGAGATCGTGCGTATGAATTTGATCAAAAAACGCTTTACGATTCTTGGAGATGCAGTCAGAGAAGTTTTTGTATGTCTGAAAATGCTAATTGGATTTAAGAATTACTTTCTTTTTTGACATCTCATTTCAATTTTTTTTTACAAAAAATAAATTTTGCAATGACATCGTGATATCTATTCGGGTGAGCGATCACATCAATTTTCTCAAAGTGTTGGGATGTTGCCTTGAGTTTCCTCTCCCGGTTCTCGTTCATGAGTACCCCGACAATGGATTTCTCAACAAAACCAACGGAGGTAATGGTGGAAAGGACGAACCCTTATTGCCTTGGAAGCTGAGTTAAGATCGCAAAGGAGATCGCATACGCTTTAACATATCTCCACAAGGCGTTTCCAAGAATCATTTTACACAGATACATAATGCCGTCGAAGATATTCTTGGACAATAATTGGACAGCTAAATTGACCGATTTCTCGATTTCCATATCGCTCCCCGAGGGAAAATCACGAGCCAAAGACGTAGTGGTGGAAACATACGGATATGCAGATCCGAGATATATGGAAACTGGTGTTGTGGCAGAATCCTCTTATGTATTCAGTTTTGGAACCTTTTTTTATGGTTCTTTTGACTGGCAGACCGTCTTTTCCCCCTCATAAACCTTATCTAAAGGTTCATGATTATGTGAAATCAATACATGAGAGTGGAGATATGAATCAGGTGATGACGGAAGGCATGATGGATCATCAAAGATCCCATATGGAAGCGTTTCGTAGGTTGGCGCTGAGATGCTGCGAGGATGCGGAAGATGACCGACCGACTATGATCCAAGTGGCCAAGGAGCTTAAGCTGATGGAGAGATCTCTTGCTGCTGGTTCGATCCAAACTCTTCAAAGCATTTGAGAAAAAAAGCCTATGTTGTTGTTATTTCCGGAGTCTAAATTCTATTGCATAAGCAATGGTTGGGGGTTTGATACATTTTAAGACTACATTTGTTGCTCGAACTAAATTACAGTTTTACCCTCCTGTTAACCAACTTAACTTTGAGTTTATTGAATAACAAGAAGAAAGACAAAGAAGAATATATCTAAGACGAAGTCTGGTTGAGAATACGACATAAATTGGATGAAAATAAGAACAACATTATACAACTATTTATAAGTAAAAGGGGGAATTTTTAAAAACGAAATGTTTATAACCATTAATTCAGACGACCGTATACAAAAAATTACGGAATTTGTATGGGCAAGTGATCAAACTTGATCGGAAAAATAAGGAGCGCTAGCTATATCGAATCGTCCCTGTTAAGGAGTACCAATGCTCGAGTCGCAGCATAAAGAGATGTCTCTATCTGCTTAAGCTCCTTGGCAACTTGGATCATAGTCGGTCTGTCATCTTCCGCATCCTCGCAGCATCTCAGCGCCAACTTACGAAACTCTTCCACCTGCGGTCTTTGATGATCCGTCATCTCTTCGGTCATCACCCGATCCATGGTTTCAGCGGTGTACGCTCCATTCTCGGGTATGGATTTCAGATAATCACGAACCCAAACAGAATGTTCATCAATGGAAAGATCCGGCCGGCCTGTAAGAAGAACCGTCAAAAAGGTTCCAAAGCCGAATACATCTGATGATTTTGCCACAACCCCAGTTTCCATATATCTCGAATCTATATACCCGTATGTTCCAACGATAACATCTTCAGCTCGTGATTTGCCCTCGGGGAGCGATATGGAAACCGAGAAATCGGTCAGCTTGGCTGTCCAGTTCTTGTCCAAGAATATCTTGGACGGCTTTATGTCTCTGTGTATAATGATTCTTGGAAACGCCTTGTGGAGATACGCAGCAGCATAAGCGATCTCCTTTGCGATCTTCACTCTCAGGTTCCAAGGCAGTAACGGTCCGGCATCTCCACTACAACTACCTCTGGTGGTATTGTGGAGAGCTCCGTTGTCGGGGTATTCATGAAGAAGAACCGGGAGGGGGAACTCAAGGCAGCATCCCAATACTTTGAGAAAATTGCCGTGATTGCTCACCCGAATAGATATCACGATATCGTTGTAAACCTTTTTCTTATAGGATTCGTTTGGAGTGGATTGATGGTATACCTTGATCGCGTAAACTCTGTCATCTATGACGCCTCTGAACCAGGTGAAGTTCCATTCATCGGAAACATAGCAGCTCGAATCGAAGTTGTCGGTGGCTCCGAGGATTTGGTTGGAGGAAAACATGCGGATGGGATTGGACTTGCCGTTGCAGTCAGCAATGAGTTCTTCGAGAAAGGCGCTTCCTGTTTCCAAGAACCACGGCTTCTGCCTCTTGTCTTCCTTCTTCCTCCTCAGGGATCTCCTCTTCCACCAGTTCATTGATCCTCCGGCCAAATATATGTTTTCTAAGTCTTGCTCCCTGGTTAAAGACTCAAACATGGGTTCTCTCCTGTTTTATTATAGATAAGAAAGCGTGCTGAATATTCAAACTTGGCAGAAAATTAAAAAAAAAAAACATTGACGCATCCCATCCGTTGACTCATAAGAGCACAAGTCTTCCTTTGCATGTCATTATTAGTGTCTGAAAAAGACTGTGGAGAGCAAGGGAGGGGTGCTCGTTTCGGTTAACCGATTAAAAAAATATGATTTTTTTTAATCAGAACCATTGTAAATTTTGGAACATTATTCTTTTTAAAAAATTAAATTTTATGGAAATGAATCGAACCGAAGAATTTTAAAAATTCCCAAAAAACTATTTTTTTTTTAAAAATCTATCTTTTAATAAACACAACTAAATCGAACCGAATATAATATAAATATCCATTGATATATGTTTTTCTAAAACCGAAAAAACTAAATTGATACATTCTCATCTCAATTCCGAACCATTCGCGAAACTTATAGAGCATATAGTTTTTAGTTTATACTAATCCATTCAAACCCAGCCCATTTTATTTAGGGGTGGACACGGATCGGATATCCAGTATTTTTACGATATCCGTATCCGTATCCGATCCGTGCAAATACTAAAATTTGTTATTCGTATCCGATTCGTAGTTTCCGTAATTTCGGATATCCGAAAAAACCACAGATATTTGTAAATATCTGTATCCGACCCATAAAAAATAACAAACATAAAATTAAATTTCTCCACTGATTTGTTCCGAAGATTTCTCCGTCGACAATTTGTTTGACTGGTCCAAAGACGACGTTTTTGTTGATGAAGCCGCCGGTGAAGATGACCAGCTCCACCACCAACCACAGAGGGTATTTGTTTCTTCAAGTACCTTCAATGTGACGGAAATAACCTTCTCTGTTGTACAGATTCTTCCCGCCGACAGACAAGCAAACTCTCTATTTCGGCAAAAATTCGATTTTAATTTGGGATTTTGCCGATGATTTCCCAAAGTATTAAATAATAAACAGAAACGATGGATTAAGGGAGAGAGATATGGCGGATGGATTGAGAGAGAGAGAGAGGTGGTGGACAAATGAGTAAAGGAAAAAATGATGAAACAAAACCTTAGAATATCTTTTATTTATTACAAAATTACCTTTAATTATAAAATAATTATCAAATCACTCATATATTATTAATACTGTTAAAAAGTCCGGATCGGATATTTTGAAACTACTATCCGTATCCGACAAATATTTTGAGACTACTATCCGTATCCGATCTGTGAACTCCGAATATCCGAATTTTCGGTTCGGATACGGATCGAATAACGGATCGGTTCGGTTTTTACGGATATTATATCCACCCCTAATTTCATTATATGATTTAAAATATTTGAATTGATCCAAACCATTAACCATATTTAAAAAAAAAATCATATAGGTTTGATAACTTTTATAAACTTAAACACCCACAACGCACATTTCAATAAACATTATTTATTATCCCACAGAAATACACACATTACTCGTTAGAGTAGGATTACAGAAAAACTTAAAATCTGCAATAATTTTCAAACACATTATTACACATATTTATAAACAAAAATGATAACCGTCCAACACAAATATTAAACTGCATAATAACTTCTTCTTCAACTTCTTGTCTTTATCCGTAACTGTCTCAACTTGATCTCTTGAGTTTTGAGGCATAATTCCAACAAGGTTAGCCCATTAAATTCAATTAAATTTATTTATTCAAAATAAACCAATTAATCTATAAATTCCATAGTATTTGTGAACAAAGCTATATATAAATTTATGTTCGTGATACTTTATAATTTACAATTAAACTAAATCAATACTATATTATAAAAACTAAATTGATATCTAGTCTGTTATTTTCGTATTATGTTATATTTATTTTTAGAAAAACTGTATCCATTGTATTTTTATTTCGAGTATATTATTTAGTCTTAGAGAAATTATAACGATTTATTTTCTTATACAGTTTTTTTTTTTATTTTGAAAAATATAAACATTTAATTTTATATCGAATGTCATCTAATTTAGTTCAAGCTTGTTCGATTGATTTTTAATGGGTCTAATAATAATTCTAGTTAAACATCACTTCTTTTTTTTCCTCGATTCTTATTTTTTTGACTCCACAGAGAACTCCAATGATTAATCACTACAAATATTTCTAGTATGATAATTAACCGAAAATTAAACGGTTCATTGACAATAATAGGTCCTCTACCTCCATTCTTTTAATTAAAAAAACCATAGATTAATTTCTAATTTATTTTATATTTTATATGAATCATGTAAACTCCTTTCATATTCGTGTTAGGATAGTTTTTTGACTACCACATTTGATCAAATCTCAACCATGACATCGATTAAATTTATTGATTGATTTGGAAATAAGATCCGTTACGCTGAGTAATACATTGATTTTTAAATTCGAATTTGAATCATTAATTTAAACCGTCGAATTTTTATTTAATTAGATTCTTTTGATAGAATTATGATGTATCTTATCCTCTGATTCAAAGATTGTATCGGAACCGTTGGATCTGATTCATCCGAACCATTGAAATTTGAATAAACCAATATCAACCGTCGATGTGTTTAATATATAAGAACCGTTGGATCATAATGTTACAAATATCAACCGTCGATTAAGGGATTGAATCTGGTACATTAGATCTGACCATAACAAATGGCATCCGTTGATTATGCTGTGGTTTACAAACCGTTCGATCAGAATAGAGCTAATATCAACCGTCGTTATAAGGCAAAAAAAGATTTGAAAAAAATTAAAAAAAAAGGATCTGACGCATCAGCGCTGATTCCCGTTGTCTTTTTCAACCCCCCCCCCGCCATTGCAGAAGAAAAAACCCTAATTTCTTCTAGGAATCTGAATTTGTCCAGGAGAAGCAACGATGGGTACTTCGAGTTTTAGAAAGTCTCGGAAACCATCATATACCCTCTGAACCGGAGCTTGCATATGAGTTCGTCTTCATAACTGGAGCTAAATTTCACGAAGAATCGGAGTAAAGGTCGTATTTTCTCGCTTGGATGTTAGGCTCTGTTTCCTTTGTTTGTTAATGGCGGGTTTATCTTCGCTGAAAAGGGTCATTGATTCTTCTCTATACCGAAGAAAGGCTGGGCATTTTTCTGGCGATTCGGGCATTGCTTCGTGGGTTTTTGGCTGTCTGAATATAAGAGCTTTTTCATCTGTTGGTGACGTTGGAATTGAAACTGGTAATGGGCAAAAACAGGATGGACAGAAACTCCATCAAGTCCGATGTTTGCTCAATGAGTACGGATTCACGCCTGAACAAGTAACCAGGGTTTCCAAGTCTTTTCCATCAGCATTTTCCGCAAATGTGGAAGTACTTTCACCAAAGCTTGCATTTCTAAGGTCTATTCTGGGTTCGAATGATGATGTTGCAAGGATTATTTCTGCAAATCCTAAAATGCTTGCTTCTAGTTTGAAGAACCAGCTCCTGCCAAACTACCAGTTCATCAAATCCATTCTTGAACAGGACGAGTTAGTTGCTAAGAGCATTAGACGGTCCACGCGTATCTTATGCATCGACATTCAGAACAATTTAGGTGCTAAAGTTTCATTCTTTAGAGATAACGGGGTCCCCGATACTTCCATCGCCAAATTGATGGAGTACTCTCCAGGTACATTTGCAGTGTCCTTTTCTAAACTCGAGGAATCTTTGAAGAAAGCAATGGCTCTCGGGTTTGAACCTTCGAACCCCATGATTGTCAATGCTATCAGGGCTATATGTCAGATTAATGTATCAACTTGGGATCGGAAAGTTGAGCTCTATAGAAAATGGGGTTGGTCTAATGACGATGTTCTCCGAGCTTTCAAGAAACACCCTTTCATCATGTGTATCTCAGAGGAGAAGATAAACAAGGGGATGGATTTTATGTTTAATACAATTGGTTTGAGCCTTTCAGATATTGTCAAGTACCCAAACATCATGTCCTTCAGCGTGGAGGAGAGAATCATACCTAGATTTTCTGTCGTTGCTCTTTTGCTCTCGAAGGGGATTCTGTGTGACAGCCCTTCCAACATCTCTACTTACTTTGGTGCAATTAGGGCAAAAGAGGAAGCTTTCGTGAAAAAGTTTGTCGATAAATATCCGGAGCATGTTCTTGAAGTTTGGCAAAAGCTTCGGCGGAAAGCCGCTGTTTGAGTTAGGAACGTTATTCTCACTACAGATGCACAGCAGTCGGAACCCTGCTCTTCTATCAGATGGAAATTCTTGCTGGTGGCTTTACATCCTTTTATCATCTTCTTCCTTCATATGAGATCAGATTGTCAAATCTAATATTGACATTGGTGTCAACTGAAACAGAATTTTTTCATATGTTTTCTTTATGCATAAATTGTGGCAGTGTTTCTGTTCAAGTTTTCTGATCAGAGAGCTTCTTTGACAGATTCTCACATAAACTTTCTTGTTTTGAATGTAACGATTACTGATTTGAGGGGGAAAGTCAAGGAGGTTTTGTGATTGAGTCTTTAGGAGAGTTTCTTTTTTATATACAAATATTAGAAACAAATCTTATCAGTTGGTATCGATCAACAAAAAATACTCACTGGATTTCAGAGTTCAGACAAAATTGGGCTGGTAAAAGTCTTGTCCGACCAAACTGAGAAACACAACATGACATTCAATAGCAATGTTTCATAGTTACAACTTCTATCTCAATCTGTGAATACGACTGCAAAAAGAGGTACAATTCAGTGACCTAAAAAGATATGCAACATTAAGAAACATAGCTTTCACTTTTATAGCTAGCCAGAGATGACAAAATTTGGACCGTCTTAACGACGTTACGAAGAGGCGTTAGAGACGGAGGAAGATAACGGGTTTCTGCGAAGAGGACGAAATCGCTTCTTGACGTAGGAGGAATTCCATTCTCCGCCTTCTTGTGCGTAATAATCCATCGGATAGTCTCCATCGATACCAACCTCTTTCACCTCTTCAGTTCTGCAGGCACAGCTAGTTTCTTGCTTTGTTCTGCAGCTTGAACCGCCTTGGCAACACCCAGAAGAGGGACTTCTCTCCCACCAACCGGGTATAAACCCGAGAGCGATTTCAGCCTCAAAAGTTGTCAGCAATGGCTTCCTAAAGGCTTCGCCCCAGTCAATTGAGAGACGAGGACATGCTATTTGGACCCAAGCATCTACCGAGTCTTCAAACAACGCTACTCGGGTGGGGCTAAGTTCAGACATCAGAATAACAGTGCAATCTAAGCCCTTTTCCATCATTTTCTTCTCCAACCTCTCCAGAATCTTTGGATTCCCCTGCCTGCCCAATGTCCCCAACACGATCCCCCACGTTTTTGCATCCTTGGCCCGAGAGATTGCCCTCTTTCTTGTCTCCCTCATTCCCTTGTGATCATACTCCTCCAAGAACAGCTTGCCAAGATAAGGGTCATACCTAAAGGCCTTTATTCTTGGATTGGCTATCATGAATGCTTCTAGATGGAATCTTCCGTCGGCCACAAACACTAGAACTGTCTCCTCAAAATTGTTGTCGACCATCGAAACCTTGGGTGCTGTACAACCCAGGACTTCGCCTGCTGATAAAGGCTTCGACTGCGGGATCAAAACACTGAATCCCTGCTTCTCCAGCTCGGGTTTCACCGCTCTGATTGCAGATGCAAACTGAATAGTACCCGCGAGAATTATGTTCTTAGCATCATTGGCAAGATTGAGATGGATAGTGTTCATCAGGCATTTGACATCGATCTGGATCTCGACAAAGACATAGAGACAAGGGATCTTAGTGGAGTCAACGGGCACAAGGCAACTGTGACCATAGTGGATGAGCAAATCGGCACCAAGGGCCGAGGCCGAGAAGTCATCTACACAGCAAGCACCATAGGTTACATCACCGAGAACAAAGCAATGGGAGGCTCCAGCGAGGGATGTGAAGATATCGGAGAGCGTGAGAGCGTACATGAGGAGACCCTCAGGAAGCTGCAAGGCAATGCGCTTGGCATTTGTCGATTTTATCCGCCACACGCACTTATGGACCTCGAAATTGTAGTTGGAGGGAAGGAGAGAAATCGCAGCGTTAAGGGATGCATCGTTGAGGATCGAGTCAGGGATTTGGTTCTTCACGAAACGTTTAGGAGGCTGCTTCGGTCTTTTGATATTACCATTGCCCACATCAACAATCTCATTACTCGACCTTAAACATCGAATGAGCTTGTTGTAAGCAGATCATACAGAGAAACCGTGAGAAAACAAGCATGAAGAAGCAAGAGAAAAGGATGCTTACATTACAAACAAGCGAGAGAGTAGATAGAACTCGTTCAGAGACCTGAGAAGTGAGAAAACGGCATGAATCAATATCACAGAATCAAAGTTCGGATCTTGAGACTGAAACACGATCGTACAGAAGGTCGATCTCGTCTTGGCCTACGATTCCGGCACACCCATAATTCAAATTACGAAGATATACGACGAAATTTTTTGGAAAAATCGAGGCTTTATGGAAAGTTGGGAACCAAATCAATTGGACATGAAAACCGGAGTTGCAGAGAGATACCTTGGAAGGAGAAAGAAGGGCGGCGGAAGGAGAGAGAGATTAGGGTTTCGTCGTTTCGACTGTGAGCCGACAGAAAGAAGATCGGAGTCCGGGATGAATAAAACCAAACCGAATCAAAACTAATAAACAAAATCAAATCACAGTTCAATTAGATTTTTGCCGGTAGAAATTCATATTTTTTTTTCTTAAATTAATTTATGAAAATCAAATGAAATAAGAATAAAATATAAATTTAAAACAAAAAAAAAGACATTTTATTCATATGATGGCATTAATTTCACGCGTACACCACAAAAAAACATAACCCATTAAATTGTTTCCGAAAAGACTATATTAACCTTAATGAAACCGTATAATTTATCCATTCAAAATGGAGTTATAATTGCAACATCATAATTAATTCTAAATACAGTTGTAATTGATTCTAAATGAGGTGACAAAAAATACATCTTTCAAATTTAAAAAATAACGATGTTTTTTTGAGTCCTTTACTTGTTATACGATCATAAATACTTCTTTTTTTAGTTGTATACTAGTTATATAACAGTCGCAATAAAAACCGTAAAAAATATGAGAGAAATAATATTTCGGGGAAAAATGGTATACAATTAAATTTTTTTTTTTTACTTTTTTCAACGGTGTTGCTGAGAAATTGCTGCGATACAAGTGCTCATTTGAGTAAAATGTCCAAAAAAAAACTCATCTCCTTACGAATAATTTTTTACAAAACCAAACCCAAAAAAATAAAAACAACCCATCCCAACATCTTTTCGATTCATTTTATCTCAGTTTCTCTGAGACTAGATCCCCCGAAACCGAATAAAAAACTATTTTTTTTCGTATATGTAATATTACAGATACTTCGAATTTCTTTTGGAGTCCATAGAATATGTTTATATTTACATTAACCGAGTTTTAAATTTAGTTTCATTAACCGGAATTCCGTTGTGTTCGAGTAATTTGTAGGAGAAAATCAAATAAATTTCGTGTGGTTTGGATTTTGCATTTGGTTCGATTTTGTTCACTGTTTGAAGAAACTCCATCCAATCAAAGAAGATTTGAGAGTAAATCTCACTTCAAACGCCATGCCATCCCACGTTGCCACGTCAGCAACTTTTTTTTTATAAAGAAAACACATATATACATATATAGACATATTATACACATTACACATACTTGCATATACATATATAAGTCTACACACATATACATACATAGATATATATGCAACGAATATATATATATATATGTGTATTTATATATGTACGAATACATGTACACATATACATACGTATGTGTATGTATGTATGTATGTATGCATGTAGACGTGTGTGTGTGTCATCAGCCAATAATGAGTGATGCCAATAATGAGTGATGAAGAGAATGCTTCTAAACCAAAGAAACATCCAGGGCGTAAGATATTATTACCTTGAAAACAAAAACAGCAAGCAGAGTTCAAGAGGAGCAACACGAACTGAATCCACAAACAGTTACTACAAGCGTCAGATCTAAAGCCCACACCCTAATCTGATGGCATTAAGTCACTTCAATCACAAGCACCTTTTCCTAGTCAAGACACGAAGAACACCAACCAAACTAAGTGAAGTGATACCAGATGCTTAACATATCTACAGTGTTCAGTTTTTTTTCTTTCCTATGCTTAGTTTGAACCTGGGTTTAGAAGACGTATCACGACTCTCCATAGCCGGTAAGATCAAACGACATTGTCCTCGAACAGCTGCAGAAAAAAAAAAGAGAAGAAGTCGGAAAGCAGTTCTAGCTTGTTAGACAAATATCGGGTACCAATGGAAATGCATCCACAATCGAAAAAGGATGAGAGGATCAGGGAAAGTCACCTCCTTTCAGTGTCTCTGAAAACTCCGACCAAACCGTCAGCCTTGTCATAAAAACTGTCCTTGAGAGATATTACGATGCTTTGGAACCCGTGGCCGCTCTCTGGGTCCTGATTATCACGGTTTCCTTGGCATGACTTGCTGCGAATGAATCCAGCGACTTTCGCAACATTTAAATTATCGAGGGCAGCGTCTACCTCGTCCAATATGAAAAAGGGCGAAGGCCTATAGCTGAAGAGCAGCACCAGAAACATCTATCAGAAGCTTGGAATAACAATCTCTATCGGTAAGCATGTCTCAGATTGCGAAGAGGATAAAAGACATTTCCCTCTAGCAGTATGAAAGAGCCTTTGACAAGCGTGCTTAGCAAATAGGAGAAACATAGCTCGCAAAAATTCTATTTACATAGCACTAAACTACAAAAAAAAATGACTTCCTATTCATTGGACAACTAAAAGAATTCACAAATTTGAACAAAAAGAATTCACATATTTTCAGATCAGAAACAAAATAGGACCAAACTGCACAATTATTTTGACAATGAACCAGATGATATAGAGAAAAACAAATACAGATAATAAAGTTACTTGGTCCTCGGGGGTACCTATGAATGGAGAAGAGTAAAGCCAAGGCTGCCACTGTTTTCTCCCCTCCAGAGAGCTGTTCCATGTCACGGAATCGTTTTGTGGGGGGCATAGCAGTGTATTTTATACCATGAAGAAACGGATCGTCCTCGTTTTCCAAGTTCAAATATGCAGTCCCACCCAATGGATGTGTATTACTTTTGGTTAGTTGCTTGTAGATATTGTCAATGTTGCCTGAAATGTGGTTGAAAGCTTCCATAAATAACTCATACCTGCCAAGCAAATTAGAATCAGCCGTCTATTAGTCAAAACACAAAACAATGAATTTATTTAGATCTCTAGTCAAGGAGGTTTTCTTAGATAAAATTTGATAATTTCAGCAAAGCAGACTTTGCCAGGCAAGAACTGAAACAACTACTGGAATTTGATAATTGATATCTTAAAACACTATTTTTTACCTCTGTAGGTGTGCGTTCCATATGTATGGAGGCATTCAGTGACTAGAAGATAAATATCCAGAAAAAGCTAAATTTTGGCAGCACTAAAAAGTTTCTGCCGTATAGGATCTTCATTTCATGGAGCAAATTTTAGTTACCTCTTTTGCTTAACCGCATTGTAGGCATCCGCTACTTGCTTCTCCTCCTTTCTGGCTGCTTCAAACTCTTGATTAACCTGTCTTTCTTTCTCCTGTAAAGCCTCGTATTGGTCCAGCGCCCTCAAATTTGGAGCCGTTTTTTCGATTTCAGCTGTTTTAGATTCTATTTTCTGCCTAAATTCTGCATCCACTTTCTCACGAGCAGATGATCTCCGTTCTTGGAGATGTGCCCTGCTTAACTCACTAAAGTCAAACTGTGGCCCATCGGAGTCATCCTCTTCCATAGCATCGGACACAATAGGAAGGGTTATATGTTCCAGCTCACAATGCTCGATTATTTCCTGCTTCTGTGAGATCAGCTGCTCAATTTGTGTTTCCTGGTGTGATATCAAGTGTTAATACTGTTAGCCTTGGCACCATAAAGTTTTCAACTGTCAGTGAATCTCTGTCATACCTTGGAGTGTAGTTGACGATTGAGCTTGGTTATGCTTGTTGTGGCTTGAGAAGCCTGCTTTTTCCAATCTTGGATTTTCTTGTCACACTCTTCTGACTTCTGCTTCCACTCTGCCAGCAGGGACAGAAGATATGGCAACTCAACGAAAGAAGATGAAATAAAATTAACAACTAGAAAGAACATTTAGAAAATAGGAGAGGGCAACTGAAGTAAAGAAGAAAACGACAGGTGAAAACAGAGCAAATCTATCAGATTCTTTACATAAACTGTTGTTACAGAGACTTAAACTAGAAACTCCAAAAATATCAAGGAATCAGTATCACAGAATGCAATATGTTTAAAAGGGCATCTAAAGATACATACAATGCATATTGGCACCAAAAAGAACAAGTAACTGCGAATTTCAAAATGGAAACTCTGAAGCTAGAATAAGAGCAAAATCATTAAACAGTACTTCATTTGCAACCTCATCTTTATCGATATGTCTATCGCACTCTACAATATTACTGGTTATCTACATAAAAAAAAAAGTCATTCCTATGATCTAAATTACACATCCACTGATAGTTAGAACTTTGGAGGTCTGTTTTTAAGGGCTATTTCTCAGCCAAGCGCTGAACAGCTCCCCACTTAAGAATGCAAGTCAACATACTCCCGACAAACAGGACCCCATCATAGATGCTACAACAGGTCAGCAGAGAAGCAACCATTTATTAGACCAACTTCATGTCCTCTTCGAAAGCAGGATCTTATCAAACATTAATTTAGTCGATCCAGAATAGACATAGGCACTAATAGCAACCATATGTTAACTTGGTTGTTCATATGCCCAGCAGAAGCAAATAAGATTAAAAACAGCAACCAGATTTCACAAGACAAAGGAATCACTATACCCTTCATTTCCTCTTTCCAGTGTTTAATCTCATTAGAGGCGTTTTCAGCAGCTTCCTTAAGTTCAGACTCCTTTTTTTGTATGCGTTCCAATTCATTTTCCAAAGCACTGAAAGAAGCTTCTAGCTTCCGAATCCGTGACTGAACATCTCGGTTTTGCTCATATTCCAACCTGAAATTCAAGAACAACAATGATTGCTACTGAACAACTAAATGTTCTGTTTTACAAACATAAATCAGGCGATAGAATAGGACAAGGTGTATAAATCTCTTCTGATCAGTATGCAACATAATCTGTTTACTTGTAACTTTCCTAACCCTTTTACAAACTACATGATACATGTTTGGCTATAGCAGATAATGGTGCACAATCCTCACAAAGGAATCAGATAAGGCTCACAAAGTTTACAAGACAAGTGGAGTAAAAAACATAATAGCAATATGGATCCAGCAGCATAAAAGCTAGGTAAAATAGACTGTAGGGTCCAATGGCAGCCAGGGTAAAACTCATCTTCAGAACTATATTGTAAGAAAAGCATGAAGGAAAAGCAGAAAAGATTACTTAACTACATAGGTGAAGCTACATGTTGGCACGCAAACAGCAAAAATGAAACTAAAGAGGGATCTACATCTCTACAATGTTAATATATTGGACAAATCCTCGTTTATAGAGTAATTGAAAACACGGGAAGAAAAACATACTGGTATTTTAACTTTGCAAGCTGGTTACTCAGATTAAGCCTTTCTTCAGCCACATACTGAGCATCCTTGAGCTGGTTTTCTTCATACTCACGGATATTTGCCACCCCAACAGACCTACTGAAATCCTTATAGATACGGTCCACAATCTCATTGATCCTTTTCTCCAGCTTCCTGATGTCTGCATTCCTCTTGTCAACCTCACCCCTTAACTACAATAACAGTGACATTCAGTCAATATACTATGGTAAGATCTAAATCCTCTACCAAATGGGAGAAAAGATGTGTAATTACCTTAGAGAGTTCAGGTGCTGAGCGTTTAATTTCATCAGTTATATTCCTTTTCTCCTGCTCCAGAATTTTCAGCTTGTCTGTACTACTTCTCTGTAAAATAACTTCTCAGGGTTAGCTATTTTCTACATACTGCACCACAAAGCAAAATGTTACATGCTGCCACTGACATAAGTATATATAAAGGATAGTGGGTCTGCTGGTATTGATACAACATTCTTATCCTGCAAAGAGTTCATTTCATGTGCATTAACGTAACCTAGGTTATACCTTCTCAATTCCAGCGTACTGAATCTTCTTTTCAAGTCCACTTATTTTACCCGATATTTCAGACTCCTTTATCTGCATTTCTCTGATAGATCCAATCTTCTCTAATTGTACTTCATACTCTTCTTTCTTTTTCTTTAATCCTGCAAAAACCAAATTTCAGCTCTAGGACAAAGCATGGGGAAACAAAGACAATCTAAACCACTGGGTACACCTTCGATTTTCTTATCATCCCATTTGTTAGACCTTGCTTCCATTCCGCCGCTTGTACCACCAGTCATTGTGCCCGACCTTGTTAGTAATATCCCATCAACAGTTACAACTGAAAAAACATAAATCAGAATTACAGAAATCAAACACGGTATAGGTCCAGAAATAAGAACTAATTACATCTAAACAATGAAATATGCAATTACCTTTAAATCTCTCTCCACTCCAGCTAAGAGCCTTGGCTTCATCAAGGTCATCGCAGACAAGAGTATTTCCAACAGCAAATAGAATTGCTTTCTCCAGCGCAGGATCAAACGTGGAAATGTTAAGGACCCAAAGCTAAAATTCAATCTGCAATGAACTTTTCCCTCAAACACCTTTTGGTTTTGATTAATTGAAATCAAACCTCAAGCTACCAGAAGTCATGCATACAATCGGATGAAGCTAAAGGATAAGCTTTGACTAATACAGGCATTCCTCAAATATGTCCAACCTAGATTATTGAGCTAAGTTGCAAAGGATATTGAATAACATCAAACACCAGCTTTGCAGTGCCACCTAAATTTCGCAGTCGTTCAGTGATTGGTTTGACACGTACTGACTGAAGAGGAATAAATGTCATAGGAGGAAGTCTTTGCTCTTTCAAGTACTGCAAATTACAAGAAAAAAATATGAACAACAAACAAACTGATTTTATCACATTCTTTGAGCAATAGCAGATATTTTTTCCATAATCCCATGTCACCAAGATGTATGATACTGAGAGAGATGCAATAGCTTCAGACTTTAGAGATCCAACTACTATGATTGAACATAGACCCTTAAGTAGAGAAGAACAGAAAAGTTTTAATTCTTGCTTCACAAAATTTGTTGCTGCTTAAAAATAACTCCTGCTTAAAGTTTACAGATCCTTTTCATAATGTCTCTCTTATTTTGTAAAACAATTATAAACTTTCGCCATCAAAAGACGTAATAGAGTTTAACCCTTATTAAGATGTGGACTTAAGTCAAGTGGGTAATATTAAGGTAAAGAATTCCATATTCACCTGTTAATGTAATTTGGATCATCAACAGATTTGATTACATTCTACATATAGAAATTTCATAACCATGCATGTGCAACGCGAACAGCATATATTAAGAGAGCACATTATAAGTACCTTGATGCAGTCCTTTCCAGTGCTTTCATCCTCCACAACCACTGCATCCATAAACCTGCCCATCACAACAGTAACAGCAAGGTTGTACTTCTTTCGGTTTGGTCGACAAAGATCAGTCATCCGACCATGTACTCCTTGAAAAAGACGCTTGAGAGACTCAACTGCCTGAGACAGCCTACTATCTCTCTCAGTTTCATATCTTTCGGCCTTCAAATCACTTAACTGGTCTTCTATTTCACCGATCTTAGTCTTCAAGTTTTCATAAGCATTCCTGTGCATCGCAGAATAGGTTAGAAGATAACAAAAGCAAAACTAGACTGGTTATCAGCGGAGATCTACCTACCCCAGAAGCAGTTTATACTGTGAATAGGAAAGGTAGATATAGAAACCCTAAATAGATGTTTGAGTAACAAAAGGATTTCAATATTCGAATCTCCCTAGCCTACTTCATAACATGAAGCAGCCAAAGGAAGAATCAGAATCCAAAACCTATCTTAAATCAACAAATATCATTGAAAGGAGATCATGAGATGATAGGTAAATATTCCAACCATAAGAAATCTGCAGAGATAGAGAAACTAAATTGTCAATTAACCTGGCATCTCGATGTTTATCTTGCATGGCACGCAACTGCTTTTTCAGATTCGTGTTTTCATTCTTATATCCAGCAGAAGAATCATCAATCTCTTTCAGCCTTGACTTTAACCGCTCAATCTGTTCCTCGAGATCATTCTCCCTATTTATCAGTTGCTGATGATTTTCTTCCATATTTCGTAAGGCTTCAAGATCAGCTTGCTGTTGCCTATCTAGAACCTCTTTCTCATCTCTCAGTTTAATGGTTTTCATCCCAGCTTCCTCTTTTCTGAGACAGCAGCACATAGATACATGAATGAACAAGATATGGATAAGAAAATAAAGGTTGGTTCATGTGGACCTAGTGGGCGCCCAAAAGAAAAAGAATTTGAATGTAATCATAAACCAATAGAGCATGAGTATTGAAGATGTTAAGCAATATTACCATTACTAGTGTATAAACAACAAAGTAGTATCAGTTCTGTCAAAGATATCTTTCCC
>NW_010960187.1:1394688-1415947 GCF_000463585.1 Tarenaya hassleriana | reverse complement strand
CTTTCCCTATTCATTTTACTTTCTTGAAGCGGAGATTAAGTTTTCTACTTCCCATACATACTACAAAACACTTCCAGTGTTAAACAAAGGAACATGGAACGTATGAATGCCAAACAAAAGCCCACACCTAAATTCCATAGGACCACAAAATTTAAGGCCAAACTCACACGGGCAAAATTTACCATGCTTAGCTAGCAAAAGCACTTTGCAGTCAAGGTGTTAGTGAAAACAATTCCTTAATCCTATATCATTGAAACTCACATCCTAAAATATTCTTGCAGTTGACTATCAAGCAAAGGGAGTTTTCCGCTGCTATCTTGTCTCTTTTCATTTAAAAGTTCCAGTTTCTTGTTCAGCTCTTTTAAGCTTTTCTGCATCTGTTCAATTTCTTTGGAGTGCTTCCCCTTTTCTCTTTTCCTTCTATCTAGCTCCTTCCGGCTGCTCTCAATTTTTGATGTTATACGGGACATTTCCTCCTTCAACCTTAGAAGCTCAGGTTGCTGCACGCAGAAAACAGGCATGAATAACTAAATCACATTTACAGCCAGTGGCAAGAGTACCCGTCAGATTCCTCCCCGTAGGAAGAGACATCAGCAACTGCTATACAGGGGAAAAGAAAAAGTTCTCTGTCAAACAAAAATTAAAAATCTACTCACGTATCTTTCAAGCTTTGAGCTTCTCTCAGCGATCTTCTTTTCACATTGCGCAATTTCTTTCAGATACTTTGCTTGTTCTTTCTTTCTCTTACTTGCTTCATTTTCAAAATTCTCCAGTTCTCTCATGACATCTTCACGACTCCTCTTTTCAGCTTCAACATCCTTGTTTGCCTTTTCGATATCATTCTCAATGTTATACAATTGCCACAGGCAGTGTTCTCGCTTCAGAGCTTTCTGCATTCATACAGAAATATTAACAGGAATGCAACGATGACGATTCATCAAGAACATTGTTTGGCTACAGAACAGCGAAACCAAAATAACACCAAAACTTTGGGAATGAAAGTGGCGTCTTTCTTACCAATTCCTCCTGTAACCTTAGATGCTTTTCAGCTTCTTCCTTCTGTTCTTTCTTCTGTTTCTTTTCCTGTGTTATTGTTTTCTTTTTCTGATATATAAGGGCTGATTTTTCTTCAGCGCTGGCCTTCTTTTCTTCCAGATCCTCATACTCCCTCTTAAGCTCCTCAGACCCAGAAATCTGCTCGAGAAGTCCCGTGAGCTCTTTCGGGTTCTTGGAGGCAATCGACTCAACATCACCCTACATTTTGGGAGCCTTTTTCAGAAGTAATTGATTTGGTTTGCACCTCTTCTAAATTCCTATAACAGCAAATTACAACCAAAACACTCCCCAGAACTCTAAGACAGGAGACAGTGACAAAAAATTGGGATTGAAGTAAATGAAATATGATAAACTTAAACAGCAACAATCAAATAAAAGCAGATAAACTACAAAAGAATTTGAAAATGAACAAATAAAGCAAGTATTGTGTTGATTCTGGAAAAGGGGGAACAGCCAATCACCTGAAACACTAGGAAGTTACGAGCCTTAACCAGTATGCCAAGGGAACGTAGCTTCCCATTGTACTCGTCCCAATTCACGACCCTATTATCGATACGATACTCACTCCCGCCGGCGCTAGTGATGGAACGCGTGAAATGGAGCTCTGACCCATCCTCGAGCTGGTAAACGAGGCGAACGTAGGCTCTACGACCCTTTTGCTCCTTCTCTCGGTCATCGTAGGCGTAGATGAGATCCTTCAACTGTGACCCACGCAGTTGACCAGTACGAACTCCGAGGACGAAGCTTATGGCGTCCATCAGATTCGATTTTCCCGCGCCGTTTGGACCAATAATCGCCGTGAAGTCCATGAACGGACCAATCAACTGCTGTCCCTTGTAAGACTTAAAATTCTCCATCTCCAGCCGGAGGATCTTACCCGACGGCGTCTGTATCGACGGCATGATTCGAACTCTAGGGTTTTCCCTCCGCTGATTTTCCTCAACCAGTGAAACTCAAGAAGCAGCAGATTGGGATTAGGGTTTCGAAATTCGAACCTGTTTCACCGGTTTGGTTTTCCAGCAGAATCAGGGGATTCCCCAGGGGGGAATTCGAAGGTTTTTGGAGGAGAAGGGAGGAAAAAATGGCGGGAAGGGAAAATTTCCTAATTTTCTTGGAAGAGGATAAAATCCGATGGGGCATTAAGGAGAGAAGCTTCAGTATCCATTTCCCAGAGTGATGGAAAAACTGAGAGTTCACAAGGCGTCTTTCCCTTCGGGCCCTGGGGCTCAACTCAAGTCCAACCCCCTTTCCTTTTTTTTTATTTATTTAATCTGTTGAAATGGAATGAAATCCAATTAGAATTTCAGAATTATGAACCGGCCGGTTTCGTAGTCCGGTTCTTCGGTTATTTTAAAGAAAGACCGGTTATATTCTTTTACCGGATTAATTCAACGAAAGGAAAATACACTTGCTGCGGTTTTTTTTACAAGCAACCGACATTTTACACACATTCCATGGAATCTATCTGGATATATGAACATGTAAATCACCATAGACGAGTGGCAAATCCAGAACGTAGAAAGCTAGATCAGTGCCTCCCTAGGTGTCAAATTCCATCAAGAGAACTGGAATGTAATCAGTCAAATACCCACAAAACAACTGACCAAAACCCATGAGAATAGTGTACACAAGGAACCGAAATGCAATTATCCGGCCTGGTTATCTTTTAGGGTACCCGGCCTTGGCTTCGGATCCGAAAGTTCTAATCGAAAAAACGTCTCAATGAGATCCGGGTATCCGTGGCCTGGATATGATGTCTCTCGCACCGTTATGCCATGTGCTCCGGTGAATGATTCGATCTTGCATTCGGCAACTACAACAAGTGAAAGAACCAGTGGCAATGATGCAAGATTTTCTAACGGACAGGTCATGTGAGCTGGGGGTCTCTGGTGGTTTTCAACTAACAAGAGCCGGAGAAGTACAGATTGTGCACCGTGAAAATCTGCAGAGATTAGAGATTGAGCTAGCTGGTTCTTCCTGCACATATTAAACAATGTCTGAGCTTGAAATGAGCATCAATAATCCCCCCCCCCTACATATTTCAGACAAGCGGTTATACCCTGTTGCCTTGATGAGCTGTTTCATGTATCCTTCCCACATCTCATGCATTGGCTTAAACAAATCAAACCTGCATCTGAAACACAGACCAAACCAAGAAACATACTAAGACAGTTTAAAGGAGTAACAGACAATGCTGAGGAAGAAAAGAAAAACAGTACAGTCAGATGCACGGCCAGTTCACTATCCAGGACAACAAGAGACGACCCGAGAAAGTCCGAATAGAACTCACTTTTGGGTTTCCTTAGGCAATTGCAAAGCTCCAGATTTCTTGAGTTGTTTCATAGACATACACGCCTTTTAGGGCGTTTTGAATTCTTCTGCAAGGCCTTTGTAGAGCCTGAGGATGGTACAAAATTATCGAGCAGGATCCAACTGTCCGGCTTCACGTTTCTAGAACCTTGCAAGTACTTTCGGGCTGAATCACTGCTTTGGAGGAGGTCATGCAAAACCTTGTCTGTAATGCTTCCTTTTGCCCTAGAAAACTGCATGACAGAGGCACATACCGAACAAATAGAGCACGGCGATCTCAGAATTCCTCGACTAGCAGACATAATAAGAAGAGAGTAGCTTCTTCCCTTCAAATATCGTAGGCTACCTTAAATCATCTTCCTTTGCATCTACCAAAATCTAAAACCTTTTCCAGCCAATGTGCTCGAAGAACTAGCTTTAGAGCGAAATCTGCATCAGAGGGTTCCTTCTTGTCTCTCTCATTCTTTTTTTGTTCCTGGATGTGCAGCAGCAAGCCTCCGTATGGAAACTAAATTGATCCTTATCAATGACGAAACAGATCACCCCCCCCCAAGGTATTGCGAGATTCAACCCTAAAAATCTACAGAATTCCAAAACTTACGGAGACAAAATACTACTCCCTGTAACAAAATCTATTTTCTACATGAACAGTCCCTGTAACAATATGGCCGATTCAAGCCCATATTTTGGATTTTTTTAACTCGTCAGAGACAGGGCCGCCGGCACAGGGGGCAGGAGTCTTTCCGGACAAGCCATTGGTCGAGACAGAGACGGTGAAAGACGTGAGAGCATGGCAAATCACTCAGATACTTACCCGAATCCCCAAAGCTCTCCAGGCAGATACAGCAGACGTCAGATTCCGACACGGAGAAGGTTATCTCTTCGGTCAGTCTCACTTCCACGAACACGAAGAAGCTTTCGCAACTGGAACTCATCTCCGCAACCGAATCAGCGATCTGCGGGGCCAAGTATTCGCACATAGGAGGATCTCGGAGATCGTCGCATAGGAGTTGGTAGATGTCGCCGGAATCGGAGCTACGAAGGTCGAATTTGACGAATTTGGTGGAGGAATTCGGGTAAATCCCGATATTGTTTTCGCGGCCATCTGGGTATTTGACAGATTCCTTTGTCTCGCTCTGCACATAAACGAAGACGCTGTGCAGGCCTGATGACGCGTGAAGCTCCTTCGCATCCAGGGCTACGTCGATTTTAGTTTGGCACTCCATTGTCGAAAATCTTTACTCTTTTTCTGGGAAATCAAAAACCCTTTTAAGATTTCTCAGAGAGAGACGGGAGAGAGTCGCACAGAGAGAAAAAGATGAGAGAGTCGCACAGAGAGAAAAAGATGAGAGTCTCGCAGAGAGAGAGAGATGAGAGAGAATGGCGCAGTGAGAGAGATGAGGGAATGCAAATGGGGCCATATAGGTAAAGAAATGGAAAAAATTTTCTCTTAAATGACCGTTGGAGATTTTTCAAAAGAAAGGAAAGAACAAAGAAACGGAAAAAATCGGAAGAAGGACTAAGGAGATCTTCTTTTTTTTTTTTTTTGCATTGATTCAGATTTAATTTAAAATAAAGTAATTTTATTAAAATTAAACAATATATTTAATCATCTTTAAAATCAGATTTAGATTTAGTTTGAATAAAACATATATATATCCTCTCCATTTAAATGTTTTTATCTGAATCAATTACCGTAATAAAAAAACTTATTATAAACATGTTGTGTAATGAACATTATAATTTTTGACGGATTGTGGACAAAATAGTAGAATTTTTTATTTAAATTTTAACATTCATATTTTGCAATAATTTCATAATAATAATTACTTTCCTTAATTTTTACATGGGTAAGTAATAGGGCGACTATTTTGTAATGTAAATGTAAAATTGAATTGAACATACAAACCTGTAGTTATATTTAAAATGAATCTGACTTAAAATTAAATTAATTGAACGAAATATATAAATAATGTAAAATTTTAGTGGAAACTAAAATATTTGAAATCACTAATATCTTTTTATAAAATTAGTTTAGTTTAAATTAAACTTGAATCAATGTAAAAACAAATTAAAAAAATAAGATCTCTTAGAAACGAATCTGAAAATGATATCTCCCTCCGATTTTTTTCCATTTTTCTTCGCCGGAAAAATCTCCAACGGTCATCAAAGTTGAAATATGACCGTTTATCTATACTCCCATTCCCATAATCCCATTTACATTCTCTCATCTCTCTCTCTCTCTCTCTCTCTCTCTCTCTCTCTCTCTCTCTCTGCCATTCGCTCTCATCTCTCTCTGTGCGACTCTCCCTCTTCCCTCTCTCTCTCAGAAATCTGAAGAAGGGTTTTTGATTTCCCAGAAAAAGAGTAAAGATTTTCGCTGATGGATTGCCAAACTAAAATCGACGTAGCCCTGGATGCGAAGGAGCTTAACGCATCGTCAGGCCTGCAGAGTATCTTCGTTCATGTAAAGAGCGAAACGACGGAATCTGTCAAATACCCAGATGGACGCGAAACCAGGATCGGGATTTACCCGAATTCCACCACCCAATTCGCCAAATTCGATCTTCGTAGCTCCGATTCCGTCGACATCTACCAGCTCCTCTGCGACGATCTCCGAAACCCCCCGATGTGCGAATACTTGGCCCCGCAGATCGCTGATTCGGTTGCGGAGATGAGCTCCAGTTGCGAAAGCTTCTTCGTGTTCGTGGAAGTGAGACTGACCGAAGAGATAACCTTCTCCGTGTCGGAATCTGACGTCTGCTGTATCTGTCTGGAGAGCTTTGGGGATTCGGGCAAGTATCTGAGCGATTTGCCCTGCTCTCACGTCTTTCCCCGCCTCTGTCTCGACCAGTGGCTCGTCCGGAAAGACTCTTGCCCGTTGTGCCGACGGCCCTGTCTCTGACCGTGACACCAGTGAAAGTAATCAGTTTTTTTTTTAGGGTTTGTTCTTGTTTCCAATAGATCTGTACCACTGGCTGAACCAAAACAGCAAGTAGCATTTCCAGTTTATGCAATAGCTGAAATTTTGAGATTCACTAGAAACAAGGACGAGTCTTTGAGCATGAATACAGCTGACAGGGTGGAACCAAGTTCTAGTGGTTATTGTCGGAATCGGGTTTTTGTCAGAAAGTGTGGAAGATGACATTAACAACCCTACCGACCCGCTGCGCCAATGGTGCAGTGGCATGGGTTAGTCTGGTTCGCCTTCATACAGTGGCTCACACATCTCGGTCGGCTCCCAACCAGGGATACATTGATTCACACATCTTCTTGCTTGAGTGTAGTTACAGTGCTAGCATATGGATCCACTTTGCCTGGAAGTGCTGTCCGAATCCGCCAACCAATCAGTCTAAACCTTTTTGCAGCAACACGCTGTCTCAGACTGGATTGAACCGCACCGACGATTGCCAAGCTACTTGCGCAGTGTTAGATTAGATGGTAGTTAGTCAGTTCTGATTCCTCTCTCATCTTTCCAAGATTCTCGGAAGATATTATGGCCTCTCTTCTCTGTTTGCGCCGAGTTGTTCATGTCGTGTATGTGTATATAGCACTCTTGTATCTAAACCTGATATATGAGAAATACTTTTCCATTTTATATCGTGTATGTGTATATAGCTCTCCGCCCATATTCCTCCTCCTGTTTTGCCTGCACCCGCACCAAATCTCGACCCATATTCGAATCCTCTTTTCCTTCGTGCTGTGAGTAGGTTTCATGAGAATCCAACTACAGCGTTTGGTCTCGCTCCATCTTTCGGCGGCCTTGAGGCAGCAGGTTGACCGCACAATACGAAATGCCTTCATCTCCAATTCACAGGTCGCTAGTTCTGGCAAATTCTAATGAGCTGTTGGGTAATGGTTGTCCAGTTTCAAACCCATTTCCCTCAGCGCCGTTTCCTTGAATTGTATAAACAGCAAGTGCCAGATCTCTAGGGTTCTTTGAGATTGTAACCATATGGCGAAGGGTGTTGTGTTCGTTTTATGATGATGCATCTTACAGACACGACTCTGTTGAACTCTGTAGCGTTCATTTAATGATTAACATATTACATAAAAGAAACAAGAGAGAGTTCACAAAATAAGACAACAAAGCCTAAATCTTTGTTCTTGCCCAAAACCCGAACATCATCGCAAACGTAACATATCATCAGAGAGATAAAAAACTATACGATGGGGACGGTCCTATTGTTGTTGCTGTTGTTGTCGTTGTCGTTCTCCTCGTTTTCTCCCGACATTTCTTCCAGAGACTTGCCTTTTGATTCAGGCACCAAGAAAGTGAATACCATCCCCAAGAAGTTGACGACGCCCAACACGATAAGGGAGTTCCTCACCCCGATACCAGGAGGGTATCCTGCCTCTGTCTTTGCCTTGTCCGGGCTCTGAGCCAAGTACAAGAACCCGAATGCACCTACAATGGCTCCCAATTTACCCGATGCAGCGGATATTCCATGGCAGGTTGACCTGAGTCTTGCCGGGAAGATCTCGGCAGGAACCACAAAGGTCGTGGCATTAGGTCCGAAGTTGGCGAAGAAGAAGGTTAAAGAGTACATCACCACGAATCCGATTCTGTTGTCCTTGTGAGTCCAGTGGTCGTAAGGAATGGCTAAAGCGAACATGAACACCGTCATGAAGAAGAAACCCATCAGCTGGATGGCGAATCTTCCGATGATGTCGATGAGACCGACGGTGAACCAGTAGCCGGGGACGGTACTGCACAGGGCGATGAGGGTCTGAGCACGGGCGATTCTGAAGACTTCTTGGATGGCGTTCATGGTCTGAGCGGGAGGAATCCATCCGATCGCGCTGAAAATGTCCTTCTGGAACAAGTTCTGGCTGTAGAAGGCGATGTCGAGCAAGAACCAAGTGCTGGTCGTCCCGAGCAAGTGAAGCCCGTGCCGGCGAAGGAATTCCTTGGAGAACAAGCCAAAGGAATTGGACTTATCCTGAGCAAGCTGTTCCACTTTCTGCTGTTCCGCTTCGATCTCAACTTGCAGAACCTTAGACATGTCCGAAGCCGCCTGTTTCCCGTCCTTAGCGACCAACGCAGTGTACCGTGCCGTTTCGGGCATCTTCGTCCTCCAGTAGTACGTCAGAGCAGCGGGCAAAGCTCCGACCATCAGAATGATTCTCCAGACGTAATCCGCCTGAGGAACCGTCGACGCGACTGCGTCCACCTCGTATGCAGGGGCCGGAAACCCAGCCTCAAACGCAGCCGCTACGATGATTGCGAAAATCCCACCGGTCATGATTCCGAATCCCTGCATGGCGAAAACGGCGGCGATAAACGCACCGCGAGTCTTCTTGTTAGAGTATTCGGACATTATCGTAGCCGACAAAGGGTAATCTCCACCGATGCCGAAGCCGAGCCAGAAGCGGAAGAAACAGAGAGTGGCCATTACAGACTTGGGGTCTGATCCGAAGGACAAACCAGAGGCGACGGAAGCGATAACCATGAGCATTAGAGTCATCCCGTACACTTTCTTCCTCCCCAATTTATCGCCGAGCCAGCCGAAGAAGAGCTGACCCGCCAGCGTCCCGCAAAACGCGACGCCGTTAACAGCGGCTGAGACGTTCGGCGGTAGCGTTCCGGGCTTCTTGGAGCCGTCCACATGGTAGTAGATGCGTCCAAGGAGCTTCGTGACCAGAGATATGCAGAAGAGATCGTACGCGTCTGTGAAGAATCCCATTCCCGCGATTATAATCGCTGTGAAATGGTACCATTGCGTTTTCGCCACGTCAAGTGCGTTTAGAACCTGCAGTTGATCACCCGCCATTGATCTCTTCTTTTCCTCTACAAAAATATATGAGAATAATAAACAAACAAATAAATAATAAATGTGTATATTAAATATAGAATGGGAACATGACAAATTAAAGGTGGTGATGTAGAAAGTCAACACTTCTATTACATTTAAATCTGAAAGTAACTATATGATGATGGGTCCAATGTGGACTTGATAAGTCGTTGCGTTGAATTTTTTTTCCCTAACTGAAAATGAAATAATTAAATTTTATTTCTAATGAACTCCAAATTTATGGTAGAGAAGGCATGGTATTGGTAGGTCCATATTTATTGGTTTTAGTATATGATTTTATTTTTATATAACGATGACACGAAGACAGAGCTTAATGTTGTGTCATATAATATTTATCATTTTTCAAGGCGGAAACAACTTGCAATGACGAATAAGATTTCTATTCAAATAACATAATACAATACTAGAAGTCTCTTATGGAAGGGGCAAAATTCAGAACAAGCATGATGTAATATATATGTGTATATATATTAATATATATACATATATATATGTATTTATGTACATATACCAAGTTGTCAATACTCGCTTTTGTTTTAATACTATCAAATCTCAATATTTAGCTTTAGATTATTTTAATTTAATTTTAGGAAAACAAATCTAACAAATAATAATAGTTAAATGTTGAGGCTCATTGATTATTTTTTTTTTGACAAAACATTGGTCAGCCTGCTTCTCTTTATTTATATACATCAATTTTTTTTTATAAAATCTATTTAAAACGCAAAATATTTATAAATCTAAATGTAATTCTAACAACAAAGCAAAAAAAAACTTAAAAACATTCATTTAAAATTTATTTTATCTACAATATGAGATAAAATATTTAAAAAATTGCTAAATGCATCTGGAAATTACAATTTTTTTTTATCGAATTATAATGCCATAACTACATAATTAATAATATGTATTCATACAATGTCTACAAATTAAAATAAATCTCAATATTTATAAAATATCTAAAAATTAATATCTTTATTATTTCACCATTTCAAATAGTTAAATTGACAAAATTTATATTTTTTAGATATTAAAAGAATAGTTTTTATTTAAATTTGTGATTTTTTAAAAAATAATAGTTTTTGAATGTTTTTTAAATTGATATTTATTAGATCTGTGAATTATATATTTTTAAAATGGATATCTTTCAAATAATTAAGATTTTTTGAAATTATTTGTATAAATACATAAAGATATATACTTAACCAATCCACAATCATATTTAAAGTTGTTGTTTTTAACTCAAGAAAAGTTCGGATATCTCCCTTTTCTTTAATTTTTCACTAGACAACTTCAATTTAAGTTAAAATTTGGATATTTTGCAAGGTTTGTCAATTTTAGTTTTAGTTAAAATTATATTATGAAAAAAAAATGGTTTCTTTTTCATTAAATTTTAATAATTTGATTTGAATCATATAATAAAACTATATATGCCCGATCTTCGAGTATTAGAAGTTAACCGACTCCTCGAATAAAATCTCTCAAATTAGATCAAATTCAAGATGAGTTCAAAACCTAAAACGAAAGGAGAATATATATATATATATATATATAAAGTCGTTGCTACAAGACAAAACAGAGATCATAGACGCAGAGGAAACAAAAAGCACAGGAAAAAAAATTCATATCCAAAAAGAAAAGGAAAAAAAAAACAGGAGAGCCTAACATCGTCCCCTTATATATTCCAATTAATCTGGAGATTGAATCGTTCATACAACAACGAATGAAATTTATTTTAAATTATTTAATTTTCGTAACGAAAATTTTAAATTAGACGGTAATTAATGCAAAAAAAAACACAAAATGATTCGAACAGTACATTAATTACGTCGACTTACACGTAGACGAGATCGAGAAACAGCGTTGTCTTGTTCCTTGTCCAAGATTTTTCTTGTCGGAGAGAAAAGAGGGAGTGTTTGTTTCTCGGGAAAATTAGTGTGAGAAAATGAGAGAGAGAATGGTTCTGGACGAAGCGCCGTGAGCGGCTATTTATACGCTGTTTTGCCCCTTTTGAAATATTCCTTCAGTCTGTTCGGTATATTCCATCTTCTTACGACGCCGTTTTTACCCTCTTTGACTTTTCCTTCCTCGCCTTTTTTTGGAATTCGTTTCCATTGAGGGGCATTTTTGATATTCCAGTCTAATATTTACGCGGATAATAAAAACTGTTTTTGGAAAAAATCTAACTATAAAGTTTTAAAAATATGTATTCAAAATTTTAACTATCTACAAATTAGTTTTTCATTTAAAAAGCATCCGACAAAATCTTTAATTTAAATGAAAAATCCATTTGACTATCCATAAATTTCAAATAAAAATCCAAATTTTAAACATATAAAAATTACAATTTTTACTAATTTAATATATTTTAAAATTTTAGACATGAAAATTTGAAATAACATGGGAATTTTTTTTAAATATTGATATTTATTTAGATTTGTGGGTAGTTTAACTTTTAATAGATCATTATATATAAATATATTTAAAAAACTATAACATAAAATCTAAACCGTACTTTTATATAAAAAAAATGAAAACTCAACTACATCTATGTATAGATGATCATTCTATTTATAATGTAATATATTTTGATTAAATATGATTTTTTGATACTTTTATAAGTCTTTTATATCTTATTTGGATTTATCCATGATTGTATTCTTATATAATTTTGCCAAAATAAGAGTTTTTTTGTTTGTTAAAATTGGAAGTTTATTTGAATTGATAGATAATTGAAGTTGTAAATTGAATTTTTAAGTTGAAGTTTGTTTAAATATAAACCTTACAGATGAAATTGGTTAATATATATATAAAATATTTTTGCATATATCCTGACAAGAGTTAACTGTAATTTTTATCCATAAACCAGAATTAATGTACCATATCTGTTGACTAATAAAATTATTACAAGAAAATGTGCCAAACTATACAAAATAAAATTTACTTGGTGCATCCAAAATTGGGTGATTCAATTGGTAGGTTCGAGTTCCCACTTGATTGAAGAGAGACATTCAAACGGTGCATAAACACTTCATATCTACCGATTATCCTATATTTTCTAACAGCTAAATTATTTAATTTCGTTTAAACGATCAACATAAGAATATTATAAAATATTTTAACTCGGTTTATTTAGTCTCTCCAATATTTCAGAATTTTTAAATAGGATATTTAGCCCTACATATTTTTGTACCATCTTGCATCTGCATGATTTTTAAGTTGACAATTTTACAATGATGTGAGTAGGTTTCGTGATAATATGAATTAAATGTTGATAATAAATAAATTTTTTAATGAAACGATAATAGCATTTAATATTTGATTTCATTGAGTATGGGAATGAACATCTATTCTGTCTCTCAGAATAGGACTCACTTATTGAATTGAACTAATAAATATATAAATATTTTTTTAATAATTGGGTGTTCTAAACCGAAGTCCACACTGATATCAGAATCACGAACAAGTCATCTGATTGGAATTACACTTTCCTTTCCAACTTGAGATTCGAATTCGGGACGGAACAAATGGTTTGCGTCTCTATTTCACCGGTTGAATTATCTAAATTGGGTATATAAATATTGAAAAGAAAAATATATAACTTAGGGAATAATAAATATGAAAGGAAAAATATATAACCAAGCGATTTTCCCATTGGAGCCTGTAATTTCGATTTGGTAATTTAATCTCATAAATTTTTGTAGCAATGATGATGTAAACAAAATGTATGACCATTATATATATTATAATGATAATATTTTTTAAAAACTCCGAGAAATGGAAATTTTCTTATTGGTAAACTATTGTTGGTGACATCGAAATGATAAATCTATTAAAATAGGATATCAGTTTCGTTCATATTTGAAATAAAGGATGTTGAGATAATATATTGCTCGAATATTTTAGGAGATTAATGGATTTTGATTTCTCTTATTATTATATTCTCAAATTCCATATTTGATTTTTATGAAAGCGTCTGAATTATATCCTAAAAACTAAAAAAAAATAAACAGACGAATAAATCACTTTTATATAGTGAAGTAAAAATAAATCACTTTTATATAATAGGAAAATCGTGTGAATAATTATTTCTAAAGAAATTTAACATTTAGAGATATTTGAAGCCCATGCTGACTTTTGCTGGCTCGACTTCAAACTCTGCAACTTGGATGCTTTGACTTTCATTTCCAAGTTTCGGCATTTTATTGCTTGAAAGTGTTGACTCTCTCCAATCCACGTTCACATTTTTATGAAATCTACATGCATTTAGTGTGCGTATATGTTTTAATATATATATATATATATATATATATATATTAATCACGTCAAATATATAATGCGTTAGATATGGAATACAATTTGAAATATCACTTTTATCATTAATTATCCAACAATTTTGACAAATATCACATCTTACGAAAAGAAAATTATCTTAAACCGAAATCCATACTAATTTCTCGAGGTCGAGAGCAAACCATGTGATTGAAATTACACTTTCTTTCCCGACTTGAGACTCGGGACGAGACAGACCAGTGGCAGACCTAGAGAAAATAATTAGTCGGGCCAAATAATGAAAAAAGTTATAAAAAAAAGGAAGGAAAAAAAATGAGGGGGCACACAACAAATTTTGACAGGGCATGTCACATTTTTCATTAAAATTTTATAAAAATATAACTAAAATAAAATTTTGTATGGGGGCATAGGACCCCATTCAAATATAAATGGGTCCGCCCCTGGAATAGACGTTTGACGTCTCTATTTCACCGGTTGAACTATTCAAGTTAGACGAAACGGTCTCTTCTTATTAACAAAATATTGTTTTTGGCTTTTTTATCTTATTTTTAAAAAACTGTCTTTAATTGTCTGAAAATACATTTTTTCTATTTATATGACAAAGTTAATTCTATACATCAATAGAATGATTTTGTATTGCAGAATTCTTTTCAACACTATGATAAAATATTTAATCATAGTACAAAATACAAAATTTTCTCCACACTACATATTAAGTAGTCCAAACTATACAATGCCGATTTCATGGATAATGTCGTTGGTTATCCCACGTTTCTATTTATTTTTAAAAATTCTATAAATTCATACATCAATTTTTAAGTCAATAAATCACACAAGTTTCTTTGAGGTGGAAAATGAAAATGAATGACAAGAGAATACCGTGGAATAAGAAATTTTCAATATAGAATGTTTATTGAAAATTTCCTAGGATGGATTGGTGAAATGGTCGTTTTTTAAATGATAGTGGAAAAAAAAAATCACAAAACCATATGATGACAGAGAAGGAAAAATATAGAAAAAATACAGAGAAAAAGGGAATAAATATTTTGTATCAATGGAAATTATTTTTTGTGCAAATGATAAAATTTGACAAAGTTGTAGAAACTTATCACTAAAAGTTACTATCACTGAAATACCCTACATGCAGTTACAAGGGAATGTTAAAAATTATAGAAATAGATATTCATATAAAAGTTATTTGGAAAAAAAATGTGGAGATTGAGATATTATAAATTACAAAAATATTGTATTACTTGAAAGACGATACATGTATATGTATATGTAACTAAACGTTTAAAACTATAGAAACTGGTAGATTATAAGTGTATTAATATAAAAGTTAGTTGAAATTTTTTGTAAATATAGTAAAAACAGAGGTTCATATTATTGGTTACAATAATATTCCAATACTTTACACAAAATTATTAGACAAAATTTCGAATTTTAGGGTTCTATATATTACCTTTCTTCATTTTCTTTTCCTATAAAAAATTGAAAAAAAAAGAAAGATTTACAGAAATATAATGTGACATCTTAAAAGAAAAGTCCATGAAATAGACAAATCAAAATGAAGAAAGGTAATAACTTTTGTGAAAAATCCAACTTTTATATATATATATATAATGCAAATGGTTAATTAAATTAAATTAAATTTATGTGAAAAATCCAACTTTTATAACAACGACGTCACGTAGATTCCGAATAACTTTTGTGTTACGTGAAAATCTGACGTTGCGATCTTTGGACGACACGAACAGCCGAAGTGCCAAGTTGAAGATGAACTGAAAAAAACAAAGATTCTACACGCAAATATAATATATTCGTAATTTTATTAACCTTTTTCCCTAACTCAGATTCTTCAATTATATATATGTATATATATATATATATATGTATGTATGTTCCTTTAGTTGTCTTGACAAATACAAACAAGTAATTCCGAACCAACAAAAAACAATTATTAATATTGTAGAAAATTCCCACTTGCATAAATCCTTTTCGTGGGAGATTAAAACATGGCCTCTACATGTCAGTCCTGATAGCGAGATGATTCACTAAAAGTCCAGATACGTACTTATATACACATATATATATATATATATATATACATAATATATCTCTCAAATTAATATATATTTACTCTTTTATTTCAAAATTTTCCAAGTTTAATAGGACAAAATTATTTATATTTCTAACAATATTTTTTTAACGATTTCAATGATTATGTACCGATGGAAAATATCGTATTGGGATCAACGCATAAAATTTTGAATATATGTAAAATATTATTTCCGTTTTTCATATCCTTCAACATAATTTCCGCACTTGTGGTATCATACAAAATAACTTGTGGAAGGTTTACATAATGAGGAATTTCCGTATTTCACTTCAGAAAGATCCACCGAACTTGGTCGTATTAAGGGTTGTAATTGAAATCATTAGGTATATTGTTTGGTCTACATTTGAAAATAAGACCAAGTAGATGTAATAAGGTGGTACGTCAACACGTAGGCGTTAGAAAAAACGATATAAAATTTTGCGTCTATTAATATATAGTAAAACAAGCTTGTTCACGTACTAATTAGTCATACTATATAGTAACATTTATAGTTATCGATCCAAAAACATTATCCTATCGGGCACCAATATTTATTATTATTTGCTGAGGGAGCCTGATTTTTTTTATCAATACTGATAATATATATATATATATATATATATATATTATTTGTGAATGAGCATTGTGTGCTATTGTTTCAATGATTAGGGTTTGATTTGTTATTCCATGCCCATGTTTGCTAAATGTATGTATGTATGTATGTATGTATGTATGTATGTATGTATGTATGTATGTATGTATGTATGTATGTATGTATGTATGTATGTATGTATGTATGTATGTATGTATGTATGTATGTATGTATGTGCTTTAAAAAAACACGGAGAGAAGAATATCCAAAGGAATATGTGAAAATAAAAGTGGTACCTTATGAACTTAAATTAAGTGTTCCTTTTCCTCTGTAATAATTGATAATCAATATTAAAATATCGTCATTAGCTTCCTATATATATATATAATATATAATATATTAAAACCCTACTCGGGTGTTGGCATCCATGTGGTTGGAGGAACATATTTAACAAATATTTAATATATTTATTTATCTTTTGGCATCAAGGGATGTCTCCAACACCAGAGGCCATAGTTTAAAGTAGAGTTTTCGTGATCATTCTCAATTAGAGTAAGTAGCCTTCCCACTTTTGATCTTTATAAAGACAGTTCTAATTAATATATAATGGTTAGTAAAAAGAAATCGAATATTACTTCCTCGAAACTTCAAATTCACTCCTTGTTTGATTTTTCTGGTTTGAAAAATATATATATATATGTGTGTGTGTGTGTGTATGCAGTGGAGGTGATGATGATACACCATCACCATCATCATCATCACATACATATATATATATACACACACACACACATGTCCTTTGTGTTGTTTTATGTACTCGATGCGCATGGTTTTAGGCCATCAAAGCCACGATGGCTGCTGCATATATATATATATATAAAATGCTTATGAGATATGTATAATAATGTACTTAATCTTCGATATAATATTGCAACAAAAATATTTATGTTTTAAATTTTATAATAATGGGTGCAACAAATTGGACTCGCCCACTACAAAAAGGAAAAAAAAATCTTTTTTTTGCTTTACTTTCCACTTTTATAACGTGGAAAAGTGTATATTTGGCTCCTCAGCATTTCGACTTTCGGGGATCTCCGCATATCATGAGGGTGCTCTGTCTTTTTCAACCCGTCAAATGATCACAACTATAGCAATTTCATAATTATTCGACCACCAAATAAATATATAGTTCTGAAAAGAATACGGAATTATTTTATCCAAAAAAAAGATAAATGAATAACGAAAACAAATAATTTTACGGATCCAACTAATAATAATGCTAATATATAGCGTAGCTATTCAAAGAGTTACAGAGACATCTCGAAAGCGACGGAACACTCGGAACTTGAAAAACGCACAAAATTCTTTTTAAAAAAAAAAAATCTAAACCAAAATGGAATAGAATCCGAAATAAAAAATGTTCAAACTGAAACCTAATAGAATCTGAATTAAAACTGGAATTAATATATATATATCTTCAGTGAATTGAAAACAGAGAAAGGGGAAACAAAAAAGTGACGAACGACATTTGAATTTTTTGTTCATCTAAAAATAAATATATACGTATAAGTTTCTGTCTTATGCAAATCCGATGGAGATCCAAATTCCAAAAGCTAAGGATTGGAGTTTCTGTCTTAAGAAATGGACCGTTGACATGTAACATGCAATGATGGAAATTTCTAGAGTTCACAAAATACAATCTAAAACCACCGAAATTGCGATTGGAGATGGATGCGAAAGAAGTTGTAGAAGAGATCAATAACAACAAGAAGTCGTTAAGTTGACAGAGATATACTCAAGAAATTGAAGTGCTTTGGGAGAGGTTTCCGAGTATCAGTTTGGCTCATATACAAAGGACTAGTAATTCTTCGGTTGATGCGATTGCGAAACTTACGTTGAATCGTAAATCTCTTTTTGTCTTATGTTCAAACTCCTGCCCTGAGTGGCTTTCTCGAATTGTAGCGAAGGATTGTCCTTCAACTTATTAATTTAATCTATTAATTTTTGTGAAAAAAAAACTACCGAAATGAATCCATCGAAAATGTGCCACGTTTTGGATCATTCTTATATAATATGGTCTCATTTTACTTATATATATATATATTCTGAAAAATGATATTCTGAAAATTTATCTAATTCATGTCCTAATTACTTATGACACTCAAAATTATGATATTCAGAAAATGCATCTAATTCACTGCCCAAAAACTGTCGCCGTTATAGGATATATATTTACCATATAATAACATTTGATGATACGTAAATATAGGACCACTTTAATGGAAGTTTATATACATTTTTTACATAAAAAATAGTTTATATACATTTTCTGTTCATTATTATTATTATTATTATGAGACAATTGATTATGCTTTTGTCGGAAAAAAAGGTGATCTGTTCTGTTAGTCATATGAATTTAGAGGGGGAACCATTCGGTTTATTTGTGTGTGTTTTTTTATTTATTTTGTGTTTGGTTACTTATATATACAATAATGTTTTTTAATAAAAATCCACCCTGAACAAAACCAAACCGAATAACAAACTAAATAGAAATTAAACGATATAAAAATTGAATGGATTTTATAAAATCAATAAATCAAATAGGAAAACAATCATAGCCAGTGAAATTCGAAATATCTAGTCCTCCCTAAACCATAGAAAAAATATTTATTTTACATCCCCGTAAATTTATTTATGCGTTTAATGAAAATAAACTATCGCATAAGAACGAAATCCATAGGAGGAGAATAAAGAAGATGACTTGGAAAATTCTAGAGAAAACAATTACTAAATGAGATTGACTTGCGCTTTTACAAAAAAAAAAATTATAAAACTAAATTGATTTTTTTTTAAACTTTTGTTTGAGATGAGATTGAATCAAAACCAAACAAAAATAACGGAACAGAAACACTAAATGTATGCCCTAATTCCCAAGCTATTTGGAGCACGTGCATTCCAAAGCTAAGCAAGCAGTGCGACTTCGTCATCATCTATCTCGAAACTCAGGATAACATCACCGCGCAAGGCAAAGTCAAAAAGCCCAAAAAAAATAAAATAATAAATAAGGTAAATATTTTCAGATACAACAACCGGGAATATTACAAATATACCTTTAAATGTCGATTTCACTTACATGACATACCCTTCAAACAAAAAACCTTCAAAAAAAAACTGAAAAAGAATGAAAAGACATTGTTACCCCTTTTAAAAAATACACGTGTCAACATCTGAAGGAGAAAGACCAAAAGTTAGGAAGTTATTAAATTAAAAAAATTTTAAAAACCAAACAGTTTTCCCCCTTTTCGACAGACACTTTCATTTCTTCACAGTGTTGTTTATTCTTCGTTTTCTCTTCACTCTTTGATTTTTCTGTGCGATTTTTCTGTGTGAGTTCGTGTTTGCAAGTAAATTTGCACGAAGAATGGCTTCGTCTTCATCGTCTTCGGCCCCCTCTTCGGACCCTACTTGCGAAAACCTCCACGTATGATTTTTAAACTCGGCAAAAATCAAATTTTTTAGGGTTTCGGGTACACATTGAGATTTGGTTTTAGATTTTCTATTAAGTTTTCGTTAGAGTTTGAAATAAAAATTTGAAAAACTATGGTTTGAATGACAAATTGTCACCGAAATATAGAAATAGGGTTTTCAGATTGGGTGAGAAATAGTGTTTTGTGAAAAAGACGGATAGAAATCGAGTCACGATGATATTGTCGACAGCCGGATGCACTAAAACATAGATTAATGGCCATGCTAGATATTAGTTAAACTGAGCGCACCCGTCAAACAAGTCAAACTATTCGAGTCTAAAAAATGTTCAAACTCTTCAAACAAGTCAGAGTTTGACGAGTTTGACGAGTTTGACTAATATACATATAATTGCTCATATGTAGGACATCAATCTGTGCATGAATCTGACAATGATCAAGAGGATGTAGAAACTGCACAGAACGAGCAAGGTATGATCTTACACTTTACACTTTATTTGGGCAGCCCGAGTTAGATTGGTTTGACTCTTTTGGTTGACGAGTTTGACCGGTTTGACTCTTTTGGTTGACGAGTTTGACTGATATATATATAATTGCTCAAATGTAGGATATCAGTCTGTACAAGAATCTAATAATGATCAAAAGGGTGTAGAAACTACACATAACGAGCAAAGTATGATTTTACACTTTACACTTTATTTGGGCAGTCCGAGTTAGATTGGTTCGACTATTTTGATTGATGAGTTTATCCGGTTTGACTCTTTGGTTGACTAGTTTGACTGATAAATGTATATATATATATATAATTGCTCATATGTAGGATATCAGTCTGTCAACAATCTGATAATGATCAACATGATGTAGAAACTGCACAGAACGAGCAAAGTATGATCTTACACGTACACGTCAAACACGTCAAACTCGTCAAACTCGTCAAACTCTCTTATTTGGCGAATTTATCAATTGTGAACCACGAAAATGTTAATAAGCACCTCGTATAACAAATTTGATAAGTAAATAATAATCGCAGCTATCTAAATTTAGCACCTTATTTTGTTTAGCAATGCATGTTCCCCCAAACGAAACCGTAATGTTCTATTACACTTTATGTTACACATTGGTCTAGGGTAGAATTTATCATTTTTCCAAATGCTCTCCTTATAACAAAAACACGTTCAATACGTCATAATAGACCCTGTACACAACTTTGAACCATCGGAATGTCATTTTGACCACATGTTGACCGCGTTGACTCGTCAAACACGTCAAACTCGTCAAACTCGTCAAACTCTCTTATTTGGCGAATTTATCAATTGCGAACCACGAAAATGTTAATAAGCACCTCGTATAACAAATTTGATAAGTAAATAATAATCGCAGCTATCTAAATTTAGCACCTTATTTTGTTTAGCAATGCATGTTCCCCCAAACGAAACCCTAATGTTCTATTACACTTTATGTTACACATTGGTCTAGGGTAGAATTTATCATTTTCCCAGATGCTCTCCTTATAACAAAAACACGCTCAATACGTCATAATAGACCATGTACACAACTTTGAACCATCAGAATGTCATTTTGACCACATGTTGACCGCGTTGACTCGTCA
>NW_010960187.1:1332638-1375283 GCF_000463585.1 Tarenaya hassleriana | reverse complement strand
GCGTTGACTCGTCAAACTCGTCAAACACGTCAAACTCGTCAAACTCTCTGATTTTGGCGAATTTATCAATTGTGAACCACGAAAATGTTAATAAGCACCTCGTATAACAAATTTGATAAGTAAATAATAATCGCAGCTATCTAAATTTAGCACCTTATTTTGTGTAGCAATGCATGTTCCCCCAAACGAAACCCTAATGTTCTATTACACTTTATGTTACACATTGGTCTAGGGTAGAATTTATCATTTTCTCAGATGCTCTCCTTATAACAAAAACACGTTCAATACGTCATAATAGACCCTGTACACAACTTTGAACCATCGGAATGTCATTTTGACCACACGTTGACCGCGTTGACTCGTCAAACACGTCAAACTCGTCAAACTCGTCAAACATGTCAAACTCTCTGATTTGGCGAATTTATCAATTGCGAATCACGAAAATGTTAATAAGCACCTCGTATAACAAATTTGATAAGTAAATAATAATCGCAACTATCTAAATTTAGCACCTTATTTTGTGTAGCAATGCATGTTCCCCCAAACGAAACCCTAATGTTCTATTACACTTTATGTTACACATTAGTTTAGGGTAGAATTTATCATTTTCCCAGATGCTCTTCTTATAACAAAAACACGCTCAATACGTCATAATAGACCATGTACACAACTTTGAACCATCGGAATGTCATTTTGACTACAGGTTGACCGCGTTGACTCGTCAAACACGTCAAACTCATCAAACACGTCAAACTCGTCAAACTCGTCAAACTCAGAAACCCCTAACATGAAACCCCGAATGCGTGTTACGACTTTGACCAGTGTTATGAGTTGATTAGTGTTTACGATGAGTTTGACGAGTTTGATCAGTTTGACGACTGTTTTTACCATATAATACACGAGTGAATTAGTCCAAATATGATTTGATAATGTCATTACATGCACGAACATAATATTATGACTCATACGTCTGTGATATCATTGATGTACTGACCGAACCTACCGAACATGATTTTTTTTTTTCGAGTCTAACCAGGTCTAGAAAATCGGTTTTGTTTAAACCTTCCACTTACTCGTTTTTCTTCCACTATAAGCGGCAATACCACTACATCTACGTGTATTGGATGAGTTTTTGGAGATTTCACTTGTTTCTTGCAGCAAATTTACCAAAAAATCGCGCTGGAGAAGAGATATTCAAGAGAGAGAAGAAGAAAAACTCGAAGAGAGAGAATGCGATGTATGGCGGGAGACAACGATAAAGAGGAGAGAGAAAATGAGTAAAAAGTAGATCTATATTTTATTTATTTTAGTATATTATAATATTATATAAATAAAGGAAGGGTATTATAGGGATTCTATATTTATAAGGGTATATTTGATGTTGCCGTTTTTTTGTTACTGTGTGAGGGTATGAGCTGTAAGTGAAATCGACATTTAAGGGTATTTTTGCAATTGACCCACAACAACCTTTGCGAATAAAATAAATAAATAAATAAATATTTTCAGAAAAAAAGAAAACACACACAAGAAAACAGATCCGAAGAGATTTGTTTCTTCTTCCTCCTCTTGTTGTTTCTGAACAGAATTCGAATCACCCGAATCCTCTCTCTCCAAAGTTACAGAAGGTAAATGGGCTACAAAAGTTTTCTTTTTTAATTTCGTCGTTCATAAAAATAACACAAAAAGGTTTAATTTTTTTTTATTAATAGCGTTAGAAGATTGAAACTTTATTCGAGGGTTGTCGTTGTTTTATGATTTTGCGTCGTGGGTCATGTTGAGAATTTTCCAATGCTTGACGGCGACGGCGACATTGATCGGGTTTTGCCGAATTAGGGTTTGTCTTCTGCTATATTGTCTCGAGAAAGGGAAGAGGAAATCAATAGAAGCAGTTTAAACGTTGTTTCGACTTTTGGAGATTATATGTCTTTATTGGAGATTATGCGTAGAATCGAATCGGTGTTGATTCTACATGTTGTCTCTATCGTTCTTCTGAAAGATCTGAACGTGCGTATATATACCCACACATACATATATGCGCGCACACACACACACACACACATATAGACTCATATTTTGAGATCAAAGTTGAGTTGTGTGTCTGTGTTAAGGAGAAGATGAAGTTTGGAGATACGTTCGCTGAATATCTGCATGGAGAGGAGGAATGGTTTCTGGAAAAATGTCGACATATCGAGTACAAGAAGCTTAAGAAGGTACTGAAGAGGTGCAAATCATGTAACAGTAACACGACGAACTCAAACTCTGGATCCGGACATGGACGACAGAACTCATCATCACCTCTCCCTCGACCGCCGTGCCAATGCCAATCTTGCCCTTGTAAGTTTTCATCGTTCTTTCGTGAAATACGCTTCTGTCTCGTAGAGAATTCGACTCAAATCTTGGCAAGAGAGTTGAAAAAGTCCGGTTCTTTGTGCATGTAATTCACCGATTGTTCGATGTTCTTGAAGAGAAAGGGGATTTCGTTATGTATTTGTCGATTCTTTTGCGGGTTTGACGCGTTATTTTGTCAGAAACTAGGCGGTAGAGAGGTGTTAACATAATTAAAGAGAATACTGCTGCAGGGTGTGATGAGATGTTCTTCTCTGAGCTGATGAAGGAAGCTTCGGACATAGCCGGATGCTTCAAGTCAAGAGTCAGAAGTCTTCTCCATCTTCACGTGGCCACCGGGATGCAGAAATACGTGTTACGTTTCCGCAGATGCTTTGCAGACGACACTCAGACATTGCTACAGGAGGGTCAGATCTTGATCCAGTACATCACGATGAACGCTATAGCCATCCGTAAGATCCTCAAGAAATACGACAAGGTTAGGTGTATAATACCGCCGAAAATTTCGATTAAGGGAAAAGGCGAAATCCCGATATATAGTTTTGTAATGAGAGAGGCATTTCGGGGGTTTTTAGGTGCATTGCTCTGAGAACGGGAAGAATTTCACGATGAAGATGAGGGCTGAACGGATAGAGCTCTTGCACTCGCCTTGGCTCATAGAGCTGGGAGCTTTTTACCTCAACTACGGGCTCGATAAGGCGAAAAACGTCGACAGTTCGTGTGGCCAAGTCTCATGTGATCTGAAAGCCGAACAACCCGTGATGAAACTCACGCTGCCGAACTCAATAGAGCTGGAGTTCGATCTCACCTGCGCCATCTGCCTTGTAAGAAAAGAAAAAAACACCGCCCTTTCGCCCATATATACATTCAAATATATATACATACATCTATACGCATCGAAATCATGTCTTTTAAGACAGGAGAAATCTTTGTTTGATGAAACAGGAAACAGTGTTCAATCCATACGCGTTGAAGTGCGGTCACGTCCTATGCAAGGCGTGCCTTTGCTCGGCTGCCTCTGTGATGATCTTCGAAGGCGTTAAAGCCGCCGCTTCCCATTCAAGATGCCCCATTTGCAGAGAGGTATTTGCTCTTTGAATCACAAACACGTATATATCTATCTATATATATATACACACTTTCTCTTGAATTTTCTTACATGGAGTGATAATATATATATATATACACACACGCACACCACTTGCAGGCTGGAGTTTATGCTGATGCGGTCCGAATGGCCGAGCTCCATCTTCTGCTAAAGACAAGGTGAGATACATCCGAATCATAACAACTCCTTGAGTTTTATTGGGATCATTACAAGAGTGTTAGTGTCTCAAAAAAATTGATAATTGTAACGGATCTAAACCCATAATTAAGAGGATGAAGTGTATCAACTGGAACTCTGACTAAATTTGATAAAGTAGTCTTATTACTTGCATTACAAGGTAACCACTTTCTCCATGTTTTAAAAGAAATTTGATTTTTTTTTGTTTAGCTTTTAGTCTTTAACTTGGAATATAAACTGTCGACCCCCAAATTTCTCATCATATTCACCCGTCTATATATATATATATATGTGTGTGTGTGTGTATATGTATATACATGTCGTTTTGATTGTGGTGGTTTGGAGGATGAAATTAAATGAATCGGAGGATACGTACGTGTTTTGCCTGCAGATGCAAAGAGTACTGGAAAGAGCGGATGATCGCTGAACGTTCTGAGATGGTGAAGCAGTCCAAGATATTCTGGAATCAGCAGACCAAACACATGATCGGTTACTAATTATCCATATTGCTAGCTCTTATATATATATATATATATATATATGAATTATCATCATTCTCTCTTTGCATAAAGATTGAGCTCTCATGATGGTTGGGGAGACTCCGTGGTATCATTATTAACAATATCATCTTCATCATATTATATTTTTTTTTTACAAGGAGTCATCATATTATATTATTATTGTTGTTGTTATTAAATCGTAAATTAAGATGAGAAAGTTCGGACAAAATCGAATAAAACCGTTTTAATATTTCACTATTTTTATTAAATAAAAACATAATTATTTTCAAGTTTATAGTCACGTATTCAATATTTTAGATTTGTCGAATATACGATAACAATCAGATCTCTTTTTGCTAACAATGATATCCGGTTTCAAACGTCGTGCCTTAATATAAGACGAGATGGACGAGACGAGAAATTCGAACCGCGGGTTGAGTTCGGTTATAAGACTAGTGCCGGATACCAGTATATCATATATAATTCGAAAAGACTAATATACCCTTTTATTTGTAAATATTTATAAAAAACCCCTAGGCTAATTTACGGTATTTACTCTACCCCTATAACAAACGCTGAGTTTCTTCTCGGCTGATCTCACAACGTCTCCTTTCACTCTCTCTCCTCTTTCGCGCCGTTGTTGCTGACTCCTCTCTCTTCCCTTCGATTTCAATTTTCCTTCAGTTCACCTTCGATCTCTCTTCGCCGCCTCAAACTTCCGGCGAGATTCCCTTCGTTTTACCGTCATTGAGCTTTTCCGGCTCTGTCTCCGCCGAACGAGGTAAGGATCTCTGTCTCTTGGTCGGTTTTCCACGATTTAGGGTTTCGGTCGTTTAGTTTCCGTCGATTTAGGGTTTCCGTCTTCTTCTGTCTCCTCTGTTGGGCGTTTTAGGGTTTCGGTCGATAGCTTTCTGTGTTCTTGATTTGCCACTCGTCTATGGTGATTTACATGTTCATATATCGAAATAGGTTCCATGGAATGTGCGTTAAATGTCGATGAGTTTTAGTTAGAGTTTTGGAGGGCATTTGTCAGAATTAAGAATCTCCATGTAGACGACAGATTTCTTCTGTTTAGTAGCCGTTTTTTGGTCTGTTTGTTTTTGGCAATGTGTTTGCTATGTGGCTTTACATTCATTGACGGATGTTAGGTTAGTGGAGTTGGAGTTGTTCTGTATAACTCCAGAAGTGAGTAGTAATTTTACAATCTAAAAATATTAGTTGCCGAATGCAAGATAGACATCAGAGACATTTGGCATCATCATCAGAGACGATAAACTCAGAGGTACATAATTAAGTCATCCTCCTTTTGTTTCACTTGTGCAAGGACTTCTAATCGATTCGGGTTGAAACATTATCAAAATGACCTGCCAGTTGTACCGAAGAAGGCGTCCATCTTCATCATCCAAGTAGACCGTTGGAAAGTTACGTTACAAGGGGACAGGATCGCTTCAAGAAACCCTCCTCTTCAACGTTGACGGTTCAATGAAAACGTTTTTGCGTTCGTCCGATGGTCGTACAAGAAAGATGACAGCGGTCATGGTGAACATGTGGATGTCATTGTGAATGAACTGAACACATTCAGTGTTCCGTAGAACGCGACGCCGTGAACAGCGGCTGAGACGTTCGACGGTAGCGTTCTGGGCTTCTCGGAGCCGTTCACGTTGCGATACTTGCGTCCGAGGAGCTTCGTGACCGGAAATATGCAGAAGAGATCGTATGCGCCCGTGAAGAATCCCATTCCTGATCACTGTGAAATGATACCATTGCGTTTTGGCTACTTACCCGCGATATTTTTTTTTTCTTTTTTAAAATAAGATATAAAAACCCAATGCGTGTATTTTTATTAAAAAAACAAACAAACAAATTGAATAAAAAATAGCCCGTTTGAAATATAAATGAAAACTAAAATGAGATTTTTAATTTATATATGACACAACACTAATACTCTTTTATGAATCATGAATTTTTGTTTTGGAACCTTGAAATGAATATTCTGGAATTTCTCAACAAAAGGTCATAAAAGATCACTTTGTTGAAAAATTCAAGAACCGTAGGAGGTCTTCGGTCGTGATGATCTGCACCATCTTGCTTTGGCAAAACACACGTGCATGGAATATTAAAGGTGTAATCGATGGTAACGCAGTTTTTCTATCAAGTTAGTATCAATCGTCAATAAACGCATCGTAAACGTTTGTAATCGCTGCAGTTGCGATTGTGATTCCACCCATCCACATCTATATGTCGTGTGAAAAATAATATATATTTGAAGCACAAAAGTAATGAAGATTAGAGATAATTTCGCAGCAACGACAAGATTAACACCAAAATTTATATGTTTTGTGGCTTTTCCATAGAGATCTCAATCGAACATATCCAAAACATGAAACAAGACTTTAAATAGAAACTTTTAAAATTTTTATATATTTTTAAGGGAATTTTTTAAATAAAAAACAGATGTTGATAAATATCGCACGTGTGGTTTTTAATATTAATGCAAATAGTCTAGGAAATAACAATTACAATTATGTCGGGTGTAGTCATAACATTCCTGTAAAGATTAATTTATTATTTCATTAAATCCGAACTTGGTATCATGAAAATTCCATGCATGCATGCATGGAATATGAAGCATTTTCTTCATCCTCTGAGTTTCCTCTGAGTTTCTCTCGTCATCCTTTTTCTCCTTTTGGGATCAACCTCATTTCATCAGATCTTCACGGGGGCGAAATTCTCCGACGATAGTTTTGTCGAATATCTCCATCGAATTTGAAAATGCTTTGTCTTCCGGTGTTGTAAGGGAGGGGCAAAGAGGATCAAATTGGTTGATGATCTCTGTAACAACGAGCACCTGGGGTTTCATCGAGCTCTGCCGATTCGATTTGACGTCCGGGGAATCCGTAATCCAATGGATTCGTTGGTTCTGATGGCGTTGGTGAGTGGGTTGGTTGTTTGGCGAGGGAGAGATACGGAGGCGTCGAGAAGCTGAGAGAGAGCGAAAATAGAAATTAGGGTTTCGATATTGGGGGAGTTTTGGATGGGAAACACATGCGTCGGCCCGAATCTGAACGCTAATGGATTTCTGCAATCTGTTAGTAACGCAGTTTGGCGGAATCAGCAGAAACCAGAGGAAAGTCTCCCGCCGGACAGGAAGGATGATCAAAGCAGCCGGAAAACCAGCAATAACGGCGCGAATGGCGAGGATCAGTCACCTCCCGGAGGCGGATCCTCCGTGGCTCCGGCGCCGGGGTCTGTGCAGAGCACGCCGCCGGAGCCCGTGAAGATGACGGACGAAGCGAGCAAAAGCGAACAAGGAAGCAAGACGGAGGAGAACAGCGACGCGAACGCGAAGCAGAAGAAAGAGGTTCAGATGAAGCGAATTGCAAGTGCTGGTTTACAGATCGAGTCAGTTTTGGGAAGGAAGACAGAGAATCTGAAAGACATTTACAGTGTCGGGAGGAAACTAGGACAAGGACAATTCGGGACAACGTTTCTGTGTCTGGAGAAGAAAACAGGGAAAGAATTCGCCTGCAAAACGATTGCGAAAAGGAAACTGACCACTGCTGAGGACGTGGAAGATGTAAGACGAGAGATTCAGATAATGCATCACTTGTCAGGTCATCAGAATGTGATTCAGATCGTAGGAGCATATGAAGATGCTGTCGCAGTTCATGTCGTGATGGAGCTTTGTGCAGGTGGAGAGCTCTTCGACAGGATTATACAGAGAGGGCATTACACTGAAAGGAAAGCTGCTGAACTTGCTAGGGTTATAGTAGGTGTCATCGAAGCTTGCCATTCTCTCGGCGTGATGCATCGAGATCTAAAGCCTGAGAACTTTTTGTTTGTAAATGGTGAAGAAGAAGCCGCACTCAAGATGATAGATTTCGGTCTCTCTGTCTTTTTCAAACCAGGTATGCCTTTGTTATGTCTGTACTGTAACTGAGATATGTTTCTTACCTGAAACTAGATCCATCCCCCTCTTTGTCTGTTCGTGAAATTTCGATGTTTTTACTTCAATCATCAAATGTGTCCCCCCTAGATTTAGTAGATTTCCTAATCGTATATGCGTTATGTTGAGCTTTTTGCCGGGTGAATTTGTTCTTTCCTCACCAACTGCGTGTTGCAGGAGAAACATTCACTGATGTAGTTGGAAGCCCTTATTACGTTGCTCCAGAAGTGTTGCGGAAGCATTACAGCCATGAATGCGATGTTTGGAGTGCGGGAGTTATCGTTTATATTTTGTTGAGCGGAGTTCCTCCATTCTGGGACGGTAAGAAACACGGGCATGCGAGTGCTTCTAGTATGTTTTCATGATTCTACAGATGAATGACATATATAGACTGATCGATTCTACATATCAGAAACGGAACAAGGAATCTTCGAGCAGGTTTTGAAAGGTGAGCTCGACTTTATATCAGAACCATGGCCTAGTGTATCAGAAAGTGCAAAAGATTTGGTAAGAAGGATGCTGATCAGAGATCCTAAGAAGAGAATTACAGCTCATGAAGTTCTTTGTGAGTATTCTTCTTTTCTTTTAAGCTCATCTTTCTGTTGTAAAGGTGAGAATAACATGGCTATATTTATGTGGGTTTGCATATTCTTGTTTTCGGCAGGTCATCCTTGGGTCCGAGTGGACGGTAATGCTCCCGATAAACCTCTCCATTCTGCAGTCTTAAGTCGTTTGAACCAGTTTTCAGCCATGAACAAGCTCAAGAAAATTGCTATCAAGGTAAGCACTCACGAGGTTTCTATCGTGAAAAACCGAGAAGTGGGACAGATCTGACGAGCCATTTACTTATTCCATAATCCCACAAGGATTAGACCTCATTTTCTTTCACATTACCGACGTTAATGGGGGGCAAAGAGTAATTGATAAGGATAACCGATAATAGCCTTCAAGATTAAACGTGCCTCAGCCTGAAACTTCTTAATGATGAGCAGAAATCAGGTTTTTGCCTGAAATTATTTCCATTTGAAGAATCACCAAATGATGTGAAGCTATTGAAATCGCCTTTTTTTTGGTGATGGTTCAGCTATTAGCATGATTTGTTCCCTAAAATCCCTGTTCAATGACCAATCCTGTCCATGGAACTTGCTCGCTTGTGTTCAGATCATTGCAGATAGCCTCTCGGAGGAAGAAATAGCAGGACTGAAGCAAATGTTCAAGATGATAGATACAGACAATAGCGGGCATATCACTCTTCAAGAACTTAAGAATGGTCTCGAAAGAGTGGGTGCCAACCTTCAAGATTCAGAAATCGCAGGTTTAATGCAAGCGGTAAGTCTACTGATTCTTCTCTTGGATTCAGTTTTTCATCTTCCCATCTTTTTTTCAATCAAACACATATCAGTAAAGGCATAATCTATGCACAAGTACTCAATCTGTGTCTCTGTCTCTATGATTAACAAAGAATACGAATACTGAACAGTTAATTGTTTGTTTCTGATCTATTTCGAGAATGTTCAATCGTGCGTTAGAAAATAAAGCTCCGAGTTTTGATCTTGCCCAACTTTTGTAAACCTGTAGGCGGATATAGACAACAGTGGAACCATAGACTATGGAGAGTTCATAGCAGCAATGGTGAATCTAAACAAGATACAGAAAGAAGACCACTTGTTCACTGCCTTCTCCTATTTCGACAAGGACGGTAGCGGCTATATCACCCGGGACGAGCTCCAGCAAGCCTGCAAGCAGTTCGGCTTAGCGGATTTCCATTTAGACGACATATTACACGAGGTCGACAAGGACAACGTAATGAATTTCACACACCCTCCTCCTTCTTTGTTTTCTTTCCTTTGATCCACTTTCAACACAAAGCTGCACACACACATATACATACTATATATATATATATATATTCATGTTGATTAGGGAATTGATAACCAAGGTTAAATTCACCGTCACATGAATTATGTTGGGCACAGATTGGGTACTCGAAAAATTTTAGGATATTCAAACCCGTATTCGAATTATGGAGATATCTGTATTCGTACCCGAGTGTCTCGGGTACCCATCATCAACTTTTAATTCTCTGTACCCGTACCTATTGGATGGATAATAAAAAAAATGTCTCACACCCATGAAAGGATGGGTACCCAAAAATCGGGTATCATGGAATCATTAGCATCTTTGATATAGAATCATTACCATTGATTTGACGTATCTTTGTTGTCTCGTTTGTTGTCAGGATGGACGAATAGATTACAGTGAGTTCGTGGACATGATGCATGACACAGGGTTTGGTAAAATGGCTTTAAGAACTTGAAATACCATCCCAAACGCAGGATCCTTGATCCTCTCCATGGTGTGTCGGACACGGACATTGCCGGTATACACACATACATATATACGATCGATCAAACTACTTTAACCTGTAAGTTAAGGTTAACGTTTTGCTCGTTGGATTGTTTTCTTCGTTTTGTCCGAAACGTTGATCTCGTGGATGCGCATCTGCCGCTGTAAAAAGATCAGATCAGGCTAGTTTTACATGCTGCAGGTTTCTTCGGCAGAGTGTTTCACTGTAACTACATCTTTGTTCTAGGAAATGATCATAGAGGTTTTTGAAGGATGAACTGCAACTTTCTCTGTCATATATATACGTGTAACATCTCCGATGCGGTTGCGGAGTAATCCTATTATTTCCCCTGGATAGATTTGTTGTTGACGGTTCTGGATTATATGCCCAATTTACATGTGTGTGTAATGTATATATATATTGACCTTTTAAATTTTTTTCTTTTTCGATTTTATTTCGAAATTCTGTATATAAATGTATATGTATGCAAGTATATATGTGTATATGTATATATATATTATGTATGTACATATGTGTATATATACATATCTGCCTCCAGCTCCCTTTGCCGCCATTGAAATCGAGATCGAGAAAAGTGTCTGGAGAAGTGTAGCAAAATCATTCTGGGTTTTTGCATACGTCCGGCGAGGGCGAGGGGGCTTAGGGAAGGCGAGCACTGAGGACGAGAGCGAAGGCAAAGGATTACAGGGAGATGACCCGAAATACCCGCGGATACCCGAGTGGCGAAACCTTCAAGCCCGACCTATGGACATCGACCCGAGTTTCTCAGACACAGGACCCGTGCCTGTTTTTCGAATTACAAAAACAGAGCTTCCTACGTCCTGATTTGGCGTTTCTCTACAACATGGTTGGTGTTACAGACGACTGAAACCCCTACCTACCGAAAATTACAAGACAAGACGAGAGTCTAAATCTTCCATGGATCCGACAGCTTCCCTCTAGCTCCAATTCTCCGTCACATCCCCTGAAACATGATCAAACAAACAATGAAACAGTAACATGACCAGCTCCAAGATGAAGCACGCATGTTTTCGTCAAATTTATTCACTTGATGCGGAACAACCAAGTAGAACTTATCCGGGCATGGCCTCATCGCATGTCCGTGACACTTTTATCGTCCATAGCGTTAGCTTTCAACCGAATCTTTGTTCAAAATACCGCTTTCCAGAACCCATCTGATTGGGTATTATGGATACCGAGCTAAAAAAGAAAACTTTTAAGCCAGCATTCTTCTGTCTCGGTTCACACTACTAGACTGGCATGCCATGAGTAAATATAGTAAGAAGCAGCAATATTAAGAGGGTTGAGCCATGGGGAGGTAAAAGGAAGCAGATTTACCTGAATCATGGCTGAAGAATTCTCCTGGCCTAAAGTCACGACATAAGGCTGAATTTTAAAAGGTTCTGCAATTGTATGGCTGAGCTCGTAATTCACAACCTTCGCCCCGAAGATATTGAACCTTCCCACGCTATTGTAAGCAACTTCAGCGTCAGCACACTTCTTGAAAACTACTCTCGCCCGGCCGGTGTCCCTGTCTACTTCTGTCTGAAACTCCCGTATCGGTCCAAAGTGCCTAAACATTTTGTTCAGGCTTATCTCTGAAGGCATAATATCCATTTCCGAGAAGTTCATTATCAGCTCAGCCGGTGCATTCTCGTGAAAGCCCGCTGGTTTATCCGAGGCCAAAAGAGAACTAGTATTATTGGTATTGTTACTATTGGTACTCTCGGCATGTTTCCTTTTAGTGTACGGCCGACGACTCCTTTTAATCTGAGCAGGTTTCAACTCAACCGGCACAATCTCGTAATCTCCTTTTTCATCTGGTGGTGTTTGCTCTACACCACGTTTATGGATCACCCTGTCAGTCCAGGACATGTCATCCGTTTCTTCAAACTCAAATGCTTCTGTTCCTCCTATATTAGAATCCGACGATCTAACTCTTTTGCCGCTCACTTTACCAGGAGGTGGATGTTGCGAAACCATCGAGTCTCTGTAGACTAAGAAAAATCCAGCAGCAATCTCGGAAACAACATTTTCTTTCACAGGATCTGTGGCTGCGGATTGAAGCTGTGATAGAAAATTTTCGGCAGAAAGATCATCATTGAAAGTACTATCCTTCGAAACTGAAGCAGGGCCTGCCATCTGGCTAGCGGCTCTGGCTATGCATGAGCCGATTTCAAAGGATGGCGTCTGGGGGTGATACGGGCTAACAGACACCCTTGCCGCTGAAATGGCCTTCCTGAATTCTCGTGACGATTCTTCGTCATGTTCAGAACCCTCGGGTTTCTCTGCCATTTCAGTATCTAGCATCTGGTTTGGATCAACGTTAGGAGCTTTGTGTGCATCACCCTCTTGCTCTGTGATCATATCTTTTTGTTCTTCTGTACTTTCCCCTTCTCGGTGTTCTTCACCAACAGAAGAACCCAAATTTGCATCAGAATTCTCTTTCGGATGATCTGAAGCAGAAGCTGGACGATCATGTGCTTGATTATTTACAGAATCCACACCCCCTCTGTCGAATTCCATTCCGTCAACTGTGCTTGGATCACGAGATTCAAGATTGGTTGCTGTGTCCTTGCCTTTGGACCCGTTTAACACTGGTTCTTGAAGATTTCCAAATGACCCTTTTACCTCGATATCGGGTTTAAGACCATCTTGACCATTCACAGTGGTAACTCCCTTTGCTGTGTCAGCAACGTCTGTATTATCTTCCCCAGATACATTCCCACTGTCAGTTCTTATTTCTTGACTATTGCCTGACCAAGATGATACACCACTGAAATCAATATAGTTGGCAATATCAGAATTTGGATCAAAAAGAACATTATGATCCATTTGTTCAACTTCACCTGTAGAAGCACCTTCGATAGGATTGTCCGGGTCTGTTGAATCTTTAGAGACGATTCTATCCGTAACATCCTCCACCGTACCATCATTATCCCCTTGCTCCTCGACGTATTTATTCCGAGTCTCTTTCTTCTTCTCAACATTGGAACCTATTGAAACATCTGGAGTTTTTATCGTATTTGCATCAGAAGATTCCTTGTCAACATTCCCCGCAACGCCACCAAGTTCATCAATTTCCATGGCTTCTCCCATTTCTTTTCTGTGGTCAATGTTCGTAATTTGTTCTTCAGGACTTGTTTCTGCGACAGAAGTATGCTTTGTGGAGTCATGAGCATTACCCTCTTCGGCTTTCAGTTCCTCCCCATCGACAACCTCAGAAATTTCCCCTTTTGTAACTCGGTCAGGCTCCTCCAGAGCTGGAACAGGTTCTGAAGTCTCGGGATTTATCTGTACACCACGTAAAGGACCAACTTTCTCGTCTTTCACCTCGCTAATCATATTTTCACTATCACAATCCATTTTTTCATCATCCTCCTCGCTCTTTTTTACCGATTTCTTCTCTTCACTGCCCTTAATCACTGCAGTATCTGAACTTTTTTCTGTATCAACAACTTTGGTTTCCCCAACTTCACCTTCACCACCCGATTCAGCTTCAACATCGCACTTTGCTTTCTCATCAGTCACATCACTACCGACTGAGATTACTGTCTTCTCCGTTTGTGTGCTTTCAATTTCACCATTTTTCCTCTCAACCTCTGGTGTCACTGTATCATCTGTAATTTCAACCTCACCTGAGGCAACTGTTTCCTCGCATATTTCAACATCATCAAAAGGCTCAGTACCCTCTGTCTCGTTCAGCGGTTTCACAACATGGTCCGAACCCTCTACCATACTAGCATCCCAGTTACAGTCCTCCACATGAACATCAACTTTAGAACCTAGGGTTTCAGTTTTAACAGATACACCAAGTTTCTCACCAGCTTCCTTCACAGACTCTTGGCAATTACCAACAAATCCACCTTCCTCCTTGTGTTCGTCCATGGAAAAGATCTGGGCATGGCTCAAACTTACTCAAAATCCCAAAAAAAACCATAAAAGACGAAACTTTAACTGTTTAATCCTAACAAATTCCTCGAAACGAGACATGGGTGTTCACAAAACCATGGAAGTACCCAGATTCCAAGGGAAAAGATAGACTGGGAAACGAAATCAGAGTGTTACCTCCTCAGATCTTGCACGGAAAGGCAGAAGGAACCTGCGAGGACAGGGTTTTGACTGTGGGATTCAAGAAAGGAAGAAGAAGAAGCAACAGCGAAAAAAAGAAAAACAAAAGTACGTCGACGACAATGCAAACCCTAAAACACTCGAATCAACGGTTTTGATCCAAAAACCATTTTTAGCTTAAAATCCAATATAGATTTTGTTATGTCGCCAATATTTATTAAAAATTATAAAATTCCAAAAATATAAATCTTAAGCATTTTTAAGAGTACATATTTTCTTGTTGGTACACTTTAATTCTTACAAGAAGTTTTCTACGCAATTCATAAATGTCGAATCACAAGAGAGAGGAGGTAGATAAGCTGACCACAAGAGGAGAGGAGATTAGTGATACCGTTATCTAACGGTAGGGGTAGGGGGTGTTCCCGGGTCGGGTGTACAGACTTTCGGATATCCGATTTCAGTTTTGTCCTAACGCAATCTCATTCTCGCGAGATTCGGATACTCGCGACCCAAATATCCGTAACTGAAATCGGGTATTTCGCAGCGAACCCGTATAAATTTTAGAAAATTTGTTGTCTTTTTTACTTTAAGGGTATATTGATAATTTTATACATAGGTATTATTGTAAATATATCAAAATAATAGGGATATAATATACTCTTAAATTTATTTTTATTCTAGTACCCCTAGATAATCGATTCGAAAAATTGAACATGGATGTGCGGTTCAAATTTTGAGTCGCGTCGCACCGATCATCAACATTCTAAATATTGGATATCCGAAAACCGTGGACTCTGCCCCTATCCAATGGTAATACTTTAAATAAATATATTTTAGTAGTATACTAAATATTTATAGAAGCATAAATTCTAAAAACTCAAGTTTAGATAACATAATTAAATCAGATTAGATTATATAGATATTGGGGTAATACCATTAAAAACCTTGTATTTTTCTCTCGTCGCAATTGTAATCCTATAATTTTTTTTCTTATTAAACTCTCTACTTATTATATTTATATATATACATATATACACACATACACATATATTATATGTATAGTCAATTGGGTTTTATTTATTAATTTTTTAAAAATATAGATATTTTATTGTTAAATATAATAAATAGAGAGTTTAATAGGATAAAAAAAGTATAGGGTTTTATTTGTTAATTTTTAAAAAGGGTAAAACCCCTAAAAAAACCTTCAACTTGTAAAAATATATACAAATAAACTTTCAACTTGAAAAACTGTCATTCAATCCCTGAACTTGTAACTTGTCACTGAATAAAACCTCGAACTTGCAAATTATTGTTCTAATAAACCTTTGACCGGTTTGACCACAATTTCAAACGATCGGAAATCCGTGTATTGACGGATTGCTGATATCATTTTTTAAATTAAAATTGATAATGTGTATAAGGTGACATCAGCAATCCGTCAATACGTGGATTTCTGATCGCCTGAAATTGTGGTCAAACCGGTCAAAGGTTTATTAGAACAATAATTTGCAAGTTCGAGGTTTTATTCAGTGACAAGTTACAAGTTCAGGGATTGAATGACAGTTTTTCAAGTTGAAGGTTTATTTGTATATATTTTTGCAAGTTGAAGGTTTTTTAGAAGTTTTACTCTTTTTAAAAATATAGATATTTTATTGTTAGATATAATAAATAGAGAGTTTAATAGAATAAAAAAAATATAGGGTTAAAATTGCGACAAGAGAAAAATATATGGTTTTTAATGAAATTACCTCATGGATATTCAAATGATTTAGAAGAATTTGTGCATATCAAATATCTCATTTCTCTCGATGATCGTTGAAATATCAATTTCTTGATATATGCTATCTCGTTTTCTTTTGAAATCTACGAGTAATATTTCTCTGCAAATTTGGTTGTTTTCTCATTCTTAAAGTTTTGTAACCAAATTCTTAACATTTCTCTTACAAAAGAATTTCGACAACCATCCAACATGAAATAAAAACACTTATCTTAATATAATATTAACAGCCCATTTTAAAATTATTTTATAAAATGTTAACAAATTGAGCCTATTGCTTAAACTTTAACTCAAGACTAACACCAATAGTAGCATGTAGCATACCAACTTAAGATCATATATATATATATATATATACATATATACACACACTAATTCGGGCGAGAAAAAAGAAAAAGGAGACTATAAATTGATTTGGGTATCTATTTTTTTTTTTTAAAAAAAAACTATTTCTAAAACATATCAACAAATACACGAGATGATATTTCTGTTACATCATAACCATGATTCTTTTAAGATATCCGGTTTTTTGTATTCAAACTTTGAATCAAAATTTGGTTCGATTTTTGTATTTGAGATAATTAATTAAATAAAGTAAGTGTGTCGCCACCAAATTTAAATGTAAAATAAAATAGGGGAGAAAAATGAAAAAGGGAGTAAAAAAAGTTTCAGCTTTTCGAATTGACTTATGCCCAAGAAAAAAAGTGTGAGAAATTTCAGAGGACGCTATAAAGGGGAATCCTATCCATCCACCACCTTCCGTTTCTTTTAATTTTGTTGTCCTCCACTTGCTTTCTCCATATATAAATTAATTTAAATAAAAATATTTTTTTTATAATCCGGAAGTTCACCGGGCCTTTGGCCCGACTACATCTCCTAGAGAATCGGAGAAACCCATGTGAATATCTTCTCTACGTTTAGGTTTGAACCCATGATGAGAGCATACTTTGCATCTATTAATTCAGTTTTATCTACAAATTATAAAGTATTTATACGGTGATTTTCTAATACACCATTATGTTAGCCAATCAACATACAAACAAATGTCATCCACTTTCTTCATATGATTTTTTTTTATCATATGAATCCAGTTTTAACTACAAATTATAAAATATTTATTCGGTGGTTTATATTTTCACTTCAAAACCCTATATTTATTGGGTTTTATATTGGATTTTCGTTGAATGTGAATTTTATATCAATTTAATTCGGATTCTGTTTTATAAATATTAATCTATGATGAAGTCGAACTCCCGTGGAGAGCATTTTCTGCTTTTACTTTGCCGTTTTATCATCCATATTTGGACACAAAAAAAAATTATTTTTCCTAAAAAATTTATTTCCATTCGATCTTTTTGATATTTTAAATTTGATTTATATTCATTTATTTAGTTAAGGAAAAAAATTATATTTAGACCATATTCAATTTTGGAAACAAAATAGATTTTATTACATCCAAGTTGTGTTGCATACATCATTAAATTACATATAAATGACTACTACTTGTCTAGCTTGCGTCTAGGTGTGTTTTTTTTTTTTGTGAATATTGAGGACTTTGTTTATTTTATTCTCTCCTTTTAAAAGTTTGTCTTTTAGATATTCATGTAAGCCTTTTTCTTATAAAATATTTATGAAAGAGAAAAATAAAATAAATATTTGCGAAATAACAAAATAAAAAGGAAGTGGGAACAGACAAGCCCACTCATCAATTTCCTCGGGTGGGTCTTGTCGTGTTGGCTGGCTTGCTGGACCGTGAAGACTTGGTTACAACCATAGCCGTAATCAGTCAACGTCGTATGCAAATTATATTTTTGCCACAAACAAAACTATATATTATATACCGATTCAATTGAATTTTTATATACTTTGGTGTATAATATGATTAAACGTGCTCCATTATTAGTCCAGTTACCTTGTTCTTTGGTTATATCACGGTATCATTTTTTTTAATCATAAAATGCTAACATTTTATACGATCGGTGTACGTTTGAAGAATATTTTTATTGTAGAAAAAATATTAATCAGTCAGAAATAATAATAATAATAATAATAATAATTAATAATGCTCATTTTATTATTTTCTCACGAGACGATTAAATACCTAACTCGCTTTCTAGTAAGCCTCTCGCATGCACCCACTAAAGTTCGTAATTTTCTAAAACTTCCTTTACAGACAACAGAAAAGCTGGTCCGTAAAGGCTCTCGAGCTTTAACTTGGTACCATAATCAACGTCACTCGATGCATGCATGTATACGATATTCATGAGTATACATAACTAGATTTGGAAAAAAAAAATATATTATTTTATTAATTATTTATATAATTAATACTATTTTTTGTTAGCTTTATACAACTAAGACTAGTCATAATAATACTCGGACCACCGCGCGCGATGCTACTAATATAGATCATGCCCGTGTATGCATATTTGTATTCGTGTGATTATGGGACTTCGTCGTTGGTACCATGTGCTATATCTTCGTCGATATATATATATATATACACATATATGTATATATATATTCTGCAACACTTCTAGAGACACCGTGATTCTCTGCTTTTGCTTTTCTCCTATTCCCAAAATTTATTTGGAGAAGTGGGCACTCTCGAGGACAGACTCTTTTGTCGTTTTACATCACAATAAATTTTTTATCTGTATTATTCTAATTTGAAATCATTAATTAGGTTAGTTTAAACTTTTAGTACGACACCAAATACATTGTTAATGGTCTAACATCGTGTGTATATATATATATATATATAAATATTCAAAATTGGATTAGATATTCAATATATGACTTTAAGCAAATATAATTGGTATCCGAATCATGGGCAATGATAACGAATTGACATGCCCAAAACGACATGTCTATTATCAAAATGAGAAAAGTGTTCTTTAAATACAATAAAGAAGACACCCTAATAAATCCTAACCAAATTAAATCAAATTAAACCAAATTAAACCAAATAAAATCATTCTAATACTACACTTTAGGTTATCGTTTTAACGGGTTATAACGATTTTAAAACATTTTGTCTTAGATCTTTAATATTTTTATAATTAAATTCATTGTGTAAATGTTGATCATTAACAAATACAACATTGATATATCGAAACAAAAGCAAAACCCTAAACGTGGCATAGGACAAATCCGAGAATAATATTTTTAAGCATTTTTTTTTCTAATTTAATAACGTGACATGTTTGGTTTGACCAAAAACGACATTGACCACTCGTCCTAGGTTAGGGTTAGGGTTTTGATCGTTCGAGGCTTCTGCGTGGCATTATTCGCAAATGGTTCGAAACAATGATATACTTCCAACAATTTTTTGGCATATTTGATTTATAACCTCAACTAAAATTTCAAAAGTACATACGAAGTGTGTGTGTGTGTATATACACGAAATACCAATTTCAGATATTTTGTTGACCCGGAAAAACGTTTTTTCTTATTTTTAATGAATGATTACTTTTATTTAGTTTCAAGTTTGAGTTTATATTATTCATACATATATCTTTTTCCGAAGTAGTTTATATTATTCATACATATATCTTTTTCCAAAGTAGAACATATCACCCATTAGTGGGTGGCCGAGTGGCGAAAGGGTGTTGCTCTCTGGGTCCCGGTCGCCAGTTCGAAACCAGTTGATGGAAAGGGAGGGGGTATTTCTCGGTTGGGAGGGTGTTGCTCTCTGAATCCCTGTCGCCGGGCCTCTAAAGACTGCTCACGGGTCTAGGGGGATGTAGGTTGGGCGAAGATCCAGGTGAACCTCCTGGTTAACAACGAAAAAAAAAAGTAGAACATATCGGATACGGCATATATATATATATTCCGTACATAATTTGCTCCCCAAAATTTAAATTTGTTTGGTCAAACTTTCTTTTGGTAAGAATAGATATAAAGACAAAATAAGGTATTGTAGAAAGCCATCGTCACGATCATTATCCAGTAGGATGGCGAGTTGCATTTTCAATTATGCATGATCTGCTCAAATTTCGGGTATTGCTTCGATTATTTTAGGATTTAAGTTTCACTTTTAGAAAATTATAATTTAGAAAAATTATAACCCTTAAATTTTACATCAGATTTATTCCGTTCAGTTGTATTCTATTCAATTGTTTTCAAATAAGACGAATTGTATATATATATATTATATGTATATATGAAATGGTGTTAATAATTACTCATAATTATGCGTTGAACAAATCATATTAGGTGGAAAGTCCAATATACTTTTCTAGATTATGATGATAATTCGTCCGTATCTCATTAATTTACTAGTATATGAAACCGTGTAGGCATCATAATTCTAACTTTTCATTTTCCGAGTCTTATTAAAAATAAATAAATATGGTTAGGGATTCCAACATATATATTAGTAATTTAAAAAGCTTTTTTTCCTCGTAAGATTCGATGATGCCACCATCGATTCATAACACATGGTTAATTAGCGATCTTGGTTCTTTTATTTAGATTTAATTTCTTTTTAGTTTTATATAAATTATATCTATTCAATTATTACATTTTTATATTTTCTTTTAATTTTGGTTCGAATATGGTTTTTTTATAAAAAAAATTCTTATTTAAAAATATTTGGTTTAATTTTTTGCTTTCAATTATTTTTTATACTTTATTTAAATTTTATTAATCAATTTTAAATGTCATATTTATTAGATTTTATTTTAAATATAATTTAAAAATTAATTTGCGTTTGATGTTATATATAAAAATCCAAATAGTCGTTCCTAATTTAAATAATTAAATAGTATCGTATATCATTATATTTTTGAGAGTTAATTAGTTTGTCAAATAAGTGCTATCCTAGTGAAAACAGTGAATAAATAATAATAATAATGATAATAATAATAATAATATATGGTAAACGTTCCAAACTGGCATCATTAAGGAGAAAAATATGTAAGCGACAGCGTTTTGACTCATGCCCATTTTCCATCATTCCTCATCATTCACTGTGGTCCGTCTGCTTTCGACATCCCCCTTTTCCTCTTGTCTGACTTATTTTATTATATATACTAGGAAAAGACCGCGCGATGCGCAGTTATTATGTTTTATATTAAATATATTTTTGTATTGATATGAATGTTATTCAAAAATGATACATGATTTGTTATGAGAGTATGAAATCAAAACTATTCATTGTTATCATAGAATATTTAAATATAATTTTTTATTAGAAATTTAGAAGTTTATATACATTCGTAATTAAATATATAGTATATTTGAATTTTATGTGGTTTCATATTTGTTTTGAAGAAGTTAGTTTTACTATTTTATAAAATGTTTTTTGTAATATAATTTTTTATGTAATAAAATATTCTCTATAATTTGTAATTTATATTAGTAAATTAATTAAACAAATAAGATATTCAATAAAAATATTTTTTTTTGTAATTAACAATTTTTAATTAAAATGCACTTAAAAATATCCATGAAAGTGAGTACAAAAAAAATAAAGTACATTTAAAAATATTCTCTATATTAGAGATGTTATGACTATGAAGTTGTTGAATTTAAATAAATGGTTTTTTCACTTAATTATATTTTTACGAATATAATGTAGAGTGACGTGGAAAAGTAAATATAAATTTGGTGTAAATATTTTTTAGGGGTGAACAGTTTGGGAATCGGTTCGGATTTGGGATGAGAATGCATTGGTTGTCTTATAATGTAAAATGGTAATGATATTATTAGTTATCCGATTTGGCTCATTAACATCAAATCCAATGGTCAAATAGACGATTAAAACATTTTAAGTTTTATTCGCCTCAAAATTATGATTACATAATGTTGGAATAGGAAAAATATTCACTGCAGAGGAAATCAACTAATATGTATATTCATATATATATATATATATATATATATACACGACACATATTTATGTATATATATATTTATACATATATATATATATATATGTATATATATGTATATATGATTTAGATAATCATATTGTATATCTTGTTATTTAACATTGTAATGTTAGAAAACTAAAAAAAGATTAAAATTTTACAGATATATGTAGGATATAGTCAATTAAAACTCTCTAACTTGCAAATGGTTGGAAAACTAATCTACTTGGAATGTTGAAAAAACATACTCAATTTGCAAATCTATCATTATAATGTATGAACTTGTATAATAGTGCCAATAAATTTTTTTACTAACGCTGGCCGTCATTTCTGTTAAATATCATCCTACATGTACGTCATATACTATATCAAAATTAATAGCCACATCAGTTTCTGAATTAAATAATCGATTAAAATTAAATCGGCAACTAAAATCGGTTTGGTAAAATGGTTCATGACTAACTGGTTCATTTAAAAATAAAAAATCCATAAAATTCTCTCTCAAATAAAATCATAATCCGTCTTTCATATTTTCGATAGAATCCTAGCCCTTCTTCTTGGACCTATTTGGTTTCATCTTCATTGTCGACTTCTCTTCTTCGATTTCTCCTCTCCGTCGACTTCTTCCATTTCGTCTCTTCTTCGGTTTATTCTCTCCTTGGGTTTCATCGACTTGTGATTTCTTCGACTTTGTCTTCGGGTTCAACTTGTGTGTGTATATATATATATATTAATATGCATGCATAAACATATACATATATATACATATATACATGCATACATATATATATATATAATGATTTAATAGAAAGGTTATTCTTTTGTATATTAAAATCATAGCCATAAATATAGTATAAAATATTAATATGCATAAATATAAATGCATATACATATATACACATATATATCTATATACATATATGATATATGCTCACATATATTTTTATTTCTTATTTTAATATATTTTTATTATTTATACAAATAAAAAATAAAAAATAAGAGATTAATAATCAAATATAAAAATAATTAGATCTGTATATGTATGTGTGATTCCATTTCCTAGTACCATGTCCAAAATGAACTCCTACTTTCACGCACATACATATTTACATACATATATATACATACATCTATATACACACATATATATTTACTTCTATTCTATACATGTTGAGTGCAGCATTCCTTTTTTTATGAGTTTTTCCTTTTGCGTAAAATTACTATAACTTGAAAATAAATTTAAATCCTTCATGTTTGCTTTTTAGAATTATGCCATGCAAATATTTTGTGATCGAACATCTAAGTAAGACCAGGGCCGTAAAAAGGCATGTGGAGCAAGGGCACAGGGCCGCACAATTTGATGGGCCCCATATTTTAAAAATAATTTTTAAATATGACTAATTTATAATTATATTTATTAATATACATATGATAAATAATTAAAATTATATTTGGCATAAAGTTTCGTAATTATCATCATTAATATTTAAAATTTTTGAGTTATGTTTGTGATTTTTTAATATTAAATTTATCAATTAATATAATTAAAAAAAATATTTAATATTTTTATTAAAATAAAAAAAATAAAAATATATTTTGTATAGGGCCTCTAAATCGTTCGAGACGGCTCTAAGTAAGACTAAACCATAATGTTTAATATCTAGAAATATTGAATCCACATATCCATATATCTTGTTATGCTTATGAACAAATCTCATACTATACACAGAAAAACATACAACAAACCTTTAAGCATATATAATTATATATATACATATAGAAGTGAGCGACGTGTTAAAGATTAAATAATTATCAAATACAATTACTTATATCATACAGATTAAATTAAACGGAATCTATTGTTTAAAAAATATGGTAAAATAAAATGTATATTAATGGAAAAATAACAGTAACATTTTGAACATAAGAGATTTTACTAACATTACTTAATTTTACAGAAGCCAAACCTGAAAACCAAAACTGTTCAATTACATTGCATGAACATATTATCTTTTTACCTCTCATTTCTTCGGTTGTTCTCCATTTGTAATCTCATTTACCATTAGATCAAGGTGAGTCCCTCGCTATCATCCTTTCTCTTTTTAGTTCTAAACACCTTACATTTCTCAATCCGAACGACTCGGCAACCGCCCACGTTTGCTATCCCTCTGTGCACACGTTTATTGATGTACCTCTATCTCTCCACACATATGCTCTTCCCATCTATACGTACACATATACGTATATACACACACACATACACATGTATATACATATAAATGTCATCTACATACAAATAAACATACACAAATACCCACGTGTTCTTCTTCATCTATACGTACACATACACGTATACATACACAGTTACACACACATATATATATATATATATGTTAGCCACATACAAATACGCGTAAACATACACAAATATCCACATACCCAAAGTTCCAATCTTTCAACATTATTTATCTTTCTTTACGCTTTTCCTCGGATGTCCACATGACGGAAATGTTGCCGCACGTAATATACAATGATTATTAGTTTTTCGTATTGTTTTTCAATTATAAAAGATGGTCTTATATAGTAGTGGGATATTCTTTACCTTTTATTAATGGGTTAATGAACAATCTTTTCAGTTTTTTATATAATAGTTTTTATTAGATATCCCATTTCTATAATGGGTTAATGGATAGTTTATATTACAGTTTTTTTTTATCAAGAATGTTTCTTGGTTCATGTTCATTTGTTTTAATTTTTTTTCTACTAAATGTTTTACATATCTTTAATATCTCCAGTTACTACCAAATACCACTACGCCTTAGTTGTTCGTTATTGTTTTTTATAGAATAGCAATCAACGTATTTATAATAAAGTGTCATTTCTTTTTTGTATGTAATAAAGAACTTTTTATGATTTAATCATAATAACTTATAATAAATCAACATTGTGAAACGTAAAATCATGAAACATAAAATTATTTATTTCTTATCATACTCTTCTTCGTTAATGCATTCCACTTACCAATAAAGATTTAAATAGCCAATATAAATTAAGAAAAATATCACATATAAGCTTGTCCTATTGGTGAATCTAACTTTCTTCATCTTTTACTTTCTTCGTAACTTGCAGGCAACACAAAGTGAACGATAGAAAAGGATAAAACCAAAAACTGAATGAAATGTACACAATCAAATATAGAGATGGTACAAAATTTGAGGAATTCGAACCTCTTTATTTTGGTCCTACAAAAATCGAACAGTTAACCGTCTTCTCTAGAAGTTATTTGTTATTTGTGGCATCAACTTTTTTCCCGTTTTTTATCTGTAAATTACACACACAAAAAATTATAGACAACTGAATTTGAAGTACAAAAACAAATGAATTTGATTATACACACCTTCTTCTAGAGCTAAATACAAATGTCGCAACATCAAAAATTGTTTTGAAATACCTAAACCTAGCTATGTTTATAACCTTTTTCGATATATTATTATTTATTTATTTTCTCCATCATTTTCTAGCAAAGATAATTAAATTAATATATAGAGAGACATACCCATAATAGGCCTTGCCCACAATATCCCAACGTAAACTCGCGCTGCTACAATCCATGTCAATATCAATTTGTCGGAGCTTGCATAAATCCATGATTAAAAATTACAAATGGCGTGTTCATCTCCAATTAAAAATTGTTTGCAAAATTTTTTTCCCTTAAATAATGTCTGACAAACGAAAATCATATATGAATTGAAAACCCTTCAATATCCATCTACATTAACACCGCGTAGGATAATAAAAAATAAAATAATAAATCACATACCAAAATAAATAAGAAATAAGAAAATCAAAATTTCTAAATTAAGTACTCAATTTTGGTATTCACATAAAATGATTTGTGTAAATATGCATGCATATACATATATGTATATATATAGATATCCATATATGTATACATATGTACATATATATATACTTGTATGCATATATATACATATTTTTTTATTTTAATATATATATTTTAATTATTATTTATAAAAAATGAAACATACTAAATTAATAAATTTAATATACAAATACCAAAATAAATAAATCTATCCGTATATATGTAGATACATATACATATACTACACATGCATACATATATAATAGTTAAGTGAACCACACACCGCATCATCTAATCAAAACTAAATGAATAAATAAACACATACATACACATAATATGCTTTGCATCTGGCTAAAATTACCAATCAAAGGTATGAATCTAATCAAAATAATATTCATGTATGGATCTAACCAAATAATATATTTATCAGATTTTGCAGTAAACATTTTTTCCTTCATTCACCTGTGCAATCAAAGAATTATGAGTTGTTAGAAGGTGTGCATCAAGCACAAGAAAAAACACAGGAAAATATAACATACCAGCATGTTGTCAGGTTTTATATCACAATGGAGAACCCCACTATTCCTCAGATATTTAAGAGTAATGAATAATTGTTTGACATACACTTTTACACTGGATAGTTTAAGATCAATGTTGTGTCCAAACTTCTTCAAAACCTCACGAAGCAAAAGTGACTCATGTACTTAAAACTTGAAAGAAAAAGAACACAATGTCTAAAAAATATGAGAGACCATGACTCACAAAAGTATAAAAACAAAAAATAAAAATTTAAAATACAAGGTAAAAATTTCGAAGAATTAGCGAAGGCCAGTCGAATGCACCTACCGACAATGAGAAGCCAATTGCATGAGAATTTTTTTTTTGTTAACCGAATTGCATAAGATATTGTTATATAAGATAAGAATACAACGTTTTAGTGTACAAATTAATTACAATTAAATCAAGAAAATAGAATTAATTAGAAAAATAATAAATGTAAGGATTAGTGGACTCATCAATATGACGTTCTAGTGGCCATCGATTTTTGTTTTATTTTTAAAATGTTTGTATTTTATTAAATATCAACACTAAATGTAGAGTTTTAAAGTCTAATTAAATTTTTAATCCACTCCAACCCAATGTTTTAATGACCCGTTTTTTTTTTATATAATAAAGACGAGATTTGTATTTTTAAATTATGACAATCCATTGATATTTTTATTATTTTTATTAACATAAAATCATCAAGATAAAAAATAAATCTTAAAAATTAGATTTCTCATTTAATATCTAATTAAAATATCAATTATATATTTTTATTATTGGATTTGATTATTTTAATTCAAATTTATTTTTTAATGATATATATATATATATATATAAATTTTACTATATTTATATAACACTAATATAAAAGAATGTTTTTTTATTTTAACATGGTTTTCTAAAAATATTATCATTTTAATATATAAAATTAATAACAAAATAGATTTTTATATAAGAAACATGAAATTTATCCCTTCTTTAACTATAATAATTTACTTATCTTTTGTATTATAGTGATAATTAACAAAAAATATTGATCAATAAAAAAATAAAAATTTCCACCTAGATAATGAGGTAGATAATGAGGTGTCTTCACCACAATCCTTTAAACTTCTTTATTAATATATATAGATTTAATTCTACACAAACATATTTTGTTCTGCATGTGGGCAAAATTACATCTATACAGACATTATTTTATAAAAAATATTTCATGGTGTCTAATAAGTTTTACCTAGTGCTTTTATTATTTATTTTTTAACATGTAACATTAATTTTAATTTTTTACAATAAATAAATATCTTTAACAGTTATTGAAAATTAAAAATTTAGCATAATGTTTTTTTTATAAAAAAAGCTGTATTTTATGAGAAAAATATTTTTTGTATTCAAAATTATTTGGGTATAGGAGATCGAATTTTAAATCTTAATATTTGTAATATTCAATGTTTAAATTCCGATATTTTAAAATGTTTGCACAAACAATCTGTAACTGATACTATATTACATATATAGTTATTAATTTTGTAAATTTGTAAATATACATAGTTATTGCAGTGCCACGATGGGAAACGTGAGATATTAACACATGGTAGGAAATCCAAATAATTGGTTTGAGAACGAGTTGTATCGGATTCTTTGCTTTAAAAACTATTTAGTTAATGTTCCAATTAATTTACATTAATGCAGACGTTTTTGTTAGAAACATTTTCTTATTTCACCAAAATTTACTATCCAATAATTTTATTTTTTATTGATATCCTGAAAATTATTAGTTACATATATATACACACATTTCATTTGAACATATATGTGTGTAATTTAAATAATATCATTTAGATTTATAAAGACGTTTAAATCTTTAGTCCGGCTTATATTTAATATTTTCGTTATTCCAATGGAAATAAATATCATTTAATACCTTTATCAAAAATATTATTTTTTGCATTTCATTTGACTTGTTAACATCACAAAGGAGTGGATGACATGGAGAGGAAATTAATTGGTTATGCTTAACTTATATGCTTTTCTTGAATAAATTTTTTAAAAGTGATATTTTATTTAAAAAGCTCATTAGATGATTCAAAACTTTTTACTGTATATAAAAAGAAAATAAAGACAAATTTCGAAGTCAAAGGCAATTGATAATTTGCGATTTCTTAGTTGATAGTAAAAAAACTTTAATATATATACTATTTTTATTATACATATTAATATTCTGATTTTTATACGTGGATTTGAAACACCTATTTTCCAAGATATATTATAATGCCTAAACTTTGTTATTTTAAATTTTCGATATCACCGTATCATAGAGAGACGCAAATATTTAGATTATGAAATTATTATGCTTACTATTTTATTGTGCAATAAAATAAAATGATCACTTAACAGAAATAAAACTTTAGGGGAGAAATTAAATGAAAATAAAAAATAGTGGTTCAAAATGTAATTTAAGATAGTAACAGTAATAATACGCTAAGAGACAAGTTACATTACATCATTGTATATTGCCATAAAGCAGAAGCATTAGCTTTTTTTTTTTTTTTTTTTTTTTTTTTTTTGTTTTTTTTTTTTTTTTTTTTTTTTTTTTTTTTTTAACTTCGTCGCTTTTTACAAGACCCAAAACCAAAGGTCAAAATAGTCGCAAATCTCAAAGCCGCTCTCTCTCTCTCTCATGGCGTCCACCAACGCTTCCACTGACGCCACTGATGCTCAAATCTTCAAGAACTCCATCAAAACCCCATTCTCCTCTTTGATTTAAAGCTCCGATTCTTCAACACTTCTTCTGGGATCTCTTTTTATTTTCCGTCGCATTTCGTTTGTTCGTCTCTGGGTTTCCAATTTTTCTAGGTTACTCATCTCAAAATGGGGAGCAAGTGGAGGAAGATGAAGAAGGCTTTAGGTCTGAATCTCTGCACGTATCTCCCAAGAACGCTAGAGGAACCACCATCTTCTTGTTTGAATTCCGCTGAGAAATTGTCCGATGCTGCTTTGCTCTCTCCGGTGAACTGGCCCATGACTCCGACACCGTCTTCTTACGGTCTGAGGCTGTCCAGGAATAGCAGCAAATCTTCCAAGGTTTGTTTCTCCGACACCCAGATTCTCTGCATCTCTTTTCTTTGGGTGTTCCTGTTATTTTAATTGCGTGAGCTCTGGCCTGTTTGGTTGCTGAGAAAATGAGTTTCCTTGTGGATTTATGGGTTTGCCCTGTCCTGCTCTTTGCTTCCCCTTCTTGTACGGTCTTATATTGATTTTCAATTAGTATAGTTGCTCATGCTGGTTACGAAATTCTTGATTCTTTCTTTCTATTTGTACACAGATTATTGTTTCTGCTTTTATATATTATAAAAGTTTGTTCCTTTGTCATCTCTATGTAGATGAATGTTCTCTCAGTTGCTAAAGAATTGGAAGAAAGATGAAAAGGAACAATTTTTTTTAGTGTTTTTGTCATGTGTTTGTAGTTTTACTGAAGGGAAGGCTTGTGTCTCGTGATGTTCATATCTTTGTTGCTCCCTTTGTTTCCTTCTCTATATATGGCTATGTGAATTTGCTTATTTCGGTTCGGCGAAGCCTAATTTTTACTATTTATGTAATGAATATTTCTTCCTAGCTTTGTCCCGTTTTAGTTAGTCAAGAAAGTTGAAGATTCTCATGTCGTCTAAATCTTGTTAACCCAAAAGTGTTTGTGTGTTTGTGTAATATGTTTCTATTCTTGGTGCTATGATTCTTGTCTCATGTGAGCTCAACTCAGGAAGAAGAGGAACTCAGTCTGATCTTTTGTTCTTGATTTCATCTCTGGTGTTTTAGTTTTCTGCTGGTTATGATTTTTGGTATTGATTTTGAGTTCTAAGGACATCTGCTGTATCACACTCTTGTCTTGTCTCATATGTGAACTTGGATGGGCTTCTGTGTCTTAAAAAGGAATCATGTCATGAGTTTCTTTGCTATTTTTTCTAATGAGCTTTCTCTTTAGATCATGGACTTATGGTCTGACATGTTTTCTTTTATAATCTTTTTAACAGCAGACGTGCTCGATTTGCTTGACTAAGATGAAAGAAGGGGGAGGGCATGCGATTTTTACAGCAGAATGCTCGCATTCTTTTCATTTTCACTGCATTGCGTCGAATGTGAAACATGGCAACCAAGTCTGTCCAGTCTGCAGATCAAAGTGGAAAGATATACCTATGCAGCATCCTATGTTGGATCTTCCTGTTCTGTTTGACCGGTCCCATAATGATGCAGCCATTAATCTTGCCCGTCGCTTACATCCCCCTCGTCGAGTTATGAATCAGGGACATGCTCCGCAGATACAGGCTTCTGAGCCATCTATGTTCAATGATGATGAACAGTTGGAGCAGCTGCCCGTAATTCCTGGAAAGAGCTCTAGCAGTAATGATGTTTCGGACAACAACCGTCCCGTAAGAATGATGGACATCAAAATACATCCGGAGGTCTCAGCTGTCCCACGAGCCCAGTCTTGTGGGAACTTTGATGTATTAGTGCATCTCAAAGCTGCTGCCACGGTTGCCGGTCATGCTGTCTCTGAAAATAATCAGATTTCTCAATATCCTCGAGCTCCGGTTGACCTAGTCACGGTGTTAGACATCAGTGGAAGTATGGCAGGAACTAAGCTTGCCCTGCTAAAACGGGCGATGGGGTTTGTGATTCAAAACCTTGGATCCAATGATAGACTCTCAGTTATTGCTTTCTCTTCAACTGCTCGTCGCCTCTTCCCTTTAACCCGTATGTCTGACACTGGAAGACAGCAAGCCCTTCAAGCCGTTAATTCATTGGTTGCGAACGGTGGGACCAACATTGCTGAAGGTCTTAGAAAAGGTACCAAAGTGATGGAAGATAGAAGGGAAAAAAATCCTGTTTCCAGCATTATTCTTTTGTCTGATGGGCGAGACACCTATACCATGAACCAGCCTGAGCCAAATTACAAGTTGTTGCTCCCCTTGTCTATGCATAGCAATGACAACAAGAGATTCCAGATTCCAGTTCACTCTTTTGGTTTTGGATCAGATCATGATGCATCACTGATGCATTCTGTCTCTGAAATATCTGGGGGAACCTTCTCTTTCATTGAGAGTGAAGCTGTTATCCAGGACGCTCTTGCACAGTGCATCGGTGGACTTTTAAGTGTTGCAGTGCAAGAGCTGCGATTAGAAATCGATGGTGTGTGCCCAGATGTTCGTCTTGGCTCAATAAAAGCTGGAAGTTACTCTAGCGTCGTTCTCGATGATGGCCGGTCAGGAATTATTGATGTTGGTGATCTTTACGCTGATGAAGAGAGAGATTTCTTGGTCTCCATCAACATCCCTGCTGAGAATGCTGGAAGTGAGACACCGTTGCTAAAGTTGAGATGTGTCTATAAGGGTCCCTTGACGAAGGAAATTGTGACACTTGAAAGTCACGTGCTTAAAATTCAGAGACCTGAAAAGGTCGGTCCAGAAGTCGTGTCGATTGAAGTGGACAGGCAAAGGAACAGATTCCTAGCTGCTGAGGCGATGGCACAAGCAAGAACTTCAGCAGAGCAAGGTGATTTATCGACAGCTGCTTCCATTCTCGAGAACTGCAGAAGGGTTTTGTCAGAGACGGCCGCAGCAAAATCCCGTGACAGGTTCTGTGCTGCTCTGGACGCTGAGCTGAAGGAAATGCAAGAAAGAATGACGAGCAGGCATGTGTACGAGGCATCGGGAAGAGCTTACATCCTCTCCGGACTCAGCTCCCACTCGTGGCAAAGAGCGACAGCAAGAGGAGGAGATTCAATAGACGTTTCAAGCCTGGTCCAGGCCTATCAGACTCCATCGATGGCCGAGATGCTACGCAGGTCTCAGGCCATGTTTCTGGGAAGTCCCTCGAACCATAGACTCATCCAGCCATTGTTGTCATTCACCTCAGAGCCAAAACCGAGGTAAAAAGAACAGAATTTTTGGGGAGAAATCCAATGTAATCAACAAGCGTTTTGCCTCTTTACTCTTTTTTTGTGGAAATGGAAGTGGAAACTATTGGAGGGTTCTCTGGGTTTGTCTGTGAAGAGAAGAGAATAAAGCAGGCAAGAGAAGGAGAGATGTGAAATAGATTGTATGTGGTGGGTTTGAGGTTATGATGTGATGTACATATGGAGAGGAATGCTCCCTCTATTGGGTATAAAATAAAAGTTAGGTTTTTTTCATTTTCTCGTTCATCATTTTAGTCCAAGAGGTGGAATTTTGTGTCAATGATTAAATTTGTTCAGAAATTGAAAGTGTCTATTGTTTGGGGGAAAAAACAAATCAATATTAAAATTATAATGATTCAGCAAATAACAAGAGCACCAGTGGTCTAGTGGTAGAATAGTACCCTGCCACGGTACAGACCCGGGTTCGATTCCCGGCTGGTGCATGCTGTGAGGACTCTGCTCCTGCGACGGTTGGGTCTGTCGCCTTCATCTGACCACCATCGGATGACATGGAAGCCATGTCTGAGCTCCCCTTTTTTTTTTTCAAGCAATTTAAAAAAAATAAACACAAAATTTAAAAATAATATATGCCCTTTAATGACATTCGTAAGCAGTTGATTGTACGGTGATTTGATTTCCTATCTCAATTGAATGTATTAATGGGCTTTCATAATCTAAAATCTGTGATAAGTGGGCCTTTCAGCAGGCCCATTTCCAAATATTTCTATTAACAAATATAAAGTAATTATGACGACAATCAATATAAACAGGTGATTTCATTTTTGTATCGGCAATGTATGATTTATATTTTATATAGGTTTCTCCCCTACTATATACATATATATATATATATATCCAATTCCTTTTATAGCATATTGTCAATATAGAAGACCTTTTTCGGATCATTTAAAATAATAATAATAATAATAATAATAATAATAATGGAGAAATAAAAAGAGAAGGAAAAAATAAAAGTATTGGTGGTGGGAAAGGGGAAGGGGTCGTTGTCGAAACGGTCTGTTTAGGGATGACAGAGAGACTGCCTCTGTCTCATCCATTTTCATGTCTTTTATATGTCTCTCGTTGAAACGTCGCTTTTCATTCTGGTAGGGTCTCTGCTCATCCACTCACCCCATACATACATACATACATACATACATACATACATACATACATACATACATACATACATACATACATACATACATACATACATACATACATACATACATACATACATACATACATACATACATACATACATACATACATACATACACATACGTATAATATAAAAAAAGTAAAGTATTGGTATTAAGATTTAAAAATTTGTCTGATTTTACTTCATGAGATTACAGGAGTATAGTTTGAATTTAAATAATTAATCTATTTTTCTAATAACTATCATTAATAACAAACGATTCATATATTATAAATATCAAACGATTCAAAACTCCTTTTTCATTCAAATTCGATTCTCCACTTGGTATAATTATTTATATGGGTTTTCTAATCCTATGAAAAATATACAAAAAATACCAAAAATATATATATATATATATATATTTCCCACAATTGTTTGTTTCCCCAAAAAATAATAAAGGGTTCAAAATTAATTATATGTTCTCTAAAAATAGCTAAAACAAACGACGTCGTAGGGCCACCACAACCCAAAAAAAAGTGAAATACCGAATTTACCATCAGATAAAGGAAGAAATTACGGAAATGTCAAATGGCATCCGGAAATAGTGGGGACACACGTAATAAACCATTTTGACAGTGAGAGTCGTGGAGCTGACCAATGACCGGTTTAAATGTTAACCATGGTTAGTTTCCGTAGAGTTAGGTCCTCGGACATTGCGTTACTCCTTTTTTAATTTTTTTATTACGTTTTGGTCAAATCTCAGTTTTTCTTATTATTTACTTTTAAAATTATTTTTCATTTTTGTTCGTATATATTACAATTTATTCGCTATATCAATAGTGCAGACTATTATGATATTGAAATTTATAAAATTAGATAGAGAAATTTTAGTTGGTGTTCTTCCATATTTTACACCTAGAGTTTCAAATTAGATTTTGGATCGTATGATTCTAGCATAGTATAAAATTAGTAATTTAAATTTTACTAAAAGTATAAAATCATGTTAGGATTGATTTCAGTTCTTCTATCGTGTTTATGATTTTTTTTAAAAACAATTTGAACACTGAATCTCAGATTTTTAGGTAAATAAAACAAATTATTAAATCTAACAACAACTTTCATACCAATATATAGTACATAATAATTTAGTTTTAGAATATATAGTACATAATATGTTTAGATTTAATAATTTTTTATTTTGAATGTAATTAAAATCCCTTATATGAAATGAAATCATATTCATAGATAACTATTAGAATTTTATTATTATTTTAATATTAATAAAAACAAATAGCGTATTATAGCATTATCAATAACATAATAATATAATGAAATTTGATATATGAGAATCATTTTGAAAATGTAAAATATAAACAGTATATCTCTATAGGAAAAATATAAAACAATTAACATGGTAATTTATTAACGAAGAATATGAATATGTATGACATATATCGGGAACAAATTAGGGTTAATGTAAGTAGATCAGTTTATTTTTACATAGCTTTTAATAAATGTTAGAAGAATCTAAAATTTTCAAAATATTTAAATTGGGATATGAAAGTTCCGATTGGATTGGCATTATGATATATATATATATATATACATATATATATATATATAATTGAATATGGATTTGAATTTGAACATTTTTTCCTTTTTATTTCGAGATATTTTTTAAACATATAATTTAAAAATAATAAGAAATATGTTAATTTAATTATATAAATTCAAATAAATTTAATAATATCATATTGTATTTCAAGTTATTTGTTATAATTTTTTAAAATAAATTAATCTGATCAAACTTTGTAGGCATATAATTTTAGAAATATAACTAAAATAAAATATTTCTAAAATTATATTTTATAAAGTTAAATACTAAAAGAGTCTAGATCGAATTGTATAAAATTACAATAAATATATCTTTAGAAAAACTTAACATTTTTCTAAAATATCGACTACTGTTGAAATTACACTAAATTAAATAAAAATATGTGAAAGAACAAAAAAAACGTCTGGTCAACAAGTGAGTTCCATGAATAATATGTTTTTTCGTGATTCGTGTTCGATAACAAATGAATAAAATAATATTTATGATATGGGGATTGTCAAGTTGTGGATTAGTTTAATAAAAGGTTAATTAATGGCGGAGTGAAGAAATTAATTTAAATAATTGAAATTATTAATCAATTAGATGCTTCTATTCAGATTTGTAGGAGATTCGTTCGGGGAAAAGGCAACGTGCTCCTCCGTCGCGTGTGATTCACTCCCCCATTCATATGTCCATATTTACGCCCGGAATCTAGGGTTTGACTTTCCCAAATTGTTAAATTACCTTTTACCAAATATATATATATATATATATATGTATATCAAGATTCTCGATATCACTTACGAAAATCAAGAAAATATATTAAATTCCTAATTTTATTGCTTGAAAAAAAAAACTTATGAAAAAGGATACCATATAAAAAAAGTAAAAAGTTAAAAACCCATTAGCCATTAGAGATTAGGTTAAATACAAATCTAAATTAGGTTTAAATAGAAATGAGGTTAAATAAAAATCAGAGATTGCGCGACAACAATTTCAAATGAACATTAAGATATAAATTCATTAATTTAATTTAAAATAAAATATCGATACTATGATAATAATAATAATAATAATAATAATCATAATATGTAAATAATTGGTCATATTTTTGTTTAGACACAACATTTCATCCTAATAATTTAGAGCTCTAATTATATTCATATATAAATATGTTATGATTTTAAATATTTATTTTTGTATTTCAAAATTTAAAACAGTTATTATATTAATATGTTAAAATTTTGTATTAATTTATGAAAAAATCAATTATTTGATGATTTCTATGAAATTTTCTAAAAATTCAATGTTTTCTTTTCTAGTATTTACAAGTGGCAAAGAATTATATTTATTTTTTAACAGAATTTATAATATTTACTATACAATCAATTATATGTAGGAAATAAAATTATCATATAATGTGTGTGTATATATATTAATTATAGTAAATAACTATAACAGTTGTCATAAGCCACTAATAAAAACATAGATCGATCAACATTTGTGTCATACTCTGCTTCTTTTATAAAAGAAGGATAAACGAAAATTTCGTATCTATATCATTTTGAATATTTATTTTGTTTTTATTAAAATATTTAACCTAAAATAAATAACCAATTATTTTATCAATTAAAATATTTTTCTAAATTATTTTCAAAGTAGGCATAACAATAATCTATAAAACAGTATCTTAAGATATATTAAAATATTGTTACACAAAAAATATATTGAAGTAAATTAACTTTTTGCGAAAAAATAACTAAACTAAATTATTTTTCAAACATCAATAAATCGAAAAAGACAGTTATTTTTGTATATCTAGTGTAATAACGTGAAATACACGCGCCGTTTATGACAGTAAATATGCGACAGTAACCTTAATTAAGACTATTACGCATGTGTATGGCTTTGTGTGTGCACAGATTTTTTTAGATCGCGAAAGAAGAGCAAAAATAATTCTTTAATGTGTAAACGAGAGAAATGGAAATTATAAAATAGGAATTAAAAAAAAAATGATTTCCCAGAAAAAAAGGTTGCAGTTTTAAGAATCACCTGAAGTTCGCTTAGAATGGTTGGACTCTCTCTACCTACGATCTGAAAATCCCTAATCTAAAGCCTTCTTCTTCTTTCTTCCTGTTTTCTAGTAATCTCTTCTTCTGTTCACTTCTGTGTCCCTTATAAAGTTTCTGCCTTTTTTCCTCCAAGAATTCCTTTGTTTCTTTTTTTCCTTCTTCGGCTGTCGTTTTAGTTAGAGATTGGTGGAGGGTTTCGGTTCTTCCCTGAATCTCTTCGACTCAAAGGTAAGATACCCTCATGATTATTCTTTTTCTTTTCCGGGTTCTCGTTAAATTCTTGTTTTTTTCCCCCAGATTTGATGGTTTGATGTCTTGTTTCTGAACGACCCTTGTAAAATTTTCCGTCACTTTACCGAGAAAATCCTGTTTCGTGCGTTGGAGTTGGCTGACTAGCATACATCGATTCAGAATTTGATTTCTTCTCCTTTTCACTGGCAGAAGTTCAATTGAACAAGACACTGATTCATATCTGGAGGTGCCCAATTGGAGACAAGCATGATAGATGTTATGAATTCGTTGAGAGATCCGATGAAAGGAAGCCAGGAAAAATGTTTAGATCCTCAGCTATGGCATGCCTGTGCTGGTGGCATGGTTCGTATGCCTCCAGTGAGCTCCAAGGTCTTCTATTTTCCTCAGGGACACGCCGAAAATGCTTACGAGCGCGTCGATTTCGGGAATTTGCCAGTCCCCGCTATGGTTCTTTGCAGAGTCTTGGCCATTGAGTATAAGGCTGATGCCGAATCCGACGAGGTTTTCGCCAAAATCAGGCTGATACCCTTGAAAAGCGATGAGCTTGATTACGAGGATTGCGATGGTGATGCCGGTTTTGGCGCGTGTAATAACGGATTCGACAGTAACAACGAGAAAACGCCTTCCTTCGCCAAGACATTGACTCAGTCTGATGCCAACAATGGCGGCGGATTCTCCGTTCCTCGTTACTGCGCAGAGACTATCTTCCCGAGGTTGGACTACAGCGCTGAGCCACCGGTTCAGACCATTCTTGCAAAGGATGTTCATGCAGTTATCTGGAAGTTTAGGCACATATATAGGGGGACCCCTCGCCGGCATCTTCTGACGACGGGGTGGAGCAATTTCGTGAACCAGAAGAAGCTCGTGGCCGGTGACTCGATCGTCTTCATGCGAGCGGAGATCGGGGATCTTTGTGTAGGGATTAGAAGGGCTAAGAGAGGAGGAATCGGTAGCGGATCCGAGTTTTCGATGGGTTGGAATCCGGTCGGCGGAAGTTGTGGCTATGCTTCTCTTCTACGGGAAGCTGATGAAAACGGTAATCTGAATAGAAGATGTTATCCCGAGGATCGGAAGGGAAAAGTGACGGCTGAATCCGTTCTTGAAGCGGTAAATCTTGCCATCAGCGGAAGGCCGTTTGAAGCCGTGTACTATCCGAGGGCAAGTACCTCGGAGTTCTGCGTGAAGGCATCGGATGTTAGAGCTGCATTGCGGATACCATGGTGCTTGGGAATGAGGTTTAAAATGGCTTTTGAGACGGAAGACTCGTCTCGTATAAGCTGGTTTATGGGCACTGTTTCGTCAGTTAATGTCTCTGACCCCATCCGTTGGCCAAATTCTCCGTGGAGGCTGTTACAGGTATCGTTATGTAATCTCTCTTTCGAGTTCCTTTTTGTACACCATTGACTCGGGCCGTGCTGGTTTGAAGCTGTAACCGTTTCAGGTTGCATGGGATGAGCCGGATCTACTTCAAAACGTGAAGCGGGTGAACCCGTGGTTAGTTGAATTGGTTTCCAATATACCCGCGATCCCGTTTTCTTCGTACTCGCCACCTAGGAAGAAGATGCGGCTTCCTCAACACTCGGATTATAACCTGATCAACTCGATCCCCATTCCTTCGTTCTCAAGCAATCACCTCGGGTCAGGCAGTCCGTTAGGTTGTGTTCCGGATAATATACCTGTCGGTTTACAGGGAGCCAGGCATGCTCAGTACGAGTTATCATCCTCGGATCTCCACCACTTGAACATGCTGCCACCAGGTTTTTTCCCGATCCGTTTTCAGGGTTTCGATCGTTCCGTTCCTCCGCTCGGATTGCTTCCCAGCGGAAACCCGCTGAGGAACGGCGGCAATGGTGAGAAAGGATCGTGCTTCTTGACAATGGGAAGCCCTTCTCGTCTTCTCAAGGATGATACCGAGTCCAAAAAGCCTCACATTGTTCTGTTTGGCAAGCTCATCCTCCCCGAGGAGCCAAAACCCGAGAACGAATCCGCTGATACGAATCCCGAGAAAACCCCGATTTCATCAGGCGCGTCGAACCAGAACGGCACGAAGGAGATATCGTCTTCGGACGAGAGGTCACCTTGCTCCAAGGATCATCGCAAGGACAGTGATGCAGGAGGATTGGAGACAGGACATTGCAAAGTGTTCATCGAATCCGACAACGTAGGTAGAACCTTAGATCTCTCGGTTCTCGGGTCATACGAAGAACTGTGTCGGAAGCTCTCGGACATGTTCGGTATCGAGAATCCGGAAAAGTTGAGCTCTGTTCTCTATTGTGATGCATCAGGAGCCATCAAATATGCAGGAAAAGAACCCTTCAGGTAAACAAGATCCAATCTTTCTCCTCACCACGATTAGTCCTGTCTCCGAACTCGATTCTTCGATCCATTTTTTACGAAAATATGCATCTAAATCGTGTTTTCGGGCACGTTTTTTTCGGTTTGGTCAGTGAATTTTTGAAGACGGCGAGGCGATTAACGGTTTTGACGGATCAAGGAAGCGAGAACGTAGTGAGATAGAGGATGAGGAGGAGGTTTGGTCGTGTGAATGTGAAGTGAGTTCTTATCCAACGTTGTATAGACATGAAGGCGAATCCCATGTTTCCCACTTGCTTCTCTTGATAGTTTTGGGTTCTCTCATCAAATTAAATTTTGGATAATTGTTTCGTGCAATTTCGTTGCACAAAAAAAATCATGCATATAAAACTCATATCTGTAAATTTTAATTAAAATCCTGATTGATAATATTTTTAAATTATTAACTAAAACTCTACTATGATTTAATTCATTATTAATTCATATAAAAACCATCTTAGATTTGATCTAACACATGAAAAAATGTATGGTGTCGAGATATTTCTCAAACTCGATAGACTATTAAAAAAAATAAAAAAGGGATAAAATCTCGAAGACAGTTAGTTGGAGTGATGCGAAGATTTGTGGATAAACACACGAAGAAGAAACAACGGTCAGATCATACATTTGACACGAAGTCATTGACAACTCAAAGCCGGTTTCATCTCTGCTTCTCATAATTTCACATTAATATTATATTATATTATATTATATTTCATGTCGATTCTTCTTCACTTGAAAGTTCAAACCCACTATCAGTTATATATATATATATATATATATATATATATACACACGTATCTCCATGCAATTCTGCCTTGTGTACTTCTGACACTCAAAACCACCGTCTAGTCATTTTTAATCGATATTTGAGATTCCATTAATGCTTCCATTTGATTAATTTTAATTTTTTTATAAAAAATATTACTTCAATTTTGGTCTTGTTTTTTTTTTTATACCAAAAAATACTCATTTTCAGTATCCTTTTTTTTTTAATTTTAATATTCGACTCACTATATAGCTATATCTTTTTTTTTTTTTTACATCACCAACAAAACCTGGATTACACTCCGAATATCCAATGTTTTCCTCTCAAATAAAGGTTTTTAATGATATACCTCTTGTTAATTTTACTAATTTACAATGTTATAATGTATATAATTAAGAGAGAGAGAGAGAGATGACCGGCTTCTATAGTATACGTATAGTGTGATTTGGTAGGGATTTGTGATATTTGGATCCGAGTTTACGTGTTTCTATGTATAAATGTAAGTTTTCATATGCAACCAATTAGATATATATCAAAGAATGTGGCAAATCTTACATGATTTTTGTCATTAAACCCATATCTTTTGCATGTAAACCCTAGATTTTTTCCCCCACTAATTTAAAGAAGAAGATAAGAAGAAATGATCTGAAATCATGTGACATGTCGTGATTACAGACAAGCTTAGCTACAAAAACCCTCCCAATCTTCGAACTTAATTAAGAAACCGACATTCGTGTGACAACCCACTTCCAAAGTTGACTCTCGAGCCACAAACAGATCCCTATGAAACGCCAAAATAATAAAAACAAAAACAGTTAATGAGAGGACTTGTTAATTACTTGAATAATTAAGAAGTAATGCTAAGTCAAATTTAATTAGAAAGATAAGTAATGGATCACTGGTTATAAAATATAAACCACGGTTGAGTTATGACCGGAGACCAAGGTAACAAAAGTCAATGGCAGAGCCAGAACAGCGAGGGAGGGGGAGAGACTGATTATATATATATATATATACATATATATGACAAGCATATACTTATGTGTATAAGATATTTATATAAAACATAATAAAAGTTTTTGAAAAATTTGAAAAAGAAAGGGGCACGAGGCAGACAAAGATTCGCGAGTTAAGGAAATAACAACGCAACGATTCGAGTACGTGAAGTCCCATGCGACGAACATGCATGCAACTGTCTTTCTCCTTCTCACGTAACCTTCGGCTCCGCTCTTGTCGTGTATGTATGTGTGCATGTTTATGTGTGTCAGTTGTTTATATGTTTACTTAATATTTTAATTTCATACTAAACATTGCAGAATTTTATAAAAAAATTTGCTAAAATAACCGACGAAACTATTTAAATATATTTTTATTTTGTTCGTATGGGTTTCGTTGATTTCACATAAACATCCGTGATTCACTACAGTTTCCATTATTTTCGTTTCCAATTTTTTTATTTTGAAAAAAATTATATCATCAGATTTTTCGATTCAATTTAGATTCGATTTTTATTGTAAAAAAATTATTTTTCTTAATAGATTGTCGTTATAAAATTTGGTTCTGTCGATTACATCACTTGGATTCAATTAATTGAATTAGTTTAAATCAAATCATACTCAACATCAGTTTAGTTTTGGATTTCTATGAATACGAGTAAGGTCCATTTCTTCAAAATTTTCTAAAATGAATAGTTTTGTTAGAGCTGTAAAACGGATCGGTCCATGGGCCTGCAATTGGGCTACTCTACTCTCCATGGCTAGCCGCTGGCCCAAACTGAATCCAATTGGCATTAGGCAAAATAGTTCCAATGGAACCAAATTTTTAAAAGGAGAAAGAAAGGATAAAAACTCTAGGGTTTAGGGTCGGGTCAGCCACATCCGACCGGCACAACCGAGTAGGGGTGTCAAACGAATCGGT
>NW_010960187.1:1217151-1332469 GCF_000463585.1 Tarenaya hassleriana | reverse complement strand
ATAAAACCCCCCCAGCCACAGCCGACCCTTCCGGTTCCGGCCTCAGCGAGGAGGTTCACATCACACCGCAAACAATCGAGACATGGAATGTTATCGACTGTTATTCATCATGTGTGAGTGTATCATCAAATCGGTCCAAAAAGGCATGATATAATAATCGGTCCAAATAAACATATATGTATTAGTTGGCCAATTTAAAACTCTAGCATCAGATGATTACTCAAACAGCAATCTCCACAAATCTATCTAACGAACGATTTTGCTATTTCACATCATCTAACGACAAACCACTCATGACCGCAATATGGATGCGATTGCGAGCGAGAGAGAAACATGTGATTAACAACGGGAATCAAACATGTCCAGTTGATTATTCACAATCATCTTCAGTGAGTATATTTCATTATACAGAAAACGGATAAATGCAGCATTACCTCTTCCTCTTGTAGCAACCGCCCCTCTCATGGCTCTGGTTCGTTATTTAACTGAAACCCAATACAAAGGACACTGTAAACACATGAATCTACAGAAAACAAATCGAAAGCAGGTTTCTTTCTATTCAGCAATGATGCTACAGTGTCAGTGTTACCAGTCAAACAAAAAGTGATCTGTACGGATCTCAATTGGATCCTAATTTTGTTCGTTAATCTGCAGACAATTGGATACCAAAAACCGACATAGAAAAGATGACTAATGAAAACGATGATGAATAGAGGGTTTCAGTTACATGCCCAAGTGGTTTAACTGTATTTTATTCGATCTTAAAACCCTCAACCAGCTAGAAACATAGCGAGAAAGCAATCTCGACTAACCTAACGAACCAGAGTATCTTTCATTTGCCATGAAATTTGTCTCCATCTACTTTTCTAAAGCTTAGTTCATGGGAAGATGCCATAAGAGATTGTTGTTATACAGAAACAGGAACAGTAGTAAAATTAGCTGATCTAAACGCAGCAATATCATAAGACTACAACCCGACAACAGATTGAATCCTGATTATTTTTTCAATTTATCATACCGTCGTGTGTTCTGCTCTAACTCGTGAGAGTTCAAATTATTAGATTGAAGATCAAAACCCTAGGGTGAAGAAGATGACTCGTCCTCAGTTTCCGATTCGTTATTCACCTATGAAACCATGATTCACCACTTCTTCACAGTTCCATGATTCTCCTACAAACTAAATTAAAACACTGCTCCAACAGAATGCAAAACCCTAACCCAAAAACCCAAAAAATCAGACTCGCAGACCACAAACCGCTTCCCAGATCCCTGACACAGAACCAAGACGTGAAGCTGAAAATCAGGCACGGTCATATCGAGAGGAAGCTTCGAAAAGCCATATAGCCAAAACACACAGATCCAGAAGTACGGATTCATATCATCCATGTTACCAATCGGATAATCATCTACGAAAAACCCAATTCACCAATTCGAACATAGTATCGCGATTCACCACATCACAAAAACCCTAATTCTGAACAACAGATCCACAATCAAAGATTGAAAAGCTCCAAACTCAACATAGGTACCATTAGATAGACGACGAAGAGATGCGAAGCTTTTAGTTGTAGTAGAGCTCAAGACCCATGCCATCGTGGATCTCGTAGTCCTTGAGAGTGATGTGATCCTTGTAGATGTTGTACCACTTCTGAATCCTGATCTTGTCGGCTCGAGTTCCGGTCTGCGCCGCCACCAGCTTCTTCAGGTCACCGATCGTATCATCCTCGTTGCACTTCACTCGCACCTTCTTCCCCAGTCGATCGTTCAACACAACTTCGATCATCTTCTTCCTATCGGTTCGGCTCTGATTCTCTGCTCTCGTTTGCTTTGGTGATTCCGAATTCGGACGATGGAAAGAAAAAAACCCTAAATTCTCTTTGAACTGAAATCGACCATATATTACTTTATTTTTTTCGTCCCGATTCCTTGAAATCCAAGTCGTGGAAAGGAGGAAATCTATTTTTTTCGAAACGACGGCGTTTAATTGCTAACCTAGTAATACAAGCATTGGTTGTCCGGAATTTTAAATATAGAAGCGTGACCGTACCATTTACATGACTTCAAAACAGATAACCAAAAGACCACGGACACCTATATACATATACATACACAATAAGCTTATTCTGACGTATCCTACAATTTTTTTTTTCCACTAGTAAAACCTAGTTTTTACATAATTTGATTTAAAATTTCCGGTTCCCCGGTTCATAGGAACTGGTCTGAAACTGAGGTGGTGTTGTTCAAGAGCTTCATCATGAAGTTGAACTCAGTGTCCGGAGAGATCTTGGGCTGAGGCCAATTTGCTCCTTCCGGGACCTTGATGCATCTGAAGCCTTGCTCTTTGTACAGTTTGGTCGCCCCTTGGTTGTTCAAATCACAGTGAAGGGCGACGGCTCGGCATCCCCATGTCATCGCTAACGCCTCCGCTTTCAAGATTAGTCTTTTTGCTATCCCCTTTCGCCGGAATCTCTCACGGACCGCCACGTTTGATATGTAAGCGATCCCGGCCCTGGTCGGAGTATCGTAGTCATAGGTTACACATTGAGTTTATAATAAAGCGGAAACACATATAGGAGCTGATTACCAAGAAACATACTAGCTTATTAAACTGTCGTCATAAAATGATAGGAGATCGCCTGGAAAGAAAGAAAAGGAGGAGAAAGCAAGAGAACAGGTCACAAGTGTTTGGTAATTTTGTCTGTATATTGCCGTACTCTGTTTAACTCTCTGTTCATATGTATACAAAAGTACCCGACTTTACCTACTAACAACCCCTAACTAATTAACTTCAGCTACTAACCGACTTACATAAGCTAACAAAATCGTTAATTTATAGGTAATACAGCTAAAGTGAGACTCTAGAGAGTCGAACATGGACACTTGCCTAGTAAAGTTTCCATCTTGTGCTTGATAAAAGACAGATTGATGGAGGTTTCAGTCACCCAGGAAATAAATAGACTTCGGTTTTTATCATGTAAAGACGAACACAAAATTTGCAAGACAATTTTCTACACTGTAGCATATATTTCGTTTTGGACGGTGTTTGTTTTACATAGACAATTAAAGAAGATAACGAGAACTCGAATCAAATGTGTTTTGTGTTCTCTCATCAACCATCATCATTTTACAATAACGAAAATATACGGGGTTAGTTGTTGCTAGCTTAACAAATTTTCTAGGACCAACAATTCAGACTGCTGGGATACGGCTAGAGCAGTAACTAAGCCAAAATTGGGTCTCGCGAGTAGCGAAGAAGACCTTTTATACTTAAATCGTGAAGCTGGTCTAGGCTCCAGGAACCTTTTTTCTAAGTTAGATCGCTTAGGCATCGTCCACTCACGACAACAAATGTCCGACTCAGAGTAGGTTCTTCATGCCCTTGCTATTTCAACCGAGTTTCTAAAAATATATAGAGTTTATCTCTAAAAAAGAAGGAAAATGTATAAGATAGATCACAGATAAAAAAAATAAAGAACACACCTTCTCTGGCGGAGGGGTCCTTTCCTTGGAAGAAAATCAGCCACTGTGTCCACTGTCAGGATCCCAGCTACATAACCTTTGTTCAGGCTGATTTTTGCATCAAAAGCTCCAATTTTTAAATCTTCGCTTCCGAAGCAAAATGTTTCATCCACTGAGCTCCCAATGACAGCGACTAAACAAGTCCTGCGGCAGCCTGCTGGAATAGAGAATCCTAATATCATAGCCATCAACCTATCTACTCTGAGCACGACATCTAAAGGGAACGAATAATCCGGGAAGAACGAGCTGCAGTGAGTCTCTGCAACTTCCCAACAGTCCTCCAATCTTGCTTCCCGGACAACAATTTCAGGCGACAAAGCTGGAAAAAGTTCAGCTATTTGGCTTGCCTTGCATATTCCTATACCCAAACAAAAAATCATTAGAACTAGAATGAAATAACTGAAAGGCCGAAACCATACACATGCACATTGCACAAAGACAGACAATATAGGGTAATGTAAACTTAACCACACTATTGTCCTCTCTCTTTGACAGATGAGGCATTCACATGTAACAGAGTAGACATCAGGATAGAACAAAACCCGGGCTCAAGAAAAGTGAGTAAGCTTCTTTACTCTTGCAAAAACACATGCTTGTGAACATCTTAAGGAAAGAGCTAAACTAAGAAGATATATCCTTTACTCTTCATACTAGTTAATCCATGTAAATATTGCAAATAGGTAATTTCCTCCCCTCCGGATGATCATAAGAATCCGGGTAATACATACAGTTAGAAACCATCAACTGTTTTGGTCAAACTATGCAAAACCATAAAAATCCCTAACATGTGATCCATGAATCGCCAAAATTTGAAAATCTAAACAAAAAAATCATCTAAATTTCACTTTCCACAACGATGATTTGGTGGGAATACTGGCTAAATCCGCTAAAATTCACTCCCTCCGTATCCGAGAGGACAAGATTCAGTCACAAAGGGTCAACGCTCATAACCTATCACCAGCAGAACCGCCATGGATTTCTACAACAAATTCGTTATCTAAATATTCTAGGTCGATATCCCATGTTCTCTAGAATTGCATTTGAAAGAATTGCGCGTAAAAATCCAACATCTAACCGAAATCGAATCTGATGGCTTACGAGATGTGGTAATCGTAGGGGCCAAACCTGAAGCGGAAGACGACGACGAAGAGTGAGGAAGCCTAGGAGAGAGAGAACATAGAGAGTGATGGTGTCCCCGGAGACGGGGAAAGGAGGAGGAGGAGAAGCAGCCATGGCGGTGGTGCTTGACGAGGGATGGTGATATCGCCGCCGTCGTCTCCAACAGTGAGCTCCTCATCTCTCTCTCTCTCTCTCCCCTCTTTCTAACGGAAGAAAAATCTTCGCGACTTGGCCAAGTGACAGAGATTGCTGAGGAGGGCGTGGGCAATCCGGGTTGGATTTTGTTTTCGGTTCGGTTTAGGGAAAACATTGTTATTTCTAATTTGAGCTATTTATAATTAAATATAAAGTTTCTAATTTCTAAATATTTATGAAAAATAAAAACCTGAAACATTAGGATGAGTTATTAGTTGGGTTCTTTATAAAAATTTCCAAAAATAAGTTAAAAACTGTACAAAAAAATTATATTTTGTAAACTATATATTTTTCGATAATTATTAAAAATGCTGACATTTTTTCGTTTTTCTTGGTACATTTCCTCTTCTTCCTTATAAGATAAAAATATTAAAAAAGACGAAATTAGCCTTCCCTACCCGAGTCCCTCCTTCAGTACTGCACTACCACTACCGTATTCAAACAGTTCGAAACACAGTCCTCACAATCATGGATCAAATGATCACCCTCTGAGTGAATTTCAGAACAGTTCCATTGATCTCAGCTTCTCAGATCCTTAACACGGTCTTCAAGAGAAGAAGCCATGGACGTTGCCAAATGCAGCAGCTTCACTTTCCTCGACCCTACCAAGCTCAGTTCTCTCCTCTCTAACCACAATTTCTCTCTTCCTCAAACTAGAAGCATCGCGCGCCGTTTCGCGCCGTCGGAGCGGCCATTGTCGCTTTCCGCGAGAATCTCCAGCTGTGGCGGAGGTGCGAGATCTGAGAACGTTGTCACGGCGGAGAAACCGGCTAAATCGGAGAGATTTCAGGTTTCCGGCGGCTTTCCCTCCCCGTTTGGCGCTACCCTCAGAGATGACGGCGTCAATTTCGCAATTTATTCTGCGAATTCGGTTTCTGCGACTCTCTGCTTGATTTCACCCTCCGATCTCCTGCAGGTCAGGGTTCATGCATCGTTTGTCTGGCGTGTTTTCTTGTTTGATGTTTTGAGCGGCTAATTTTTCGGAAATATTTGGTTAATTGTTTTGACGTTGTAGAACAAAGTGACAGAGGAGGTTCTGCTTGATCCGTCGACGAATAGAACTGGTCATATATGGCATGTGTTCTTGAGGGGAGATTTCAAAGATATGTTGTATGGTTACAGATTTGAAGGGAAGTCTTCACCTGAAGAAGGCCATTATTTTGACTCCTCCAATATTTTATTGGATCCTTATGCAAAAGTAAGGGAATGGTTTTTTTCTTTCCTGTTGAATAATTTGTCGAAACCTTAGTGCACAAAGCCGATTATTTTCAAGAGAAACAGAGAGAAGCTTATTTTGTAAAGCAGTACATGACTGAACGCTGTATTCTACCGACTGGAAATTGCCACTTTGGCCTTGATAGGCAGTTATAAGCAGAGATGAGTTCGGTGTTGTAGGACCTGATGACAGTTGTTGGCCTCAGATGGCCTGTATGGTGCCCACTCATCATGAAAAGGTATGACGTCCTTAAATGGTACTTTTGAATGTTGTAGAGCGAAATTTGACATTGTTTAGCAGTTCATATCACGTTTCATGCGACTTGTTAGTCTATTTTCCTTAGCACTAGTTCTATTGCAATTTTTTAGATACAATCTTAACTTTGATTTTGTTTTTGTGACTGGCCTTGGATGTTCTGCAGTTTGACTGGGAAGGGGATATGCCTCTGAAGCTTTTGCAGAGGGATCTTGTGATATACGAAATGCATGTTCGGGGCTTCACAAAGCATGAATCTAGTCATGTTGAATTCCCTGGCTCATACCTTGGTGTTGTGGAGAAGCTTGAACATTTGAAGGTACTGACTAGCACATATACCGTTGCTTAAACATTTTATTATTCTAATCAGAATGAAAAGTCAATATATAATTTCTATTTCAGTTCATGATGCAATGTTGATTGGGATATTGCCCTCATAAATATGTCTATCTGTCTTGACATTTGATTCATCATTTCTGAACATATGGGACTAATGATACTCCGGTTTATCAACTTCCAGTTAGACTCCTTGTTTAGGTTTTTATCCCTTGAAAGGCGCATCCCCTTTGAATTTTCTGCTCTTACTAGAAATTTGTCCATAATTTCTAAGAGTTGAAATAGAAGGTATAAAATGTGGGGTATGTGCTTCACATTGCCAATACAGGTGGAAGGAGATCTATCTACTTTAAGCAAGAAGGTGTCCACCTTTTTTAAAAGAATCATGTCATCTCATTCGAACGAGTTTTGTAGATTTGTCTGTGATAGAACCCGAGATTGGGTTCTATAGGAGAATAGATTGTCGAGAGATCTGCTTATCTCCTAAATTCAGTGCTTTCAGGGACTGAAAGACCTCCAAAATTGATCACACTGATGTCTTTATTTCACGTAGAAAAGCCCTTTATACAGGGTACGGAGCCATGGGAAACCCTAGGTAGAATCCTAGATATGATAGAAGATCAAAACCAACACAAATAGAAATAGAAACTCCTAACGTACGACAAGGACCTTAGAAACTTGTAGGCTACTCGGCCTCAGCTTCTTCTACACATCCCCTAGTGTAAGGCAAATGGTCCGGAGGCTTATCAGTAGGATGCAAACTTTTCCTCAAATCACAATGCATGATGAGTATGTCCACACTTCTAGAATCATTTGCCACTTGTTAACAGAGATCATTAGGCTTTGAAAGTTTCATCTGTTGCTCATATGCATGTACTTAGAGCCATTATCAAACAGAAAAAAATTTCAAGTATCGTTTGCTATTGTCTTCTTATTAGCTGTTTAAATGTTAACAGGAACTTGGGGTTAACTGCATAGAGTTAATGCCATGTCATGAGTTTAATGAGCTGGAGTATTATAGCTACAATGCCGTCTCAGGTGATTATAGGTATGGGTTCCACATAAGCGGCAATATTGTGGCAGCTGATATGTTTGCTTTACAAGCATTTATGGAGCTTTAAGATGTGACTACATTGAAAAACCATTGCTAGTTAATGTTTGTCACTGCTAGCATGTCTAAGTAATCTTTTAAAAGAATTTGTCAATAGTGTCTGTGTCAATACGGGGGAGATACCAATCAAACGCGGGAGCAAAACAACTCTCGGATAATTTGCCATAGTTGGAATACACATGAGAAGCAAACAGCCATAGATTATATGCATCTCTTGGTTTTATTGAGTTCTACGGCATAACTTGGTTAAATGTCTTTAAGTGGTATGTCTAAAGGGCCACCTCGCTGTTTTTCATGACATGCCTGTTTACATCATCTTACTTGTCCAGGGTAAATTTTTGGGGATACTCTACTGTCGGTTTCTTCTCTCCCATGATCAGATACTCATCAGTGGCCAATCGTGACTTTGCTGGCAAAGCAATAAATGAGTTCAAAGTTCTTGTCAGAGAGGCACATAAACGAGGAATGGAGGTGATAAATTGTTTCTGAGTCACAAAAAAGTGGCTTCTCAGATTTAGGGATGCAGTTCATAATATATTTCCTGCAGGTTATTATGGATGTTGTTTTCAACCACACTGCAGAAGGGAATGAAAAAGGCCCCGCCTTCTCATTTAGAGGTGTTGATAACAGCGCTTATTACATGGTTGCACCAAAGGTACTGCTCAAACAGCCAGATCATTTATTTTTATTTTTTTTGGAATTTTCACCGCTAAGGAAAATAGAAGTTATCTTAAGATTTGTGGAGTATGAAACTGATCATTCTTGATTTATTTGTTTTCCTTCCGTAACTAAAAATGAAGTAGAATCAGTAAGTGGGTTTCAGTTTTGCTAATTGGACATGAAGGATGCAGTTTATTTGGAGGCTTGATTTGAAGTGTTTGGTGTTTGTTTTTGGGCAAAGTGCAACAAACTTTGATGTTTTCATGTTATAGTTGGCACGGCAAAAACTTCCGCGTGCAGCTATCTTTTTAGCAAGTTAATTATTGCCTTTTTGGATGTGCTAGGCATGCAAATCATAACTATAACAGAATGCTACAGTGCGTCAGCTACTGTTTTGCTTACTATGTTTTTTCTCATGTTATTACGGCCTGTTTATCACTTATTGCTATTGTGTGAGTTTCAGGCCCCATCCCTAGTAATTTTCTGTGTCTTGTGTTCTATTGATCTATTCCTATCTATTATTGTCATGTCTGACTTATTTCGCAACTGACACCTCAGCAGAGGGTAGGACTTCCTAGTTGAATTTAATTAATCACAAAAAAATAAAATGTGAGAGTGAATGAAGAGGACTAGTTTTTGCTTATCGATGATATCTTAGCCAACACCCAAATTGTTTGCTTCTGCTTTCTAGTTTGTAGTTCTCACTTCTCATAGTGATAATTCTGACATGATTTCTTTTGAATGATAGTAATGTTGATCAAGGTTCTGTAATCTAACAGGGAGAGTTCTACAATTATTCAGGCTGCGGTAATACATTTAACTGCAATCATCCCGTGGTGCGCCAATTCATTGTGGATTGCTTAAGGTAGTCTCCTATGGACACACTAGATATATTATTTTACTGTTTTTGTAGCCCAGAAGTTTCTTGATACATATTCTATCATCCCTGGTTTTGTGTTTCATATATATATATATGCATTCTTTGTGACTGCGAAAAAAAGGTTTTCAGCAGCTTCATCTTTGAAGCGCTGCCAGTTTTAAATTTATTTTAGTGTATACCAGAAGGCTTTGTTTTGATCACCCTAGGCCTATGATGATTTGCTCATCTTCTAATCTGGAACATTCGAATGTAACTTTTTGGTTTGCCTGGTTTCTGATCACTCTAAGCAGGCAAACACCAGGTAACTTCTAAAGATAAATAACCATTTTCTGGCTTTTGCTGAGTTTATCATGACTTGCATGTTTTCCGAATCCTAAATCTGGACAAAGCTTTTGTACTTTATCATATTTAAATATTTCACAAGTTACAAGTCTATTTCTTTCTCTCTTGGATCAGATATTGGGTAACAGAAATGCATGTGGATGGCTTTCGCTTTGATCTTGGTTCGATTATGTCGAGGAGCAGCAGGTGAGTTTGTTCTAGCGTGCTTCAGCTCAGTTCAGGTGATTGTCTTTTGGAGTATTTATTCTTTTTTCCTTGTTAGTCTCTGGGATGCAGACAACGTGTATGGTGCTGATACAGAAGGTGACTTGCTGACAACCGGAAGCCCACTTAGCTGTCCTCCGCTAATCGACATGATAAGTAATGATCCAATACTTCGTGGGGTTAAGGTAATCAATCTAGTTTTCTCGTATTAATGCCTACTTTGTCATCCTTATCTGAAGATACCATGTTTCATTTGACTTTATGGTATTGACAAGAACCCTTTTCTTTCAACTCAGTGCCATTGTATAGCCTGTACCTCAATATCTAAATAAAGTATTATTGGCTGTTTGACATTTTTACCTGGAATATGGTATGTCTTTGTGGAAATATGTAGGCCACAGTATGCAGCTTTTCCTTGTAGTCATTTCAGTTGAATACATTCAGTTACAAAAGAAAGTTTGACATCAATCAGATACCATATGCATGTGCGTCTGTGCATATACAAGCAACAACAAAAAGTTGGATGACTTAAGTACAAACTAGAATTTTTCTAAAACAATTAATTACTCACTGAATTATGTTCCTTTAATGTAGTGGTCAAAAGTAGTATGCTAGATACTGTTTTCTAACTATTTCTGGGGGCTTTGTTCTTTACAAAGTTGAGGACCTAACTTCATGGAATTGACAATCATTACAAGTTCTAATATTCAGCTAATGGGCTCAAAGATGTTTGCCTAGGTTTGTGTCTTGTGTTGAGCCAACCTTGCTTGCTTCCTAGAGCTCAAGGATAATTCTACATAACTGCCAGAAATTTGGCTAAGTTGTGGAGATCTCACTACATGAACATGTATAAGGGCCACTGATCTGTTTTTAGTGAAGAATTAATCTGATAAATATATGGTGAAAACTTTGTGCCATTCCCTAGAACAGTTCCGTTTGAGCGTCCAATGTGGATAGTAGTCTGCTCTCATAAAGGTTTATGGATTCACGCAACCTCCTCTTTTTTCTGTTGTCGTGATGTCCAATTCTATGGATCATGGAAAGAAAGTAATATGTTTCATGTTTCTGTTGCTCGGCTGTAAATACATTTACGCGTGGGATCTTTTAACTTAAGGATAATGATAGAGGACATTATTGATGGAATAGTCTTCTTTTTTCTCTATGCAAATATAGCTAATAGCTGAAGCATGGGATGCTGGCGGCCTATACCAAGTTGGCACGTTTCCTCACTGGGGTATCTGGTCTGAATGGAATGGAAAGGTGAGCAAAGCTCCCTGAAACATGGAACTCTTTTATCTCAACGTAACTGATATAAAAAAACCAGTTCTCGAGAAAATATGAACAACCACATATATGCTGTAAACTTTCAGGTATGGGACAGAAGTCTTAACCATCTGATATGAAATGAGTGCTCGGTTCTTTCAACTTGCCATTGTTTGCATGCATGACATTGCTTACAGTTGCATGTGAGATGACTTTGGCATTCTTTCCATTTCAGTATCGGGATGTTGTGCGACAGTTCATCAAAGGTACCGATGGCTTCTCTGGTGCTTTTGGCGAATGTCTCTGTGGGAGCCCAAACTTGTATCAGGTAACATTTAGCTCTGTGTGTTGGGGTCTGCATATTGTCCGATGTCTGATATCTCGTGGTGACTCATCTTTTAGATGTTGATTTGGTCTGTCAAGCCTACTGCTTCTGAAATCATCTTTAAACTGTTTTATCAGTAGTGACAATGCTTTTATAAAACCCTGAAGCTTTTCAGATACATCAATGGAAGATGAGAAACAGGAAGCGTGTTTATATTTTTCTTATTGTTTGATTGATCTCAATTATTTATTAGGACGTAACTGTATTTTCTTGCCAATTAGAGCTGAAAGATAAGGAAGCTTGGAAATGCTTTTGTGCTTAACTTTATGTTTGATTGGCTCTCAACAATATGCATTTCCAAATAAAATATCTCTGTAGTTCCTTGAAGACATGCTATGGTATTCCTGGAAAGGTACAGGATGGTATGCTCATGCTGAACTCGTTTAGGGAACTGTAATTGACTTCAACCAGAAGAACTCATGCTGGTTTAAAATTTGCATAAAGCAGTCTGAGTAACCCTTTCATCTAACTTGTCTATTCCCTCTGCTATGCTGAGGATGTCAAAAACAAATATATTACTTGTCTCTGTGTTATTCTCCTAATGAAGTAACTTCATACCTGTGTAGCATTCTTTACTAAACCCAAATCTGTCTGTGCATCAGGAAGGAGGAAGAAAACCTTGGAACAGCATCAATTTCATATGTGCTCATGACGGATTTACTTTAGCAGATTTAGTAACTTACAACAATAAACATAACTTGGCGAATGGAGAAAATAATAATGATGGAGAGAATCACAACTATAGCTGGAACTGTGGGGAGGTATATGTTAAAAGTATTTTTTAAGTTGTGCTGTAAATTTGGAATTTTGAAGTAAAGGATCAATGCTCCAGGAAATTGAATTGCTATACCGTGTTGTATGTTTCCTGGTCAGCTATGTAGTTTAATTGGCCCCATTATTTCACAGAACCAAAACTAGACAGTTTGGATTTCAACAGCATGGTCACCGGCAGCTTTTCACCAAATTACAAAGTTTTTCGTTTCCATGGCAATGTTCTGTAGGAGGGAGAGTTTGCTAGCATATCAGTAAAGAAATTACGGAAACGGCAGATGCGGAATTTCTTTGTTTGCCTCATGGTCTCCCAGGTGAAAGATTGACCGACATTTTTCACTTTTTACCTAGGGTTTTATTTTTGGCTTCTGCATGAACTTACGTGAACAAGCATATACTAACATGATACTGGAGTAGATAGAGGTTGTTATGAGTTCAAGATTCTGAACTATTGGAGAATACATCACGCTGGTTATTAAGTGTGACAACCACAGTTGATTGCATATACGGCTCATTAATTGGTGTGTCTAGATATGGTTTCGTGTTTATGTGCGAGTTTCTATTTGAAATACTGCACTTGGTCTCAAATATTTTTCATTTCTTTTCTGTCTTTTATTCAGGGTGTTCCAATGTTCTACATGGGAGATGAGTATGGCCATACTAAAGGGGGAAACAACAACACCTATTGCCACGATAACTATGTTCAACCTTGATACCTTGCTTTCTACGTTTCTTTTAAATTTTTTCTCATCTTGGTTTTCCAAATGTAACACAGCTCTGTTTCAGATCAACTACTTTCGGTGGGATAAACAAGACGAATCATGTTCAGACTTCTTCAGATTTTGCCGTCTTCTTACCAAGTTTCGTGAGTATGTACCTCATTTTGTTGTATGTCAACTTTATTTAGTTTTGAATCTGATAGTCGACCTGATTTGAAATCCTCAAACATGAGAATCCATTGACATCCTTTCGTGTATCCATCGATAACCGAGTTAGCTCTTTCTTTTCCATTCAATGAAACTGACCATGGGAATAAATCCGTTCGAGAAACTGGCCATCGTCAATATCTGATGGGTCAGCATTGCATCTTCAATATTTGCAGAAATTAATTTATTCTGAAAGGCCGACTTTTATTTTTATCCCTGTTTAATGTACGATCATCTAGCCGGTCCTCTGTTCCTGTTTTATATTGGATTTCTTCTCATGATAAATATATGGTGTCTTGTAGTGAATGTGAGTCGCTTGGCCTGAACGACTTCCCAACAGCAGAGCGTCTGCAATGGCACGGTCATGCCGCTGGGATGCCAGATTGGTCTGAAACAAGTCGATTTGTTGCATTTTCACTGGTACCTTTCATGCCCCCTTCCCCGTCTCTGCCATAGTTATCAGGATATTCACCACATTACTATCTCTTGGATTTCATGGTGAAGTACTTTCGTCTACTTGTCTGATGAGTTCTATTTTCTTTTACCGGTCACTAAGAAACAAACACTACGCTTTTGCGCGTAATTTTCACATATACTCGGGACAAGGAACTGTTATGACAGACTCTCGTACCATTGCTCTAGGGACCTTGACTATTTGCATGCTCGAATTTTGGTTTTTTCGCAGGTTGACACAGTAAAGAGTGAGATCTATGTGGCGTTCAATGCAAGCCACTTACCCGTCCTTGTCTCGCTACCCGAGAGGCCCGGATACAGGTGGGAACCGTTCGTAGACACGAGCAAACCATACCCTTTTGACTGTATCACACCCGACCTCCCCGAGAGAGCCACGGCAATTAAGCAGTACGCCCACTTCTTGGATGCCAATATGTACCCTATGCTAAGTTATTCATCCATTATCCTTCTATTATCACCCGTCATCGACGTCGGTAATGGCTTGTAAATCGTAAAAAAAAATGCCCAAAATGTCTACATAGTAGTATGTGTATGTAAATAAAGGCGAGGAGGACAAACAAGAGAGAGACTGGTTGGTTTGCTGAAGAAATCAGTCACAAAAAGGTAACTTAGCCATATAAAGGCGTGTTGTGTTGCTGTAATTGTGTATAGTGCAGATAAGTTTGTGGCATAAATACCCGAACCGACGGTTGAGTATCCGAAAATCGGATATACACATTGCAACCAGGTAGAAATTGAGTTTTAGTGTCTAAAATATGAAATTCAGATTCGGGTTAATATTTTCAGATCCCGTGGATGCCGAATAATAGAAAAATAATCATTTTTATTTGAATTATTAGAAAATTGTAAATATATATATATATATTAATAACCTAGTTGCTTTTATCTTTGTTTATGGTTTAATTCATTTGGTATAAATATTTTTCAATGATATTATAAATTTTTTCTATGTAATTATTGATTTTATTAATTTTTGATTAAAAAAAATGTTTAAAACTATTAGGTTCAGGTATCATATGAATATCCGAAAATAATTTCGCGAGTAATATAATTTGGGTATTCGAAGATTCCGATTTGAATTCGAGTTTTAAAATATATAACATGTCGGATTTTGTGTTTAGATTCAGGTATCCGACCCGTGATTCTATTCGATTCTATAGTGACGTTAATTCACCCCAGATTTCGTTTATATGCTCAACGTTAGAAAACTTGCATTCTTTAACTAAATGGGTAAGTGAATAGTGGTTCCCCCAAATCTGTTGCAGTGTTAATCATATAACGTGTGGGGAAAAAAATATGCCAATGAAAAGACACGCACACCGGACCGGATGTAGATTCCAATTGGGTATATGAGATTTTGCGGATTCGAATCCAAATAATCTGGATTGATCGTTTTAGAATTCGATTTCATAACCTTAAAATTTGGATATTTAATGGTAACTCGAATCCAAATTTGTTATGTTTTATGTTTTGAAGTTATTTATTGTGGTTTGGTTTAGTTTTAGTATTTCCCATTTAGTTGGAACTTGGAAGAAAATATATCGGTTTTATACAAGTTATGTTTCAGAAGAGATTTTTTTTAAAAGAAAAAAACAGTTTAAAGTTCGTTTTTTTTTTGTCTGAAGGGCGCTCTCGAAACGATAATAGAAAACCGCCTCTCCGTCTTTCTCCAGAACCCTCCTCAGTCGGGGAAAATCACTGCTTTTCTATTTCCTCAAACCTCCACCAAAATCCAAAACCCTAATTTCACATCGTTGGTGTCATCATCATTATCATCATCTTCAAAAATGGCTGATGGCTGCCGCCGCTCCTCCTCCGCCACCTTCCGCCGCGCCGGAGCCAAACATGGTGCCTGAGACGGCTCCGTTGGGCCACCCTCTGTTCTCCAGGATCCGCCTCGCGACGCCGTCTGACGTTCCCTTCATCCACAAGCTGATTCTCCGAATGGCGGTATTCGAGCGTTTGACTCACCTCTTCTCCGCAACCGAGTCCGGACTCGCCTCCACGCTCTTCAACTCGCCGCCATTTCAGTCCTTCACCGTCTTCCTCCTCGAGGTTTCTCGCTCCTCGTTTCCTCACCTTCCGTCCTCCGATTTCACGCCTTTCCTCAAGACCCATAACTTTGATCTCCCGATGGACGATCCCGAGAGATCAGGGTTCATGTCGGACCCCGGAAACGACGTCGTCGTTGCCGGGTTCGTCCTGTTCTTCCCGAACTATTCGTCGTTTCTGGCGAAACCTGGTTTTTACATTGAGGATATCTTCGTGAGAGATTGTTACCGGAGTAAAGGGTTTGGTCGGATGTTGTTGACGGCGGTGGCGAAGCAGGCGGTGAAGATGGGTTACGGAAGAGTCGAATGGGTCGTGCTCGATTGGAACGTGAATGCGATCAAGTTTTATGAGCAAATGGGTGCTCAGATTCTGCAGGAATGGAGGGTTTGTAGGCTCACAGGCGATGCCCTTGAAGCTTACAGTAAGGTAAACCTGTAGATTGATGAAGTTTGAGCCATCAATCGATTCCATTGTCGCTGAGTTTCAAGTCTCTCTTCCATTGATGGAATCTTTCATTTCAAATGAAAATCTGAATGTTTGAAGTTTCGAAATGTAATTATGAATTCGAAGTCATCTTAGGCGGCTGACGAAGTTGAGCTATTGATCATTTCCATTGTTGCTGAGCTTCCAACTTTCTTGTTCTTTTGATCTTTCTCTTTTATGAGAGATATAAAACCATGGCTTTTAATGGGTCCATGCAAGTGTACTTCTTGATGATTTTCTCTGCAAGTGATTCCCAATTGAAAAAAAAAACTTTCTTTGACGTGAAATCTACTGTGTGAAGTTGAAATATGATTCTGAATTCCAAGTTATCCATGATCCTGTCACTGACAAATCATTTTTCAATTTTCAGTATGGCTTGATTGGTTTTCTTTCAAATATGTTGTACGTTTTCATCATAAAATAGCACCAACAACACTGACATTCACACAAGAACGGCTGTCTGGTGGAAAATCTAATCTCTTAGGTTCGGACCAAACCAAATGTAGCCAAATCTTCAATCCTGTCCCTATAACCAATGAAGTAGCTTCTTTAGCCTGTACAAATAACAAACCGAATGGATCTAACAACAAAAAGTGGAAACTTTTCACTTCTTTTGGAGTGTGATCATCCCCACGAACGCACTCCCACGCGAGACCACACCTATGAGAATCAATATGATTATGCATAGAGTCCATTCGTTAATGTCGTATCCACTCTTCATCAGCGATCCGCACCGAGTAATCATCCACACTCCATAGTACCTGTGGGTTGGAACAGAGCCTTAGGTGATGTGATGTGACGTAAACGCTAAGATCATAATGCCAAAAGGGTAAAGATATCAGCTTCCAACTTAGATTTCGGCTGAGGTTTTCAGTGTTTAGACACAGCTCTGTGAACAAAAAAAAAATTCTAGATGATGCATGTTCTTGGATCATTATGCATTATGTGACATAAATGGTAGGGTCATAATACTAAAAGAGTAAAGATTTCAGCTTCCAACTTAGATTCTGGCTGAGCTTTTTAGGGTTTAGACACAGCTCGGTGAACAAAAATTTCTAGATGATGCAAGTTCTCAGATCATTACTGCCATGCGCAAGAGTGTGATAAATCGTGCCATACCTTTGAGCGTTTGCGACCACGAATGCCTCCAAAGCCCACTTTGGGTAGCACAAATCGGCTATGATCTTCATGGCTTCACTGTTCTTTGGTTGGGTAGCAACTAGGGTTAAGACGACGGGAATAAGAACAGAAAACTGCAGGCCGAAGAAGCTTTGTCAATTGTAATAAACAAAAGATGAATCTTTCCAGCAGAATGAGATTCGACAGCAACAATGGATACTCACGAGCTGGGCGGAGCCTGGCTGGAAGAAGATAGCCAATGCATATGCAATACCGGTCACACAATATATGAGGCAGACGAAAACAATATAGTTGTCGAAAAACGTGGACCTCGGGTTTGTAAAGAAAAAGAACATCGAGAGATACACCACCGGCTTGATAATTATATTGAAGTGGTCGATTGTATCTTTGGCAAGGAAACAAGCCGTGCTACTCATACCGGATGCGCTCTCTCTCCAGTAATGCAACTTGTCCAGAGAAAAAGATCTTAACGCCGATATTTTGCAAAGAAGAGCTGAAAGAAAACGGGCAAAAAAATTTCCATATAAAACCAAAGTTAGTATATTTCAGAGCTATTTCTATAATCAGTTCTTGATGATAGTTCAGAAAAAGATATACGAGGTCTAACTCGGTGAAACGTTTCATCGCATATCAGCCGAGAATCGAACAGATAAGTTGGATATTCAAACTTACAGACGGCAATAATACTGTAAGTATAACCAGAGGCTCCAAAGCTCTCGTCACTCGCTTTGCTCAACGATCCTAAACAAGCTCCAGCAAGCAATAAGATTAGATAATCCGTGGCTTGTAGTTGGGCCTCTCTCAATCTCTGCTTAGTTATCCTGAGTCAAGAACATCAGATCGTTACCTCCAACAGGGAAAAGACAAAACGTATCGGTAGAACTAAAGAAAGATGCGAAGAATATAACAAATAAATATACCTTCCGAGGAAATATTTGTATTGCAGCATCATATTAGGGGTTTTCCTGCCAGATAAGTCTCTGGACTTCAAGAAGTTATGCCTTATCGTGTCATGGCGGAACCCGAAATTACTTCTCACATCTCTCCACAGCTCTCCCGCAAAAGATTGCTCTTCGCTCTCGGCATGGTTCATTCCCATTTCAGGATTCACAAATTCAGAAACAGAGTGTCGCATATCGGCTGGAACCTGATAACCTTTGTGAAGCATCCACCTCAGAGGAAGCTCTTTGTAAGTGATGCCGGAATTTCCACCCAAAGTCACGATACCCTCCAAAATGTCAATGTAATAATCGGGTGGATTGATACGTTCCGGAACATTTATCTCGAGGCCTGAAAAGTACTCTTCAACTTTGTTCACTGAACCGTGGTAAACAGTAAGTCCGCCTTTGGCCAGAAGTATTAGATCACTGAACATACTGAACAAGGTATAGCTGCACATGTGAAAACAATAATATCACTACAATTAGCTAATAAAAACACAACAACTATCAAATTTTATCATAGATGCCCAAAGTGAGACAAGACCAAAAAACAGAACAGCTAAAAGACAATTCCTTTAAACCCAAACTTGTTTCTGGTAAAGACATTACCTTGGTTGGTGAACCACCATGCAGATATTCACTCCTTCAAGTGCCTCGTGTCGAAGAGCTCTAAGCAGAAGCTGGGATGATGCACTATCCAATCCAGAAGTAGGTTCGTCCAAGAATAAGATGGATGGCTCCATTACCATTTCCAAACCTACGTTCACTCGTTTCCTCTGTCCCCCCGAGATTCCCCGCTTCTCTACCGTTCCAACCAAGGAATTCCTCACTGCTTGAAGCCCCAAAGAGTCGATGACCCTTTCAACCACAAGAACTCTGTCTGCTTTTGATAGATCCGCAGATAGTCTTGAGCGATCATTCAATATTTCAAAAGAAAAAGAGATTCAAATCAATATAAAGGAGATGAGTATTATTTTACGAAACAGAATACAAAATCATTTTGTTTTCAGATACTTGGGCTACCTGCATTTAGCATGGAACCAGAGGTTTTCCTCCACTGTCAAGTTCCCATGAACGACATCATCTTGTGGAACAAAACCGATGATTTTCTTATACGAATGGATCGATTCATGCTTCCCGTTTATAAGAATCAAACCACTCGTCTTGCATCCAACTGCTTTTCCAGCCAATGCACAGAGAAGTGTTGTCTTTCCCGCTCCTGATGGCCCCATTACAGCTGTGATACGACCCGGTTTTATGCTTCCCGTCACACATCTCAACAGATGCTTACCACTGGATTTCAGAGTAAGAGTTAAGTCTCTGAAACAAAGTTCCATGGGAGGTCTTTTCCTTGTATCAGAATTAGTAGCCATTGAAACCACTCCAGAAAAGGTAAGGTTGTTGTTCTCTTGCTCCATGGCTTTCTCCTTCTCAATACGGTCATACGCATACTTGAATATTTGGCTGCGTGTTTTCTTCGTTTTTGGCACGTTGTGCCCTTTTGTTCTCCTTCCCTCGATTTCAAGACTTACTCTTTCACGGCCTTCTGCTGAGTCCTCAATCTCATGGCTAGATTGCACAGAGGCATTGGAAGGAGTCGAATGATCGGGTAAGTATAAATCTTCATCTGCTTCCGAGTTGGTATAACTCAACATCCCGAGTGTATCCACATGCTGACTGGACTTCTTACGGGAAAATGTCCGAGTTATTTGTGTATGGATCTCAGTTGCACGCTTCTTGGCAGCAACCTTAGCAGCCTTCCATCTCTGCCGGGCTTTTGCTTTCCTCACAGCTGCTTCCCTTGATTTCGCCAGTCTCCTCTCCCTCGTCGACAGGATTTGATCGGAACAGTTGTAGATAATGAGCAGAATAGTACTCAAAGCAGCCTGAAGAAGCACAAGAGAGAGACCTCTCGTTATCATGGTTGCAAGAAAGACGATGACGACGTTCAAGTGAAAAATACAGAAATTACCGCTAGTAGTAACCCAGAAAACCAACAAGATTGACTGTTTCACACCAGTGTATATATACACACACACATATATATTCCCAGATAAGGGAATAATTGGAGAACTTACAATAACCATAATTCCAAACGCATGCATGTTTTGATTTGCCGTATTGGGATTGCATGAAGTCAACTTAAAGCAAGCTGCAAGAGAAAGGGTAAAAAGTGAGCAGATGATAGAAATGGAAAACATCTTGAAAAGTAATATTGTCATAAAAAAAATTCTTTTTTAGATATTATAAAAGCTTATAAACATTTTTTTTTCTCTATATCCACAGATGGTTGCATTCATGGAAGGCCTAAGAGCAACTGTGTATAACCAATCTTGTAACAGTAGGCTTACGTTTCTCAGATGTAGACCCCATCCGGCAGTAGTGTCTGAAACAACATAGTAAAAAGACCATATGAGAACTAATACAAAACGACCGACCAAACTAAAGAAACCTCTGAGCATCGGCTTCCCCAAGAATTAGCGTAACATGGAAGAAGAAGAAGAAGAGTACGCTCATACTGAACCGAGTTTTCAGACAAGAAAACGTTCATATTGAACCGAGTTTTCAGGGGAGAAAATGAATACCCACTACCGCAAGGTACTTTTTGAGTGGTGGTCGGGCAATACGATCCTGAAGAACAGAACAACTCGCCGCTGGTGCGAACATCTGCCCAAATATTTGCGCCTCCACAAGTGTGGTTCGGCTGTCCGGGCGGTAATTGATAAGTATACCTACAGATTGATGTTTCAACATTACTTGCAATAACCAACATTAACGCGATATTAGCACCTAAATATGAAAGGGAAACTTACGGTTCGCATATGCCTGTTGCCCTGTTAAGGGTTGCCATGGGGCAGTAAGCACCAAGTGGGCAAGCTTTTTTCATCATATGACAAATATAGCAACAAGATTAGATCCAGAACATTTACATATATAAATTTCACCAAATATATCATATCCCTGGGAAAAGATTGGGAAAGCATGAGAGGGTATTGTAGTGCTTACGCATCATACAAGTAAGGCCACGGGGACAGAAGAATCCCTCGCAACAAGGCTCGCAGATTTGAGTCCTTTCCGGGATGTTTCTCGAGTTTTGGAGGTCCACTTGTTCATCCGGACTGACACTGCAACCCCATCCGGGTTCACAACCCGAAACCCACGACGTAAGGTTGCAATTTATATTCGGTCTCAAAACTCCAGGGCTGCCCGATGGATTAAAGAAGGCGTTCAAATAGAATTTCATCTCAGCTGCAGTACATAGACGCCTACCGACATCACCTGCTCAAACCAAATGTAACATACTTATGTCTTAAAAGAGTGAGCTTGCTTTGATGACATCAGTTCATGAAGAAATCTCAAAATGGGATCAGTCAGTCCTAATAGAAGCAGATTCATGTCGGATCTCCATCAATCATTCTGTGTCTTTGACAAACAACCAAGTGTGACATAATCTCCATTGCCAAACAGTACAACACGACCATACCTCGTGTTTTGCGGATGCAAGAAGACAAGAAATCCATGTTGGTCGAGAAGTTGAAAGCTTTGTTCCAATCAGCATCCCTAAGATGGAGATTTCGACACAAGAAAAAAAATCAAGAATTCTATAAACCAAGAAACCATTTCCCCACAGATTCTAAGATCCAAAAACTCAAGCTTAATTATTACAACCTCGGAAGGCAAGCAGAACCCAAATACAAAAAGCAAGAGTTGCATTGATCAAATCAACTTTCTAATCAATCGAGAAAACCCAGAAAATCAACTCACGGGTCTTTGACACAAAATTTTCCTCTGGTGGCGAGCTCGCGATTAAGAACAACGGTGGTGTTGGAGAGTTTCCTGTAAATAATCTGAGTGACGAGGGGAAGAACAGCCGGATTGTCGAACTGATTGTAGTCATCGACATTTTGGCCATTAACAACACGACAACAAGAAACCAACCACGAAATCAGGATCGCCCATCTGATAATTGAGCCCGGAGCGAGCCATTTGCACCTGTTCAAGCTCATACTGGATTGAAACAGCATCAAGACAAAACAGGAAGTAAAGAATCTGATGGGGTTTCGCTTGAAGGGTTGGTGAGGTGTTTTTAGAGGGAAGGAGTGACCAAATCATGGACCGAACTCATGACATTGTGGGGTTTAACGAGAGAAACGTGGGATTGGTAAGAGAAATGAAAGAGAAGAAGACGAAGAATGAGAAGAGGAAATATGGAAAATGCGAGAGTTGGGTTTCATTCGTTGTCGACGGCGACGACAACGTGAAACGGTCGTCACAGTCAACGCTCTTGTTCCATCTCTGTGTTCTTTATGCCCTCTCTCTCTCTCTCTCTCTCTCTCTCTCTCTCTCTCTCTCTCTCTCTCTCTCTCGTATGATATTTCGACTACCAAGATTCAAGTCTTTATTGCCAAAAATTGTATACGAACATAATATTCGATTGGACAATTCTCGCCAATTTTCGCTGCTTGATTGATTACAAAAATCCACAAACAAACAAAAAATCTTCTTGGACATTGAATTATAACTATTTATAAATCCAATAGAAAATGGTAATTTCCAGAATTCGTATTAAAATATTTTATTATATTAATTATTTTAATCTAGATTTGGATTTTGAGTACTTTATTTAGATAAAATTATATCTATACAAGCTTTAGTTTAGATGCATTTTGATATAAATATATATATATATAATTATTATTCGATTGGATTTGATATTAATTACATCTTTCTTACCATAATTTTCTTTTGGAAAACCCTTCCAAGATGAAAAAACTTTAAGTTAATTTTTATATTCTAATAAATAAATGGACCTTAATAAAATATATTCTTAAAAAAATAAATACAGCTATACTTTTTTTTTTGTCACGTCTAGAGAGTTTAAAGTGAGGCAATGACAAATTGATGTGCAAGTGAACATTTCCTTAATTATGCATGGAAAAGTCAAATAAAAAATGAAATAGGAATATTATTAATAAAAACATGCATATATATATATATATATATATTACATGTCTATTAATGTCCCTTTTTAGAATGTTTAGGCCAATAAAATTGGAACATATGTCATTCCTGCATCACGACTAATATCTTACATTTGTCTACCCGAAACCTTATTAATGCCAAACAATTAAAAAGAATACTGAACTCCAACCGATTACGACCAATTTTAATTATTAAAATACAATATTTACTAATTTATTTTTTAAATTAAAACGGTTTAATCTAATAATTTTTAATATAAAAAAATAATTTCAACGTTTTTATGATTTTTAATATTTATAATAAATTATTATGCCCATTCAAATTTAGAATTGTTAGAGAGAGATTTTGTGAACCCCTGACGCCTAGTTTCGATGTTTGCTTTACGATGGTGTAAGAGCATGGATTTCAAAAAAAAAAAGCAATATCTTAGGTAAAATTCGTCTCCATTTCTTAAGTAATCAAATAATTTATTTCTCCTTGCATAAATAATTTTAAAAAATTAATCCACTACGTGTGCTCGAATTTATGTTTAGTTTTAATTTAAATATTAAATAAGTTTAAACAAAAACAGGGTTTCTGGGTTGGTAAGCGGCAACCAGCTGCCATCGTAATTTGACTTGGCTTTATCCTTCGATCATGGTGAGCTCGTCGTCTTGTCCGCCCCCCCTCTCTCTCTCTCTCTCTCTCTCCGGGTTCTGCTTTAAAGCTCCACAGCCATGAAACCCATCTCCAAAATCGATTCCTCATGAGCAATTCCACATCAGGTTCGACTATTTCTCCTTCTCTGTTTCGTTTTTGCTTGCGTTTCTTCGCAACTTCGATTCTGACACAGTAAGAGATATCTTCTGTCGTTGTCATGCAATACATGCGTAGCGTAGATGTGTATGTGTATCAGTGTATGTATATGTGCACTCGCACTTGTTGTCTCTCTGTATATGTATATGTATCCACTAGAAGATCCGGGTTGAGGTTGAAATGTGCATACATTGTCTGGAAAATGGGTTTAAAAGGATTGTCGACATGATTCCGAAGAAACGCAGACATTATGCGAATGAATTGCAGCAAAGAAATGATGGGTTTCGAGTAATTTGTTATGTCTGATCCCTAAATGTCTTAATCAGGCAATTTAATTCAATTTCGTATTGGTTCTTATAATCTGGTTTTGTCCGTGTTCTTGTCGATGTTATTGATTCGAATGTGGCCTCTGGTTGAGTCGTACAGTGAGGAGGCTCGTTTCCTCAAAGGCCATGAAGTGTTTTTACTTCAGCAAAGAGAGATCTGAGGATGAACCTAAGCCAAGGAAGTTGAATTCATCACTCAGATCTTCGGCGTCGATGTCGAATTCAACGGAAGGCCTCGGGAGAGGATCGGGATCCGATTTCAGCTCTCGGAACATTTCGGAAACCAGCACAGCTTCTTCGGCTATGACCCCATTCGCTGATTTGTCCCGGAAACACAGTAACAATCTCAGAATGTTCGAGCTCGATGAGCTCAAGATGGCTACAAAGAACTTCAGCCGGTCTCTGATGATCGGCGAAGGCGGGTTCGGCGGCGTGTTTCGGGGCATGATTCAATGCCCCGAAGATTCCCGTAAGAAGATAGAAATCGCCGTTAAACAGCTCAGTCGAAGGGGTTTGCAGGTAAAGCTTTTGTCTCAAATATCCGATCTCTAATACGTCTATCTCGATTTCTGACAAACTCGTGATATTTACAGGGGCACAAAGAATGGGTGACGGAGGTAAATGTTCTGGGAGTTGTGGAGCATCCGAATCTCGTCAAACTGATCGGATACTGCGCTGAAGACGACGAGAGAGGGATTCAACGTATACTTGTTTACGAATATGTACCAAACAGGAGCGTTCAAGACCATTTGTCGAACCGTTTTCTCGTCACTCCTCTACCATGGTCCACGAGGCTGAAAATAGCCCTAGACACAGCTCGAGGGCTCGCCTACCTTCACGAAGGAATGGAGTTTCAGGTCTCTCTCTCGATCCGAGCAAAGATAACTCGTTTCGGATAAACATGCCACGAGTCTCGACCTTTACGTTTCGTAATATCTTTCTTCCGCAGATCATCTTTCGGGATTTCAAGTCGTCAAACATACTGTTGGACGAGAACTGGAACGCGAAGCTCTCGGATTTCGGATTGGCTCGGATGGGCCCGTCGGAAGGAATCACCCACGTCTCTACTGCGGTATAGCATTTTCTCTTTTAAAAAGTGTGAGGTGCATAAAACGCAAAAGGTTCTTAAAATCGAAACATTAGATTTTTCCGTTTTTCTGGAAGATGTAGTTGGGTCAAAATACCGAAAACTTCTGTATTATAAAAAAAACCTTAAAACCATATTATAACTATTTCAAAATTCAAAGTATTTATATTTTTAATAATATATTTATATTACCAAAATAACCCCTCGGGCAGGTGGTCGGGACGATCGGTTATGCGGCCCCGGAGTACCTCCAGACCGGGCATCTCACGGCGAAGAGCGACGTGTGGAGCTATGGAATCTTCCTATATGAGCTCATAACGGGAAGGCGGCCTTTCGATAGGAACCGCCCGAGGAACGAGCAGAACGTGTTGGAGTGGATAAGGCCTCACCTTTCCGACATCAAGAAGTTCAAGATGATCGTGGACCCGAGGCTCGGAGGGAACTACTGCCTCAAGTCCGCGTTGAAGCTTGCGGCAGTGGCCAACCGTTGCCTGATGACGAAGGCGAAGTCGAGGCCGAGGATGAGCCAGGTGTTGGAGATGATAGACAGGATTGCGGAAACATCATCATCACATGATGGAGTCGAGGCATTGCCATTGATGAAGAGCTTGACACCGAAAGATGCCTTTGAGGCATCAAGAAGAGAGGGGGCCAAGAGAAGGTTCGTGGAATTCATCGTTGGGGAAAACGGTTGCCCTAATTTGATGTCTTCGTTCGGTTCTGTACATTGTAAATGATCACATCTTTTTTGCCTTTTTTTTTAAAAAAAAAATCTGAATTTGAGATCAATTAGAGAGTACGACATGCTCTGTGGATGTTTTGGTTCTGGTTGGGATCGAATTTGACATAAAAATCTATATATAAAATTGACAGGAAAATGTAATTTTTAGAAAAATAATATTTTACTGATAAAAATAAAAATGGGAAAACTAAATGGGCCAGATCCAATATAAAAAACCAAAGGATATAGTTTTCCTAAAAGAAAAGAATCCGAAAATAATCAAACCGAACGTAAATGAAAATGGAAATGTCCGTGTTGTTTCTGTGTGGGATTTTTATGTCAGAGTTTCAGATTTTTTTCGCATTTAATTTTATTATAACTATTCCATTTGTCTCAAAGATTTTCATTTTCCTTTAATTTTGTAAATATTTTTATATCTAATTCAAAATTAAATAATTTAATTAATAAAAATGATAATTAAACCTGTTTTTAAACTGAGTTTGATTTAAAATATTATAATATATTATTCGATTTGGTGTTTGATATTTGAAGCTAAATGGCCCAACCCCCTCCTCTATTTCTCCTCGTATTAATAGACAAATCGGTAGGTGACACGTGGCTAAGTATTTGCCCCAATCAAGGACGATAAATAATCGAACCGGAATTAGATTTGAAGGTTATTCTTCTTCTTTTTCTTCTTCTTCTTCAATTCGCTTCCGTTGAAGCCAGAAATCCTGAGAGGATCGCGGCACATCTAGTTTGTGTAATCTGTATATTACAGAAAGCTGAGATATGGGATGCTCTGCTTCTCTTCCCGGTAAATTTCTCTCCTTTCTGGGTTCGATGTTTTAAGTGTAAATCCGTTGAAATCTGCCGAATTCACGATCATGATAGATTAGCGTCAGAGTACCCGTGATTTTGGGAGGTGAGAAATTTTGGTCTGGTCTTAGCAGGATCTGGAAATTGGGGGTTTCTGATGATCTGTTCTGAATTAGGGTTTCCGTGTGTGAGGAAATGGATACATCGAGCTCTCTAGTGATTCTTTGAGACTGTGTTGTTATGTTTCAGATAGGAATTCTGGAGGATTAAGTGGTCTTAACAGTTCAGAAAATGCGCCTCCAACGGATGCCAAAAATCTGCGCGTCAAGGTGAGGTTTTTTTATTTATGTATTTGTGGGTTTTTATTCTCTCTCAACTGAGATTGTTGATCTGGTAAAAGTTAACTTGGATTTTTAATTATGTAAATTTGATTGATACTTGGAATCTCGGATTTGGTGTTTTTTTTCATGATATTGTCTGTTATCTTCACTTACAATTAGCAGCATGGAAGAAAAAATTTGGAGGTTTGCTACTTGTAGTTTGATCAATGATACATATGGGAGTTGTTGCTTCTTTGTAAAGTAATTTCTAATGCTAAATGAGGAGACGGGATTTTTCTGTGGGTCTTCTTCTAGTCAGCTGAGCAATGTTTTTCTGTCGTGTATGTTAATCCGGTGCCAGAAAGTTGTTAACTTTGCAGTTCACTTGAGTGCAGTTAGTCCTCTTAGGAGATTCTGGTGTCGGTAAAAGCTGTATTGTCCTCCGGTTTGTTCGTGGTCAGTTTGATGCCACATCAAAGGTAAGTAAAGCCTTGTTAATTGTTCAATATTACTTATCCCGTCTTTCCTTACGAAATCACATTCTGATCTGTTGCATGTGAACAGCTATAACAGTATTCACATCGATTTTGATCTCAATTAAAATAATCTCTTTCAGGTCACTGTTGGGGCTTCATTTTTGTCCCAAACAATAGCTTTGCAAGATTCTACAACGGTTAAGTTTGAAATATGGGATACAGCAGGGCAAGAGAGGTATTAATGCCGTTCACACAACTTGTCACTGCTTGGTTTATTGGAGCTCCTGTCATATGGTCGTTAGGACTTAACGAGCATTCTCTCTCTTTCTCTCTGTAGGTATTCTGCACTAGCTCCGCTATACTACCGTGGAGCTGGAGTTGCTGTTATTGTTTATGATATAACAAGTCCAGATTCGTTCAAAAAAGCTCAGTACTGGGTTAAGGTATGTCTTTACAGTTTCAATAGTTCTGACTTTTTCGACTGACTTATAACCTCATGTTTTATTCTGTCATAACGTGATTAAGTATTAACCCTATTGATGTCTATAACAAAGTGTGTCCTAATGGCAGAAAACTAATTGATTTCCTGGAACCTATATGTTTATTTTTAGCCTGAATATTAATTTGCAGAAATATCGTGTGTACTGTAAGTCTGTAACCCTAGAAGAGTAGATCAATACTATAAATTGAAATTATAGCAACTAGAAGGAAATATTATTCTCTCATTCCTCCTACGTGGGAACTCTTTCCTCTTGTTCTAATAAACAAGCAATATCGCTTACTGATTCCTGATATGAGAAAATAAAGCACATGGTAGCTGAGAAGTGTGTTTGAGTTGAGTTTGTTTTTGGATTTGTCTTTCACTCAGATTCCGAAAGTTGTGCGACTTGCCATATTTTGGGACAGTGGTTTGTTGGATAGGATACGAATTATCAATCTTGTCGTTAGCTTTTGACATTGCCACAGTAGCACGAACATGCAATGTTACTCGTGTGGAAAATAATATTATTCAATCTGAACTTCTTGTTTACTGCGCCCCTTAAATTTAACAGGAACTGCAAAAGCATGGAAGCCCAGACATAGTTATGGCTTTAGTTGGTAACAAGGCTGATCTTCATGAAAAGAGAGAAGTTTCTGCTGAGGTTAGTCTGAAACCCTGCAACAAGACTCCATCACATTGTACATTCCTTGTGTTATTAGTTCTTCCCACGTATCACAATCGCGTATGTTTCTTGAAGGATGGGGTTGAGCTTGCGGAGAAAAATGGCATGTTCTTTATCGAGACTTCAGCAAAGACTGCAGATAACATAAATCAGCTTTTTGAGGTACATTCTTTTATTTGCCTCTTCATACGTTGTTTGATTGTCTGTCAACTGCATTTCACAAACTCGTATGGTCCCATATTAAAAATTACTAGGGAGAAGTAGAGTATTGATTAGCACTAGATCTACATTAGACTGTTGATTCTGCAAATATAGGCTATAGCTTCGATGCACTTGATTTTGTTTTCTTTTCCAAAGTTACTTAAGCTTCCACATATGGTTACATTCGCATTACGAGCATGCTTGATGGGTTAAACCCGGGACGGAAATAAATTATCCGTATCGATGTAAAGAACTGCAGTATGATTTTTGTTTTGGTAAAGGGTATTCTTTTAACTAACAAACAAATCTCCAAAGCTATGGTTTGAATCCATGACTCTTTGAAAGGGAAAAAGATCTCGAACCATTGTGCCTACGAGCTTCGTTTTGGGATTTGATCTATTGCTTTGTTGCACTAACCTAACAGGAAATCGGCAAGAGGCTTCCACGGTCTCCTCCATCGTGACGATCTAATGACATAAATGTAGTCTTTTAATGTATATTCCATATGTGAGTGTATTTTCTTCTGCGTGTGCTCTCTATTATCATCGTTATTCTTCTTCACATTATATGTGAAGACTTCGGCTTGGAGAAAAAGCTTTGTAAAACCCATCATTTTTAATCTAATATTGCTGCCTATTTGGTTATGGAGAGGATTGTTGTCATTTAGGGGTTGGCAAAATTTTCTGAAACCCTAAACCCGAAAAATGGCATTGTCATTTTGTAGTTGAGTGTTGGGATTTTCATTACTTTCTGTCGCTTTCGCCCGAAATTTTTGATACTTAGCTCGCTGGTCGGGTGAATACTTGAGGGTCTGTTACCCGCCCCTACTTGGGAGACCGCATCTACCGATGGCATGTAAGCCTCGATCCTAACTCCTAGCGATGCCACTGCTGTTGTAGTATGGTTTCGGAATTCGGGTCTTTCTTCGTATCGATTGCTCTATCATTGTGTATGCAGTTCGTGGATGCAGAGACGTTAGGTGCATATAATATCGTTTTTGTTTGGGACTGCATTATTAGAATATGGTTCTCTTACGAGTTCATAGTTTCAACATCATCGACTTTGATCATTTCAAACTTCAGCATTCAAACCCACATCTTGTCCTCCACTTTCCCTTCACTTCCTTTCGATTTTAAACGCACATGTGTCCGAACCAAGACAAAGTCCGTCAAATCAAAGACGAAACCAAGTGGATGGTTTACGAATATTTAAGATTTGATCCCTCCAAAGGTGTAGACTTTGGTGGTGGTGCCTGTTTACTTTTCCCCCCATCTTGTTTCCTTTCGTACTAAACCCTTTGAAACCCTGATCGAGCACCATCTTCTTGTTGATCCGGTCAATAAATTTCTCGATTTCCTCAACTGGGTCTGTCTTATTCCTGTCGAAGATTCTGAAATTTCCTGTTGATTCGCCTTTGCTTCTTCTAGATTTGGGGTTTCGAGACAGAAGATGGGAATTACGAATGACTCGGAAGGCAAGCTAATGAGTCGGCTCGTTGACTCAGTGAAAGAGATTTCCGGGTTGTACGGGTGTAAGGGTGTTTTCAAGAAGGCGCATGGGGATCTGGTCCGAAGGATCAAGCTTCTTAGCCCTTTGTTCGAGGAATTGAGAGACGGCGATGTGAAGCTGAAAGACGAAGAAGCTCGAGGGTTCGAGATTTTGAGAATTGCTTTGGATTCGGGTAAAGAGCTTCTTCGATCCATCAATGGAGGAAGCAGGTTGTATCAGGTGATTCTTCGACCCGTTTCTTTGCCGAGACCTGCTATATCTGTTTGGTTGCTGAAGAAGTGATGCAATTCTTCGGTTTCCTATTTTCTATGTATGGAAATATTTGGATATTCAGAGATCAGTGTTTAGGGCTCTGGCTGTTTATAATTAGAAAATCCTGGGAATTTAGTCGTCTTGGAGATTGATAACCAGAAATTGTGATTGTGTTCGTCATGACTTGAAATGGATGCTACTTCACTGTGTTTGGGGACAAATGCTGGAATCACGTTGGACAAGTTTTCGAGGAATCGAAAATTTTGGGCAACAAAACTTGTTGGTTATGGCTATTATGAATAAGATTCGTTAATCTAGCTGATGTGTTTTCCTTCTGGTTCTCTGCAATGGCGGAAAAAAAACACCTCAAGAACTGTGGTTTTTAACTTTTTCTCTTGTTTTGAGACCGTGGAGTCACCCGAGATATTGTCCGAGAAGAAGAACTTGAGTCTCTTTTCTTTGTTTTCTTTGTGTTTTCCGCGAGCAGGTCTCTTACAGGGATTCTTTTGCGGATAAATTCCACCAGTCGACAGCAGAAATAGAAGCAGCCTTGAGTCGGATTCCTTATGATAAGCTAGAGTTAACAGAGGAGGTCCGAGAGCAGGTAGGTCTGAAGGAATTGGCTTTTCATGATAATAAGCAGACATAAATCTTTCAAATTCAGATACCCATCTGTATATTGTTGTATAAAACCGAATTTTTACGCATGCTCTCCAACAGGTACAGCTTCTGCATTCGCAGTTCAAGAGAGCAAAAGGAAGACAAGGCGAATTTGATCCGCAGCTTGAGCGTGACCTAGCCATGGCACAGGATGTAGAGGAACCCGATCCTAAAGTAATCAAAAGACTTTCACAAGAACTACAACTTAGTACCATCGATGATCTGAAGAAAGAGTCGCACGCAATACACGAATATTTTCTCTCACGTGACGAGGAGCCGGGCGAGTGTTTCAAGAAGATTTCATTGCTTCTTAAAAGGCTTGTCGATTGTGTAACAATGGAAAGTTCAGAAGCCGATACATCTTCCGGCAACAGCATCATGCTCAGGCATCGGTCTCCTGTTATACCAGATGATTTTCGATGCCCGATATCCCTTGAACTGATGAAAGATCCCGTAATTGTCTCCACTGGACAGGTTCTTTCTCCTGCTCTGTAGTAAGGGTTTTTTTTTTTTACTTATTTTACTGTTTTTAGCTTATTATTATGAACTTGCAGACTTATGAGAGATCATCGATCCAAAAGTGGCTCGACGCTGGACACAAAACCTGTCCGAAAACGCAACAGACACTTCTGCATACCGGTTTAACACCTAATTACGTGTTGAAGAGCCTCATTGCTCTGTGGTGTGAGAGCAACGGCATTGAGCTTCCAAAAAACCAAGGGGGTTGCAGAACAACAAAACCCGGAAGCAGCTCTTCGGACTGTGATCAAGCATTTGTCTCTGCATTGTTAACGAAATTGGCCGATGGTGATACCGAACAGCAACGAGCTGCTGCTGGTGAACTGCGGTTACTGGCCAAGAGAAACGCAGATAACAGAGTGTGTATCGCTGAGGCTGGAGCCGTCCCTCTCCTCGTAGAGCTTCTGTCTTCCCCAGATCCTCGGACTCAGGAACATGCTGTGACGGCCCTTCTCAATCTTTCGATAAACGAAGGTAACAAAGGAGCGATTGTCAATGCTGGAGCGATACCCGATATAGTAGAGGTGCTGAAGAATGGTAGCATGGAGGCTAGAGAGAATGCGGCCGCTACCCTTTTCAGTTTATCGGTTATAGACGATAACAAAGTTGCGATAGGAGCAGCGGGTGCTATCCAATCCCTTATAAGCTTGCTCGAGGAAGGAACCCGAAGAGGCAAAAAAGACGCAGCCACCGCTCTTTTCAACTTATGCATCTATCAAGGAAACAAGGCGAGGGCGGTTAAGGGCGGAATCGTCGAGCCTCTGATGAGATTGCTGAAAGATGCTGGAGGAGGAATGGTGGATGAGGCATTGGCAATTCTGGCGATTCTCTCGACGCATCAAGAAGGGAAAAACATGATCGCTCAGGCAGAGCCGATCCCAGTTCTGGTCGAGATCGTGAGGACGGGTTCCCCGAGGAATCGGGAGAATGGGGTGGCGGTGCTGTGGTATCTGTGTGTGGGAAACGTGGAAAGGTTGAAGATAGCAAGAGGGGTTGGCGCAGATGCAGCTTTGAAGGAGCTTTCAGAGAATGGAACAGACAGAGCAAAGAGGAAAGCTGCAAGCTTGTTAGAGCTTCTTCAACAGATTGAGGATGTAACTACTGATCCTTGAAGCCTCTCTGGTTTTGGGGATTTAGTATAAAATCTGTGTAGATTTGTTGTATAATTAATTACAGAAGTTCAACCTTGTTGTGTATGAAAGCTTGACTGTACATATATGAAGAACGCCTTGGATAATTTCCTTTTAAGATCCCAATCATCATGTTCAAAATCAAAATACATCCCTAAACCCTGTTCTTTTGTATCAAAAGAACCAGAACAGACTCTAAACCTTAAAGCCAAACCCTAAGCGACTCCACCTACTCACGCGAGCAGAAGAGGTAGGAGAGGATCTTACCAAGCTCAAGTCTCGGACAGTGACTTGTTCGTCCGAGTTCTACTCCGAAACTTTCCTACTCTTGCAATAGAAATATAGATTTTCAAGACTTTGATGATATCAGACCCTAAACTCGTGCCTCTCAAATCCCGGGACTCAAAACCCATCGTATCCATATCGATCAAATACCAACAGGGTGACACTCGTATATGGCAACTGCTCGGTCGTGGAGACGATGCGAGAAATACCAAACATCATTCCGACACGGCGATACGAGAGGTTAAGAGACGAGGCGAGGAAAGAGATGAAAGGAACAAAGCCAAGGCGAGACGGTTATCCACGGGTACAGGTACGCCAACCTACACTCTAAATCCGAAGGTCAGGTTCTCACTATCATGAAATCCATATCCATCTCCTCGTAGCCAAATTTCCGAATCTTGGATACCCGACTCAATTCTCACAGATTGAATCGAGTCCTCGTAAATACGGGTTTCCTGCACCGATCTTTCGACCCTCTTTCCTCCAGAAGACGGAGGACGGCATAAAATTTCCAAACATTTGATTGACGTTTGCACCTGCAACCAGACGTTAACATTACAAGGCTCTGCACAATTACGACTTCAAATTACAATTAATAGCATATTAAAAGTGTAATAAAACTGGAACAGACTTCGAACAGTGTGGCCTAAAACCATAATCTGCCTTCACTCACCAACCAACATGAATCATAAGAGCTCGAAGAGGATAACAAGAATCAAATACACAAAAAAGAAAAGGGCACACACAAAAGGAAACAGATCGAGCAGAACGCTCTATTGGGCATCACGAGGATTTAACAGATCAGCCGACTTTTTCCATAAAAGTCTCTATCAATGTGGAGCCATTGACGATTTTTGTGGTTGCGACGATTAAATCGTATGCCATTCCTTCCTGTTAAAGATTATGCAGAGGCAAAAAGCTGAGACCGGCAAGCGATATTCCATTGGTTATGAAAAACCAAACCGATCTGAACCGAATAACATGTAACTGTATCCGAGCTGAATTCAATATAGAAACTGAATGGGTAAACTGAGAAATCCGTGTCTTTAGGAAAATGAATAGTTTTATCAAGAAAAACCTGAACCGAGTAGAATTTAATATAAAAACTAAATGGGTGTAGTTTTTCTAAAACCAAAATAATTGAATCCGAACATAATCGAACCAAAACCCGAAATGGTCATCCCTAATTGGCGGTATATCTAGAAAGCTAAGTGAAGGAAATAATGATTGAGCTGATAAACTCATGAAGTCTGCATACCTGAGAGCTAAGATACCGCAGAGCAGCGATTTCAGCAAACGTCACACCTCCGATGAATACCACAAGTACGAGTGAGCGTCTTCCATCAGCTACCCTGAAATGCCTTACATAACGTCACATCACTTTGTTATCAGCAACTCGTTTATCACTTCAAGTGAATCAACCAACTAGGGGTGGACATTTTGGTTCGGGGATCTAGTCTCTAACCGATTAAATGAGTTTCGATTTGGTTTTGCTTTATTGGTTAAAACAGAATGGTAAAAACTTAAGAGAACCGATCAGTTTTGGTACAGTATGGTCCGGGAGAAATCGAACAGAATTTCGTTTTGCAAAAAAATAGTAAAAAATTTTAAAGGGAAACAGAACCAAAAACTTAATCAAGTATGTATGATTGATAGAAATCGAATTGAACTGAATCGACCCCATCAGACTAGACCAAACCGGTAATAGAAACAATATGTATGATTGAGAGATTAACAGAAAAAGAATGCATAGTGAAAATCGATCTGAACCAAGCCAAACCATATGTCATACGGTTCTAATTTGGTACAAATTTTGTAGAACAGAAAAAATCGCTCCCAAAACACCCACTCCTAAATAAAACAGCATGACTGTATTTCTTTAGCAAACGAAATGGTCAATGAGACACTTACCCATTGGAAGCTCCATGTAACGAGTCTACTGATGGACTGCTTGGGATGCCACTCTGCGAAGATTTATGGTACCAAGTAAATATAATTGCAAGCACCAAAGAGAAGATACGAGAGCTAAAAAATTTTAAAAAAAAATAAGATTATTTTTTAAATTTTCAGTTGAAGAAAGTGCGATTACTCTCTTAGTCTCCAGATGTGGTCCTGGTAAGAGCTTCAATATTTCTTCCACAGGACGCCTGCAAGGGTCAATTTACACCATTAATAGAACCATAGCCATTCTGCATTATCATATACCCGACATAAAAAAAAAAACTAAAACGCTACATAACAAAGAAACTCCTAATTTCTCATCCACAACATGATTTTATACCGACTTGAAAACTTTATTGTGTTTGTTTTGTCAGCATTTCTCGTTTACCCCGACAGTGACAGTAGGAAAAATCAAACTCCCCCCCTTCACCATACAACTACCAGTAGTAAATAGTTCACTCAAATGCGGTGTTAGTGCAAGTTTTCACTTCGCCTTCCACATAAAAGGTTCAACAATGCACAAAGCCGTGTCTGACAAGAATTCAAGCTCTGTTCATGTTCATGGTAATGCAGGAAAGCCAAAATGCACGGATCGCTTGCATGAACATTTTTTGGCGAGAAGAATGTAAGAACATAATAACACTCACCATCCAGATCGAATAGCTTGTTGGACAAGACGAATGCTGAGTGGAGCATATCCAGAAAAGACATACGAAATGTCATTGGGGCTGCAGAACAAGAAAATATTCTCCACAAATTACAACTCAAAACTTATGTAATACTTCTTTTTTACAAGAAGTGTTGGTGCAAGCACTAATAAATCCAGAGAGGCACACACATGGAATGCATAGAAAACCTTATGACAGCACAAAACGAGAAAAACAAGAGAAAGATAATCATGATACATTCACCAACATGTAAAATGCTATCATAAAATTCAATCACTGCCTCATCCAACACAAATGAAGTGGGTGAACCATGTATTGAAAAAATCCAAACCCTCATCCATCAAACACAATTTGCATGCACAAGAATAAGAAATCAGTAAATGCCTCTTCAGTTTCAGGACAGCAGAAGAGGAAGAGGTTTCAAGTGGCATGATTTGCATTCAAGGGCCTAAATTTAATAATAAAATTTTAGGGATGGGAACATCTGGACTCACTAGGTAACCTCAACCACCGTAACAATCATGTAAAAGAAATCCAGCATGCTAGTTATGTTCTATTATCAAGACTAAAATATTGATTTGGTAAGAGGATATATGAATGAAAAGAAAATTACTTTGCTGTGTCCGTATCTTCAACTACAAGTTGCAAAGAACGTTTCACAGTCTGCCAGTTGCTTTTAAACTCCTGCAGGCCCCAATTAGTGGTATCATAAGCTATAAGAATGCCTGACTTACCTTATTATAGAGAAATTTTTATTAAAAAAACTGCTATATAGGGAGGCCAAGAATAACAAACCTGTTTCTTGAACAATCCCGCCTTTTCTAGATTGTTCAATGTGACAATATGCTCAAAGCCATAACTGTGGAGCAGCTCCCTTCTGCAAGATGAATCCATAAGATAACATACGTTAGAAAGAAGATGAAACGTAAACAGAATATCAGAACGGTTGAAGGGAGAACGACTTGCCTTAAATAATCAAAATGTTTTTTCGGCAACCCTGAGTTTGTAACAGAGAATAAGACTAAAAGACGTAGGACACTAGTGAGCGGTTCCTGCTTATGGATCATCTCTTCTATGTACTCAAAGCATCTGCATTTATAAAAAAAATAGTTATAATGGATAGTGTCACAAAAATCGGTATTTCCACAACGCAATCAATCCAAAAAAAATCGAACACCAATGTAGCAGAAGGCATCAAGAACTTTTCGATAATACGAAAGTTTTTACGTCAGAATACGACTTACATGTCATAAGTTTGGGACTCAACAAATGTGTGTTCCATGTCAAGTTGTGAAAGAAAAGACTGCTTGGATGTGAACGTCGTCAGGTGTTGGGCAAGATTTATGTGTCTCTAGAAAAAATCAAAACCAATCAAAGTTAAAATATAACTCATCTTTAGTTGAACCATCCACCAGATATAAGCAAAGGAAACAAAAGGTAAACAAGACAACACTTACTGTCATCTCTGGCAATGAGTTAAGCTTTTTGACGAAGTCCTTTAGTTCAGAAACTGTCTGGGTCTGTATCATATTAAAAACACTCCATCAAAAATTGGGCATCACTAATACCCTAAGATGGAATAATTCTTAAATAAGCTGATCACTATTTCCTAAGACATAACAGTCTATATCATTTCAATCACTCGTAATGAGACTCATGAACATGACAGCCTTCAAAGAGCTCTCTCTTGATCAATGAATAAGAGATTTAAAACCAAAAATGTGTGGACCATAACCTCTACGACAGAACAGAAGATAATTCCCTATAAGCTTCAACTTGGCAAAATGCCTCTATGCTTCATATCATCAAGACAACAGTAAAATGCAACATGTCTACCTAAAGTGCGAGGTCTACACACGTACAGTACTAATTTCAGAGTAGTCCTGCTTCATGGATGTTGCCTTCTGACGTAGAACCTGCAATCATACTGCGGCTGGAAGATAAGAGAACAGAATCCAATTGATACAGGAACGAAAGCCGAAAGGGCAAAAGTCAACCTGTACAACCACTTCAAAGTTGAGATCCCTGGTCTCCTTGAACAACTTGTCACTGGAAATTTATCCAATCGAAGAACAAACTATTATGCCAAATTAAAGGGAAAATTTGAGAAAATAACTATGACAAGAGAAAAGAAGACACTAGAAACATCGTGGAACGTGAAATTTTAGTCAGTAATAAACTACGACTTTCAACTAACATTCGTAAATACCTCCTTGCAATCTAACTATCACAGACAAACAGGAAAAAAAAGGTGATTTGGAAGATTTACTCCAGCTATTGATTTAAGAAGATCCATTATGTGCATAAGCGTAATCAACATCACAAAGTCCATGATTATGTAGAACCATGCATCTCCAACAGAAGCAACATACATATCCTTGGTGTTTATCCCATCCAAGATAACTTTCTAGCTCTATGACAAGCATCATACAGTCGTGCATTTCAAAAACTTCGATCTCCTGTCTTATGTGGTCAATGGACTTTTACACATGAGCAATGGCTAACCTTGAATTAAGGGGAACTTTCATCTTTTTTCCTTCCTGTTGGACACCCATCACAGATGAGTCAACTTCAACAGCACCATTACTGATATGCAAAAACTGTAAATTCGTCGGAGTCAGTTCACAGAAAATCCAGTTAACAACAAAACCGAAAAACTTAATTCAAATGTAGGCACTCTTGTTGGAGATCATTACCAACCAGTGAAACCAAATGGTTCCAAACCATGGTTTAACCTTTCCAAATTCCAGAAAATAAAATATAAATCCACCTCCGCCAGTTGCTAAATAAAGGTACAACCTAGCACATCAACATCCAAACTTCTAGTCCGTTCTTAGTCCCTTATTTTCAATCTTTTTTCGTCTTCTGATTCATTGAAATAAAGTGTATTTCACACGAAAGGGTGATGTAAGGTCAAATCAAAGAATAATCAGTGCAGTGATAAATGTGACCCAAGTGGAGGATTGCCAAACACTCCAAATTCAGAACGTCTGACTACTGACTAAGCTACGGAGGAAAAATTCAGAATTGTTCTCCCTAGGGTAAAAAACTCCATCCATTTGTTGCCCTTTTGTGTAAACTGTAAAGCCGTCTTTGAGCTACTTATTGCCAAAATTGCAGCATTGAGTTTGTGACATTAGTCAGGTTACCTCATCTAACAGTCCCTCATAAGTCAACTGGGACAACATTGGCGTAACCATGTCAACCTGAAATAGAAAGGTAAAAGATTTTGAACTGCCAACTACATGCATAAAGGTCAATTATCAACATCACTCAATCAGGATAACAGTTGTACTGTTTGCTCCATTTATTAACCCGAGAGTACATGAATTTCCAACTAAATTCAATGAATTTTACAGCGTAAACTATCGACCCAATACATGTTGACTCATGAATCGCAAAATGAAGATTATAAACAAAGATAATGCTGATCTGACTTCGCAAAGTTGCTTTTAAACATGACAATTCCCGGAAGTGGGTGAATGAGAAAAATCACTTAGTTCTAAGAATTTCTAATTCAGTTTTTCTTGCTCTTGAGAGCATCTGCACCATTCATTGCCAAATCAACTATTTACTTTATTAAAAAAAATTACCAACTTAACAGAAAGAACTTGTTAAGTTCACTAAAAAATCTTGCTTGCATTTTAGGAACATCTCTATATAGGTGGCCTATAGCTGCAAGAAACACAAGAAAGTCTCACCTCTCTATCCAAAAGAATAAGTGTATCTATCTCAGGCCTTCCCACCTGAAACAGGAGGACAATTATCAGAAGATTCGAAAGCAATACAACAAAAGGAATTGCAGTTATATAAGCGTGCCAATTCATTGAATAATTATAACATGCCATAAAATGTGTAAAATTTACATCAGACGAACTGACAGACTCCTCCACTTGCATGCGGTTAAGTATATCCGCAACACGAACTGATGCTTTGCCCTTTGCTCTCACTTTTGGTATAACTCCAAAAGAAAACTATGACAAGACTTAGTCACGATATAAGAATGTCTGGGCTCACAACGACATGTAAAACAAATAACAAAGCAAACCTCAAGCTCATGAATGGCCTTTGCAACATGCCAAAGTGAGCTAGGATCGCCATCAACGAGGTATTCCTGCCATTAAATAAGAGGTTAAAAAAAGAAAGTAACACTTTTAAGGCCTCTGAGTTTAAGGCCTTGGGAAAAAGAAAAAACAAAGGAACACTTCGAAGTATTTGTTAAAATGGGTCCATCATATGAGATTTCAGAAGTAATGCACACTTTTTCAGCAAGCTCAAGCTCAAAAGATATGACATCCTCATCTAGGGGAACCATGTAAAGAGGAAACTCCCTCACAGTCACCAGATTATGCACTTTTTCCTGCTCAAGAATCTGAAAGCACATGGAAAAAAACTTTAAAATCCCTAATCCTATTAAGCAAAAAGTGAACAAGCTTGAAGTACAATTAGAAGAAGAGAATTGAGGCGGTTGCATACCTTCTCACATGCAACAGATCTACGAGGCACAAAGTAAACATAGTATTCTCTCTGAATCGCTTTCGAAGTATCATTTTGAATGTGCAGAGATATGGATTTCATAAAACTGAGCTGAGAACGAACAAGGTAAACCACTTTCGTGCATTCAGTCAGAAGTGGTTCTGCTGAGAGATGCCGCAATTCCACACCATGCTCCTGTTTAGGATCAGTTAATCGGATCACAAGTCATGCATTTAATCAAATTCAACCACTGAAGCAGTGTTCTTAATCTCTGAAAATTTTCACTAAATCAATTTTCCAGGGTATTTGAATCTCGTAGTTTGAGTAAGGGACAAAATTTAGGACCTCCCTGCTTCTAAGTCTTCCATTATTACAGTTAAAATCGTTCAGACCAAAACAAGCAAACCATTACCTTCAACAGAGAAGTCTGGATAATCAACGAGAGGGAGCCACTGAGCTTTGGATCAATCACCAGACACTTATTTCCACGAATCTGTGACCAAGATCACCAAAAGAAGAAAAAAAAAACTCAGGAACCAGAAAATCATTCATGTAAAGTTCATTCCTTCCATTTCTCGATCATGCATTATTTGTTTATGGAATTCCCGATTAAGCAAAAGAAACAGGGTTTTGCTCATACGTCAGCAGATATTCCGTTATTTATGATAATTCAAGTGTTTCTCTCCATCCTGGGATTTTCCGGACAACCAAACAAGACCTTCTGAATCAATTCAACGAGAAACGAGAACTCACATCTTTAAGAGAGTTTATCAGATCCCTCTGGGACTTCTCCCTGAACAGAAAGAAAAAAGAAAGGCAATGAGAACAAACGGACAAACGATCAGATTGTTTTGTCAGAAATTCTTACACAACACGACAATATAAGAATCGAAGCAAGGCTTGTCACCTCAAGGATTTGAGATTGAGAGGAGAATTGTCTAAGTTAGGGATCTGCGCCATGGACGACGCTCGGAGATGATCGACCGGTCGAGCTTTCTCCCTTTTTTTTCCCTTCACTGTGTAATCATTTGGAGTCCACGACGAGGAAGAAGATCGGCGGTGACGATGAATTCGAAGACAAAATGGGCCCTATCTTATGGGCTTGAGCTCACCCGTACGTGGGCTTGGTGTGTTAAGAATATTTTCGCTTTTTAATTAAAAATTTTAGGTTGTTGTATTTTTTTTCCTTCTAATTTCTTGAAACAGGAGAATATATTTGGGTTTAGGGAGAACACATTTATTTTCTTCAATTACTGAAACAGAAGAATACATATAACAAATTAAATCAAACCGAATAAAGTAATAATTAATGAATCCGTTGTAAAAAAAAGAACAACCTCCAATGTAAAAAATAATTTGTTATACTTTTAAATAAAATTAAATTAATATTCAGAAAATGATTGAAAAAATCAGGAATAAAACATAACATACAATGTACAATCTCCTTGGAAAATTTTGTTAGGGTTCTCTTTTTATTCCTTTTTTTTTTGTTATTGCAGAAGTTTAACTCATAATTGTTCTCATGGATTGTTCTTATTTCAGCTTTGGTATGTAAAACACAAGGGATGATTTATAACATGTATCTAACCAGATCTATTACAAAAATGAAGGGATTATTTTTATATCTATCAACATAAAGAATATAAAAAAAATAGAGGCTTTCATCTTGAAACTTTCTTTGCAGAGTCTTGATTCAGATGGCTGTAATCCGACAACTTCATGGCTCGTTGTCTTGTTTCGATCTAATCGTAGAGGCCTTCGTCGTACCATATATCGACCAGGAAGTCCACCATCTCCTGCACAAGTCAGATGGCTGTGACAATGACAATGCTTTCGAAACCGAGCTAAAACTCAAAGCAAAAAAAAAAAAACCGAAAGAAGGGTGTTTTTTTCCTTACGGGTAAAGGGATCGGCTGAGAGAAAGGTTCATGGGTTGAGAGAAGATCTTCATAGGCCGTGGACCAGCTGCACGAGGAACAGATTGTTAAAGCACCCTTCGGTGAACTGTTTTGGCTTGTCACAGTCGAGCAAATATCGAAAGAAATTAACTTTTTCCTTCATGGAAAGTTCTTTCGATGCATTCTTGTTGATGAAAATGTTCGGCAACGCATAAGAAATGAAATGCTGTTGATAACGATCTTGAAGACGGGACAAAAGTACCTTATGATTGGATCCTTTGCGGTTTTTCTTCGTCTGGATTGGTCTCCCACCCACTTTTTCCTGTTCTCTTGCCACAACTTTGCACCTGCGAATGATAAGAAGTTCTAGATAATGATCAAGAACAAAGAATCGCACAAAAGAGTAGACTTTCACTATCAAGAACCAACGGAAATGCAACGACTAGTGGAAGCCAAGGTTATGAAATGGCTTCGTTTCTTCCCGGGCAAAGAGTAAAATAACCATTGGTTATATGTTCTGCAACTATTTGTATCATAACCACATACAAACCCGTTACCGAATAAGCAAAACCCAACGAGCGAACGACCAATAGCGACTTTAGGACAAACTGCAGGTTATGAAATTGGCTATAACCAACAGTGATTCCACGGTTTCTTAAAGCAGCAATAATCGTTCTCAGATGATGAATTCTTGGTGAACCGCAATATTCAAGGCTAAGTTTTATCTCGGTTTCTTTCGTGAATAAGAGAGACGACCCGAAAGAGAGAAAATGTACCCTGATTCACAAACGTGGTGGAGTTTCCGCTATGCTTTCCGACCGTGCTCTTCATGTATTTGACCTGCTTTGAATGCTCGAGAGGTTTGTCTTCCGTAGGAAGGCAATTCTCGGTATTACGCTCCATTTTCACCCGATCGAATAATCGTTCCCTTTTTTGAACAAACCCCGATATCCTTTAGCCACAAATACACAAGGCATCAAGGTTTACAGAGAAGCTGCTTGGCAAAAACAAATCAAATATCTATCAGTGTTTATTGCCTTTGAAGTTTGAAGACATAGAGAAAGACAGTTAGAGATCAACAAGGAGTCTTAGAGATAAAGATGAGATTAAGAATGGATAAGAACGAATCTAAAGATCTTTATCAGTTCGAGGTTATAAAGGGTCCGAGGATCTAGGATGTTACGGATCGTATCCTCTTTCTATTTTCATGTTCATACACGCATTCCAAACAAAACTTTGTGTCTCAATTACAAGTACTTCTGTCCTCATTCAGATGCCTGAAACTATACAAGAGAGAGTCTACTCTGTTCTTCGACAAGAAAATAAACAGATCCAGAAGAACGTTTACCTCATTGGCGTTCCCACATCGATAAGCTTTTTCTGAAACCTGCGACAACTCAACAAGAACAACCATGTTTTCAGAAACAACACAAGATCCTCAAATCAACAAATAAACATGGAACAGAAATCGAATCCTCCTCTGATTATATTAATTCAGAAAATGCAGGTGCATTGTTAATTCAATAATGAATTCTCACGCACACCATTTCAATTCGTGAACAAGTTTTCATCAAGCAATCAATAAACAATGATCCTGAATTACAGAACAAGGGAATTGAACAATGGCATTTACCCGGAAGCAACAAGAAGACAAACCCAGATACAGTCCAGATCCTGATCTTTTCTTCTGAGTGAAACAACCGAGAAATTTTGCCTTAGCAACGGGAAAGAACAAGAAAGAAAGAACAAAGAAGACGAGATCTGGGAGAAAACGAAAAGATTTGAGTGGCGAGAGAAAACCCTAATGCGAATGCATCAGCGAAGCAATTTGGTGGGAGAACTGAATCTGCAAATGTTTCTTCTGGGTTTAATGGATATTAGGATTTAGATTTTTAGGTTATGGAAAAAAATGTAGAAGATATTTAAAAAAACGTGTATTTTCTCTCTCTAGATCTAATAGTATCCACAACTCATACTTTATCTCTCTATCCGACGTGGATATGAATAGGAGAGAGGATTAAAAACTCCACTTTTGAAAATTCCAGTCAAACCAACCACCGTATCGTTGACTACTTTTGTCGTTTACTATTTCTAGTTGAAACCTCGATTATTATTATTATTTTCCTAGTTACAAAATAAGATCAGAGGAATATTTCTATGTTCGTTTGAAGACATCTTAAATATGAAGTTATTATAGAATACATTCTAACAATTTCTATTTTGCCCACCAAATTATGGTCGAGTGATATATCTAGTTGCGATAAAATTACTTCGAGATCAAATGTTCGATTTCACGGTGAGGAGAAGAATGGAATTAATTGCATTACTAAAGATGAATAAATAGATCGAAAATCCAGTGAATCTCCCATTTATAAATATATATATATTATATTCATCAGAAAACAACTAGATATTCGAAGAAGTATGAATCTATATAAACCAATTTTAACTAGAAAGAATATATTAAATCTCTTTGTATAGTGAAATGAATCCTTGGTATTTCATGGAGCAATAAAAAACATACTAAACTGAAAGAGATCCGTAAATGATTTGAGTAATAAGTTGTCTTTAGGAAATTGGAATGTGCCCCAAGTTTATTATTCGTCCTAGATTTATGTGTGGTCGAATAGCTCGCTCTCTCTCTCTCTATATATATATATATATATACACACTAAAACACACACATGTATATATATGTGCATATATACATACACACGCATATATATATATATAGACATGCAAGTTTGGTAATGCATGCGCAGATTATAAAAAGAGCATGTGAAAATTGGAGGAAGAGACAAAGGTACAGCATGGATTAGGTAGTAAACAGTATGGATTATTCCAAATTTGTAAACGGAAGCGTTTAGTGAGGATCTCAGTTTTCAACAAAACCCTAATCTCATAATTGAAAGAAAAAAAAGATGCCCTTGATAAAATACTATTATTCTTGTCTATTTTTTGGAAAATGGTGCATATAAAATTTTAGAACACTAATAAAATTCCACTAATTCCCTTATTAGTATATAAATATTAAGAAAACTCTTCAGTAGGCTAATTTTGTAAAACATAAGAATGGTTTAAATGAATCGAATTTGCAAGCAATCTAATGAGAAATAAACCGGAAATAATTTCATGATATAATATTGGATTTTTTAGATCGAAAACGTTTACAAAAACAATTGAATAAGGGTTTCCAGCATAATAATGAATATATTATTATTCCTATGGAGAAGAGATGCGTGTGGTGTAGTTGGACATTAATAATTTAATAGTATTAGGTAAAGTTTTTGTTAAAGTAATCAACTTGATAAATATATACCATGAAATGAATGTGGAGAAAAAGATAAGGATATATATATGTATATGTGTATATATATTTATTTGCGGAATTATTAAAAAAATAAGGGATTAATGGGGAAATGGTGGAAGAGAAAGAGGAATCCATGTGTATCCAAGAACTTGCAGACAAAATGAGCTTCAGAGATGGGAAAAGCAACCCTTTTTTAAGTGACCAGAATATGGGGTTAATTTGTGTGATGATGATGATGATGATGATGATGATGATGATGATGATGATGATGATGATCATGATCATGATGATGATGAATGTGGGGGGTGGGTGTCTAAATTCAGTGGGGGGAAAAGGGGATACAAAAGCAACTCCACGAGCAATTCCCTGTTTCCCTCTCAAAAGACTAAAGAAATTATAAGCAGAAATCTTTGCCCTAACTTTAGCCCCCTTTGCCACTTTCCATTTTTCTTGCCTTTTCGTTAGGGTTTCTTGCGGGTATTTCTTTTTCCCCCCTTTTTTCTCATCTTTTATTTTTGGCCCATACATCTTGTTTTTGCTTCCCCATATAATATTAATATCCCTCTTTCTCTCTCTTCTCAGATATATGAATGTAATGTACCTACGAATATATGTATATGTATATGTGTATATATATGTTTGTCTATCTCTCTATATATATATCTGTTCTGTCTATGCCTCTCTCTCCCTATAGCTTCCTTGTTTATATATACCCTCTCTCCTCCTTTCTGAATCTCCTTCAATCCCTCTTCACCTCTCTCTCTCCCCCCTCAATTCCCCACTTCATGTCTTTTTCGTTGATTCACATCATCTTCTCAGTTTTTTTTTTCAAGAAGGGTCATTTTTAGGGTTTCAAGAACTCCAAATCCCTCTATCAAAAGAGAAAAAGATCACCAAAGCCATGTAAATATTTGCAAAATCACATACGTCTAGATACATACATTTTCATATATATATATATATATATATATATATATATATATCTTTTCGTTGTTGCATATGATCATATGCATGGTCGTTCATTGGCTTTCATAGAATTACAGATCTCAGTGTATATAGTGCATAGTTACTTTACTTAGACTTCAACAGGCACAAAAGGGCGTTTCCATACAGGAAATGTCATGTATACACGTGTCTGTATACCATGACATATAGTTTATACATGCTTCTTTACATGTATATATGTATACATGTATGCCTGGCTCCCTGTATGCCATATGCTGAGCCCACCGGGCATCGATCGGTGGCCTCCGTGGATGGCGTATGAGGAGCCATGCATATCCTCGTAAATTATACACATACATACTCTCTCTCTCTCTCTCAGACACACATATATATATATATATATATATATATATATATGTGTGTTGTTTATCTAGAATTCTATTTTGGTAAAGGTTTTGGAATCCGTTTTTTATATTTCTTGGTTCATTGCGAAGCATGAGTAGAGGCTATACGAAGAATCTTGACCAGGTACTTGATTCCGAAACCTGTGCTTAAATTTTTTTTTATAATGAATTACTATGATATTTTTGTGATGTTTTCCAATGATTTTGTTAATACCTTCGGATTCTAGTAGAAGCTTAGCAACGGGTATTTATGTCCAAGTGATGAATCTTCAGTGTATCCTTTATTGTTACCATGAAGTGTTGAAGTGTTTGGCACGGCACCTATAACGAGGAGTCCTCTTGACTTCCATCATTTCGTCTCTTTTCCTCCTCGATACTTTGGTAATTATGTAAGTCGCCTACATTCCATTCAAATAAAAATGCTGTAATATCGGAAGCTAAATATTAATTCCATTTAAATGAAATTGGTTTTGTTGAATTTTGATATATAACAAATGGCTTTTCATCTCACGGATTTAAGAAAAATGGTGCTTTGGATTCGGATTATTCTTTTTGGATAGAAACACAATCGAACAAAAACGAACTGAATCGAATAAAAAATAAACGAAAAAACTGATTTTTTAATACGAATTTTTACCAATAAAAACGAATCCAACTCGAAATAAAACCGAACCGGAATTGAGATAAAAACTAATGGTTATAGTTTTTATATAATCGAAATAATCAAACCTGAATATAAATTAATGAATCGAATCTGAAGCGAAACCCGAAAATGGTCACTCCTAGTTGTCGATGTCGAGATCGAGATCGAGATTGAAATTGTCCCGAGTTCAAAGTTCGACAAAGGCGAGCGATGGCGAGGGCGAAGGTACGTTGATAGAGAAAGTGTTCGGCATCCACGGACCAAATCAAAACTCCAATCTCGATATTCATAGATCGGGGAGTACCAACGATTTAAAGCTTGAACTAGAACTCGATTTAATTGGACATATAATTAAAAATTGAAAATTTTCCGAATTCCCTACCATAGTACCATATAAAATAAGATAACGTGGTAGTATATATTTATTATTTTCCATCGAGAGTAACACAAATAAATTTATGCGGTGTGATATAAATAAATGTTTGGGAAGAAGAAAAAAAAAGAAAATGAATATTGGGGGGAAACCCTAGGAAAGGGCACGAGCCTGTGCTTGTAGTTATTCCAGCAACCACCCAACCACGCGTGCGACTGTTTCGACACAAACACACATGACCATGTATCCCCTGCAGATTTTTTTTTTTTTTTTTTGATAACCGGGTAATCCTAGGTCCAAAGGGCCCAGACTAATCCCGACCCACACGCACAACCGGCACCACACGTGTGGGATGTGAAACACCCGAAGGTGGCCGGAGGGGAAATCTCCATACCCTGAGTGTTGAACCCACGACCTCTTGTTCAGGAAGTGAGCTCTCAAACCAACAGAGTTGGGGGAGATCCCCTATCCCCTGCAGATTTTTTTTTTTCTGGGTACATAGATACATATATATATATATATATATATAAGTATGTGTATGTATATATGTATATGCATATGTATGCATATATTATAGGCAAACTAGCTGTTTCGATATGTCGTGTTTGGTTCGACCAGAAAATATGGGGCCTTCACGTTGTCTGTCTCATGTTTCCTGCATGGCATGCATGGAATTACTATACCTCATATATATTTTTTTTTTTTTTTTTGATAACCGGGTAATCCTAGGTCCAAAGGGCCCAGACTAATCCCGACCCACACGCACAACCGGCACCACACGTGTGGGATGTGAAACACCCGAAGGTGGCCGGAGGGGAAATCTCCATACCCTGAGTGTTGAACCCACGACCTCTTGTTCAGGAAGTGAGCTCTCAAACCAACAGAGTTGGGGGAGATCCCCTATCCCCTGCAGATTTTTTGTTTCTTTCTGTATTTTTTTATTATTGAAAATAAAATACTTATCGTAAAAGTAATAAAATGCGTAAATGCAACTTTTACTGAAACGCCGATTCCAATTGGTTAATATAATGTGGAATATTCAAGCGATAATGTGGACTGACTGAGAACTACAAAACTTATTGTAATGGAATCGTATGGAAATCGTGAAATTCAGGCGGCTGATAGAATTGGAACTCAAACATATAGTTTTATCATATGTAATTTTTTACTGTAAATTTGTAATTTCGTTGGTTCTCAAAGTTATAATTTAACTATTTAAAGAATAATTAAAGTGAACTTTTTAAAGGCCAGTTCTAGATCAATACTGTACTGTTTCTGCAAAATAAATAAATCTAATTTTACAAAATTTTCTGCAATCTTTTAATGAGCTAAATTTGATTGAATTTTATTCTTCTCACAATTTGGAAGGGAACACAGTTCATTTTATTCTTCTCATTCCATTCAATATTTATTTTATTTTATTATGTTCTGTTCTTTTATAATTGCCATTAGAAACCTTAATTCTATATATATTTTTAAAAAAAAACTCATTCAAGGTCCATTTATTCCTTCTTTTTATTCCTCTTTTTACCAATTTATTTAGTGTTTATTACTCATTCACGGGTGATGATGATTCATAATCCTAAGTATGATTAAGATATGCAACAACGTGTATTATGAATCTATATATTTTTAAAACACAGTACACAAAACCATATCCCAATCATATTTTTTTTATATTTTTTAGTTAAATAGTCGGTAGAGAAAATATATAGAAAGAAATGATGAGTTTTTCTTTTTTGCTTTGGGAATAAATTTCTGAAAATTTATTATAATAAATTGATCAAATAAAGATAAAAATAATCATATGGCGTGGCATGGACCACTAGGGAATATTATATAAATAATATTCTGTAACATTTCTCTAGATTTAATTTTACCAATCAAAGTAGGTCAAAAAGAGAATTTCAACCACCGAGGACCACGCTCCACTTTATTAATTAATTTACTTACTTTATTTTTCTTTTAAAATAATTAAGCCAATATCGTTTCATGCGACATGATGTGTAGTGTGTACGCAGATATTGCCCGTGTACGTGGTTATATATATTATATATATAGAGAGAGATCTAACAAATATAATATTTTATAATTTAATAAGAAAAATGAGGTGTGTATATATCTCAATTCATAAATACAAATCAATGTAAATTCATCAAAGATCTGCAGATTGATCCAAATTTAGACAGTTAAAACAGTGACATGGAATGAGTAACGTTTATTCCGAATTCGAACTTTAAAATTAGAGAGGAATAATATATTCCAAAATCTAAATCATCTCATTGACTCTCGATCTCGTGATTAGTTTGATGTTTTCTTCACGATATTGAATTGTAACAAATCTCGAATATTTTAAGTATTTATATGATTCCAACAAAATAGGTCTCGAAAGTGTTACTAAGGGGGCATGCCTGATAGGATGTTAGATTTTTTAGAAAAACTTCTATTTTTACACTATTTCCCCCTATTTTTTTACATTATTTTATACGCGAACACGGTCTTTAAGATTTGCATTTTACCTTAAATTAACACACGGTTTTATTTTCAATCATTTTTAAAATTTGGCGCATATATATATATATATATATGGGAATTTTCACGTGTTTTAAGAGTTGTATACGTCATCCTTTATTTAGCAAAGGAAACTGAATTGTATATTTGGATAGAATAGAAATTAGGTGGTGTCAATATTGAATTGCAACTTACCCGTAGAATTACAAGTGGGCCTAATAACCACATGTAGTGGGCCTCTAGGCCCAACATTCGCTCCAAATTCCCCAATTTCCATGATCCATCTTGTCAAGGGATGGTTCTCTTTCTCACTCCTCCTCGTTCTTTTAAAACTATAATTTGAAAACATAATATTTTTCGGACAAAATACAAATTATACTCTTTTGTTTTTTTGGGTGCATTTTATAAAAGATTTCTTTAATCTATCTTTTGAAATTTGTGCGATATGAAAACTTAGTGATTCATATATGAACGGAAAAGAAATGGATCACGTGAAAAATAGTGTAAAACACGTACGTGTGTGTACAGCCCGTGTCCACGGAGCCTGTGACAAGGATCGTCCTAGATTTCGTGTATAATTAAAAAAAGAAGTCATACCAACATGTGTTCCATAACTAAAGCCCATCCCACTTGCGATCATGTTTTTTTTTTTTGGAATAAATAATTCTTTATTCAATGCACAACGGCCCTTTCACTATTACCAACCTGCATTGCATGCACGACATCCCAAAACATTAAATGACAAATTTAACGCGAAAATAAAAAGCAAAAATAATCAAATTCGCATGACAAAGATTTTATTCGTCGGTTAACGATAAGTGGTTGGCCGAATGGCGAAAAAGTGTTGCTCTCTGAGTCTCGGTCGCCAGTTCGAAACCAGCTGATGGGGAGGAATGGTTGTATTTAAAGTGTTGCTCTCTAGGCCCTTAAATATACTTTAAAGGTTGTTTTCGGGGGGTCTGAGGGGATATAGGTTGGGGCGAAGGTCCAGGTGAACCTATCGTTTATAAAAAAAGAGAGAAGATTTCGTCGTCTACAAATCTAAGATTTTCTTTACATAAAATTTATATCCGGTTAAACTTCGGTTTAGACATAGGTCGATTTCGATTTTTATTTTAAAATGATATTTTATTTTACATTACGTTGGTTTTGAATTATATTCAATTTTATTTAAAAGTTTTAGATTGAGTTCCATTTAAATAAATTTTATATTATTTAGCTTTGGATTCAATTAACCTGCCCTCCCAATAAACATAGCACTCAATTTCCACACATGTATAGAAGAAAATATTATTATTTCACCGTTTTTACATTTTTATATACCCAACCCAGCAATTTCAACTATGTAAATAGAGTACATACCATTTCATGATTTTAAATTTTTACTATTCTATCCGTACTCCTTTGCCTCGAACGGCATCGTTTTGATCCGCCACCCTTTCCGTCTCAGCGGTCCTCGCGTCTGCCCTGAATTTCTTATAGATATCGCTCTTGTAGAACTTCTTGGTCCTAACCACCAAAAGGGCAGAGACCAAAACGCCGAACAACGTGGCCGCAGTTATTATGATGAACGACGTTTTGAAACACGCGGTCCCATTGCACGTTAGGTCTTCACCCTCTTGCCTCGTTAACCCTAATTCCCTCATCTGCCTCTCCGCTTCCTTGTCGTACAAGTTACCCGCGACTCGAACGCTCAGCAAGTACGATCCGACGGGACTCGCCATCCCTCCGAAGTTATACAACGTCGAGTAATACTTTAGCCCGAAGATTTCGGATATTATCGCGAAAATGAGAGGCCATTGAGCGCCGAAGCAGAAGCCGATGATGACCGAGGCGATGTACAGGCCGCCCGGAACGTTGAAGGCGATGAGGAGGTGGCCGATGCATGAGACCAAGAGGATAATGGTGAACATTAATGGTCTCGGGAACTTGTACTTGATCAAGAAGATTTCGGACACGACCCCTGAAGAGACACGACCGAAGTAGTTCCATATGCTGACGAGTGAGACGAACGTGCTGATGCTACGTTTAGGGTAACCTAACGAGTCTCCGATCTGTCCCAAGTTGTCGATCGCCGTCAGTGTCCCTCCTACTCCGCATATCGTCGCCAAGAACAAGATCAGCATGTCGGCGCTGAACAACGCTTGCAAGATCGTGTAGTCTTCTCCTCTGTCCGGCGGGCTAAACACCGTCTTCCAACACGAAGGCGACTTCACCTCGTTTGAAACATCCTTAACGCTCTTGCTTCCACTGTCCTCGTTATTGCTGCTCGTTTCTTGATCTATGGCGGGTTTTTCGGTGACAATATTTAGCGGCGAGGGATCGTTCAAAGCGGATTGTTTCTCCTTCCATAGTCTTTTTTCCTCGAGGATTACCACAACGATCGGTAAGAGGAGCAACAAGATTACCACACCGGCACTGCCTCCGTACTCGCTGCGGGTGAAACCGGTTACCTTGTCGGTGATGATGACGATCATGAGGAAAGTGGCGAGGCCCAATGATATGTAGAGGAATTTGTAGAAGATCTTTAGCTCATTTGGCTGCCTAACGACCCTCATTATCCTTATTGTCCTCAAGAACGCGAAGGAAATCGCCGCGGGTAACCAACCTAAGTGCCATAGCCACAATCGCACGGAACAGAATTCGTATAAAAAAGGGTAATCTATTTTTTTTTCTTAACATGTTTTACGTGCGGCCAAACTTTGCATGAGCAGAGTCACACAAACCGAATTTAGATCAAAAGGGTCTTTTTGGTTTCCATGTTTTTAGGGCAAACTAAGGCAAGTTCTGTTGAAAACTAGTCAAGATTCTGTCTTTTTTGGTAGGAACTAATCAAGATTCTGTGATTTTTGGATGGGCATGATCAAGAAAAAAAAAAGATCTGCTTTCTATCGATCTTACAAGCAGGATCAAGATTCAGAGTTGCAGAATCAAGAATCAATAGCGAACCCCCCCAAAAAAAAAACGAAACAGAGGAGAGCACATACCGATGAGCAAGATCAAAGACTTGGTGTCGTCTCCATAGAAAGCGTGGAAAAGTTGAGTGATGATGGCGCCACTGAGGCCGACATAACCCTTGAGAATCCCCAACACAACTCCCCGAGACTCTGGGAAGTTCTTTACGCACGTGACTAGAGCTCCGGTGTTAGCGAAAGACTGAGAATTCGCCCCGACACAGATGTACAAACACATGTGCCACACGTGCGGTTTCGGGATCCGATTCGTGACGGCTAACCAAATCATGAAGTAGCCGAAGAAGTTGAGGACTGCGCCCATGGAGAGGACGACCCAAGGAGGAGTAACCTCGTTGATGAGACCGGACAAGACACCCACGTTGGCTCCGAGGTCTTTGAAGAAACTGAGGAGGGTCACTGTTGTTTGGTCGTAGCCTAAGGAGCGTTTGATCTCGTTGGAATAGAGACCGAACATGTATGTTGCTCCTGACGAAGACATGACCAGAAGACTCACGAAGAACATGAACCATCTTCCGGTGATTGTCTGGACGGCGAAGCTCTTCATCGTCGCCGGTGCTCCTACGCCTCCGGCGTGATTTGCCGCCACCATTTCTGCTAGTTTTGTGCGAGTTCTTGTTGTGTGTCTGTGAAGAGGTTTTAATGGAGTTTCTGGTTGGTTTCGTGTTGAGTTTTATGAGAACGAAATGAGGAGAGAGAGAGAGCCACGGAAACATTTTGGATTAGGTTGCAGGGAGAAAAGATTTAGTTTACTAAAACTATTCTTAATTATTTAATTTAAATGATATAAATATAATGAAAATTATTATTAGTTTATATATATGTCCTTAATTAAATCAAATTAATATTCGTTCCTAAAAAACATGTATACAACGGTTCGATGGTGAATCTTCCAAACTTTTTGGTTTTTTTCTTCTAAATTTCTATCATTGTTTTATGAATGTGAATCTTTATTAATGTATTATATATATATATATATATATACGCGTGTGTGTGTGTATTTTGAAATATTCTGCAAAAAGATAGAAAATAAATTTATTAATCTGAAAAAACATCTGTAAATTTTATATTTAAAATTTGTTTCGGGTTTTTATAATTTATTTATTAGACAATCTATTTATTGTGTTGCATTATATTTGATTTCACATGAAAAAATTATTAAAATACAAATTTTAACACTCAAATATATTTGTATTTTATTTTATTTGAGACACATTTTTTCAGTTCAAAACAATAATTTCAAGACCACCCATGTAATGAAATACGGTTGAATCCACCCACAAAAACACACAAAATTCATAATAGTCTAAATTAAGTTAGACTAATCTAATTGATAGTCATGCCAATAGTAGATAAATTTGCTGGGATATAGAACTATTTATTTTGTTTTTAAAAATAAATTATTGGAAATAACGCTAGTGGGGGTAATTAATGTCCGGATAATAATTCTCTCCACAAAAGTAGGAAATGTGAATTTAATAAGGTCCAGTCTATAGATGGACCAAGAAAAGAGGTGGTTTAATAATTTATTTATATACATATATATATATATATATCACATACTCGTGTACATAGCACGGAAGTCCAAGGTGGGCCCACGAAAGATAACGAGTAACGACGACCAGGTATTGTAATTTGCTTATTTTATATTATATATATATATTGAATAGTCGGTCCATTGACTAATTATTTCCAACTGATTAATCAATCTATTCTTTGCAAGACTCTTTGTGTGAACGAGAGAGCATGCATACACTACTATCAATCTCTGTTATTTGTAATTCATTTATTCTATTTCTGGTGTTAAAAGTCTAATATGATAATATTTTATTAAAATTATAAAGAAAGTATGATGTAACAATATATATATAATTATATTAAATTGATTTTTAGATCAAAATCGGTTATTAAATATGATTCAATTTAATTTTGTATATTGTGAAGTAAATGTTGGCCTATGTTGTTTACATATTTGTTATTGTTATTTTTATAAGTTTATAATAAAATGGTAATGTATATGTATTGTGAAAATTTAAAACGTAATAACACTGTTCGGATATTAAGCCAATTCCATAACAATTTTTCTTTTTCTTTTAATATATATATATATATATATAAACTATGAAGTCTCTAATGTTATTAGATACTTTAATATGTTACTAGAAACAGACACATCTATTCTACTTTTTAAAATCGTATTTTGATATTTTAAATATTTTTCGTCTATCTTGATACATGATTTGGTATTTTCGTCGATTTTAGTATATATACTATATTTTCGAATAATGACATTCAAAACTATAACAGAAATCATTTTTGTCTTTTTTCCCCTTAATAAATAATATTTTATGGTCACCTCACGTATAATAGAGAAAATGTTTTTCTATTATTAATAATGGGAAGAATACATCATAGCAAAATACAATAGAATATTATAGGCATAACATCTAAGGTAAATCATAACAATATTAATGATAATATTCTAAGAATAATATCTTCCTATAACGCAATCAGGTGTATATGTTTTGCTTATTTTTGGTTATTTGACCGTTTTAGATTATTTAAAAATAGATTTTTAGGTATCAAACTGACAAAACATATGAAAATAAAAATGTAGGTATTAAAAAAGGTAATGTATTAAATTTTACAATGGAAAATAATATAGAAACAAAAGATATTTTGTTATCAATATTCAAAATTTGAAAATGCCTAAATCAGTGCAAATTAATACACGAAAACTATGAATTAGATTTCAACCTTATCTCTATATAAACTGCAACTCGATTTATTCATGTATACAAAGAAATTACATAAACACATTGAAAATGATAGGGTTCAAATTAGATTTATTTATGGACGCATGTTATCAAGTAAATCATATAGTTTTTTTAGAACATTGTTAATGTATATTCTGGCTAGATCCACCTAATGACATAATTTTCTATAAAAATTAAAATCTGATGAAAATAGAATAACAAAAAAAATTATTTAAAAAGATTTGATAATCAAGTAATGAACAAAAAAAATTCGATTTTTCAAATTATTTGATTTGATTTCGAGATTAGTCTGATAAATTCCATAAAAGTTTCTTTGTACAAAATACAAAAAATATATATATATATATATATCTACTTTTCCCTTAACCAATAAACTAGTATCCTACGTGGTCATACGGACGTCATGTTTTTTTTGTCGCGTCAGCATTTTTTTTTAACTCCGAATATAAAGTTTACCCGTATTCATTTTTACCATGTGTTCACTGTAGATGTTTCAAACTTTTTAATAACCATTTCACTCTCATATAACAATTACAATTAGAGAATATTAACAAATTATATTTATATAAAATTTTATATTATCGTATTTTCTATTTATACTTTTTGTTATTAAAACTTTTATTAAAAACTATATCATATATTTTATTATCAATAAAAATAAAAACAAGATTTAATAATATTTTAAAAAATATTTATCGATGGATATCTAACTGATTTTCATGATATTATTTATTTTGGCACCAATAGTGAAGCTAGTTGAATTATTTATAAGCGATTACGAGATTTAGTGAGATTAACTATGAAATGTTTTTAATAACATGTGAATCTATCTATAGTCATGGAATATTCACTCTTTAATGTATATAATATAATATATGTGATACTTTGATGGTTTAAATTTCTTATCTTACGATTCACCAAAAAAAAATATCTTATCATATTTAATTTCATATAAGTTATGTTTATGTAATATATGACATAATTAAACCATTGTCTTATGAATAATGCCAATTTGCTAAGTGTCACGTCTACACTGCCCGTCCGTTTTCATTGATCATAGTTGGCACCGACGTCTGGCCCTAAACCAAAGGCTGTAATAATACTCTTGATCAACTCACCCGTTAAATCGCAAGTTCAAAATTCTAATTTAATCAAGTTAAATTATTATTATTTTTTTCAAAATTTATTATAAAGGAAAAGAGTTAAATCACATTTACTTATATATATTAGGATATGATGGAAAAAATATTAAAATTTTGTGATTATTCCGCTTAAAACTTTTCAGATATTGAAAGGAAAATAGATATCGGCGCGATATAATGTATATAGTTTGTGACAATTAAATATCTGTTAATTATTTTAAATTTTGTTTTTAGGTTGAAATAATTCATTATTTGTCTTATGTTGTATATGAATTGAAATAAGTATATATATATATATATATTGCGAACTATATGAGATTTTCAACTGATTTAAAAAATATAATAGAAAGGTATGAATTGAAAGTCAACGAATATCACCAGTGATATGATGTGATCCGAACCAACCCGCCTAAGTGAGTGCACCTAAAAATTTGGAGGAATATTCCAAATTTTGTCCAAATGATTTGGATTAGATTCTCTGTGTTCACTGGGCCGAAATTTATCTACCGGAAAGAAAAGCCCACAATTTTTTTTTTGTCATGGATAACAAAAAATGGTTATTTTAAATGTTTATTTACGCATTTTTAGTTTAAATAGAAATAATATTGGACGAATACGATCGATCATAATTCTTTTGGAAAACCGGGTATTCTAGATCAGATTAATTTTGAGATCGAGAGCAAATCATGCGATTGAAATTATACTCCTCTCCTCAATTTGAGGTTTGCACTCGGGACTCCGTTTCACCGGTTGAACTATCCAAATTGGGTTGATCATAGGTAAATTAAAAGCTGGAAAATTGTGAAACAAGCAAATCATATATAATAAAAAAAGCTCAAATAAAAGATTTCACAAACAATACAAAAAGGTTCCATAACAAGAAGAAATGGATTCATTCCAATTTTTACCTATCAACAATCAAACAAAGACGGCCGTCCAACGACTTGCCTCGGACGGTTGCAAGGACAAGTGGTAAGGGTGGACGTTTCAGTATTTGTTCGGCCTAAAAAATATGTATTAATTGATTATTATATTATTTATATTTTAATATTTGGTTCGGTTTCAAAAAACAAAGTTATTACCATTCGAGATTTTATAACTGTTCGATTAAAAAATGATACCGATTTTTTTTGTTCGGTACCGAAATGCCCACCACTATAGCTGCCGGACTTTGGTATCGTTCATCCTCCACTGATACTCGTCCCTGAGGTATTTGTCTATACATATAATGTATATGTGTATGATGTGTTTGATCGTCGAGATAAGTACCATAAAAACATAGGGAGGCACTTATCTTGACAATCATGATATACATATACATTATACATATAGACAAATACCTATACTAAAAATCTTCACTACACGTATATGGATGTATCCCTATGTTTACAGGTAGGTGTATGGATGTATATAAATAGATGTGTATGTATAGCTGTATGTATATACGGATGATATTGGACAAAGTCTTCGCTGCACTAAAAATCCAAATCCAACGGAACTGAACTGAACTAGACGTGATAGAGTTAGAACACAAAGTGTATGAAATGCAAACATGTTTTAAGTGGCAAGTCCCTAGTATGATTTCTTTTCCATGGGACCCAGCTTTATTATTTTTAGTTTTCTTTTCCGCGGTTTATTTTAATTTTAGATATACTCTATTCTTTTTGAAAATAGACAAAACCTGTGGGTCCATGATGTTTGATTCTGTGTTTCCATCTATTTAAATATTTTTATTTTCAATATAAGAAAATTATTATTTGTGCTGGACAGTCTAATTACTTTTATGCAAAAATAGCTTTTTAGATGGGTAACTTTATTTTCATAAATGAAGTGGAACAATGCTTTATGGTTCAAGATAAAAAAAAGTAATTATCATTCCGAGAAATTGGAGAATAATTCAACTCCTACCATAATATTTCCATTCAAATATATAATAATTTCATCTCAAATTTAAAATGAATTGATTATCTATGATTATAATTTTTAAAAAATGAAATCGAATTTTGATTAAATATTAAATAATAAAAAATTGAATTAAAAATATGGAATAAAAAATCAAAATTAAATGGATATATATTTCTCATAAAAACAGAATCTAAAAATAAAAATAAAGAGGAAAAAAATGGTAACAGCTGAATCGTATAATGTTGACTGATGAATACTTCGGATGGCAACGTGTAATTATTTTATTTAATTTAATAGCGATAATAATAACAATGGAAACTCACCATTTTTTTTTGTAACGTTACAAACTTGCAAAAAATGGTCAGCGATAGACAACTTATAAATAATTCTCTTTTCGTCGTACAAAAACCGTCCTCTTATGAGAAAGTTTTTTTTTTAAAAAAAAAAGATGAAGCGAATCAAAATGGGCCAACTTTGTCTGTGCAAAAAAGATTTCATTTTCGTCATACATTCTGTGGTTAGAAAATAATAATAATGGCAAAATATTTGAAAAGAAAAGATAAGATGAAGCGAATACAAAATGGACCGACTTTGTCTATGCAAAAAAAAAACAAAAAACAAACGAGTGTCGGTCGAGAGTCCCGAACCGACAGTCCGACGTGGGGCTTTACAAATATAATATATTCTTCACGGACGTACAAAGCTCGTCGAAACGACCTCGTTTTTTTCCGGATATTTATTTAAAAAAAAAACGTTTTTATTTTCCGATTAAATCAAAGAAAGTGACAATTGGGGAGCCGCCACCCAAATGATACGACAATGCAACCATATTTTCTTGGTATGTTGTATTCATTAGGGTCCAATTTCACATCTTGTAACCCACAAAATGAAACCGAATGTTAGATTAGATTATGATTGGATTTTGTCCCTTGAAGAAGAGTCGCCAATATATATATATATATATATATATATACACCCAAAAGTTGAGATTATTTGAATCCGAATCCAAATATTTCGCATCTAATATTTTGATCTATATATCCAAATTTGGATAGTTCAACCGCCGGACGTAAAACATGTATCTCGTTCCGAATTCGAATCTCAAATTTAAGTAGAACACTGTATATTCCAAATCACATAGTGGACTAAGATTAGTTTAGACTTTAGTACAAAACACTTGGTTATAAAAAAAAAACATTTTGATCTATATGTTCTAGTATCTGAATTTTGAAAAAAAATAATATAAAATCATAAATAAAATAATTAAGTAATCCTTCGATCTATTTACATCTATTTATTTTCATGAATTTGTAAGGAACGGTATAAAATCGTAAGAATCTAAAAAAAAATATTTGCCAATACAATTCTATAAAATGCAAGAATCAAAACGGCAAACATCAAATATCTTCACCCTTTACCTAAACTAGTAACATTTCATCTTCAAGAATTTATGTTCAACGAGATCTCAAAAGAATCTCTTTGAAGATTCTAAGTTTTAAAATTAATAATAACATTAAAAAAATCATCATTGTTGAAACCCAATAAATAAATAAATAAATAAAATAAAACCAAATATACCGAAAGAGAAGTCTGAAAAGGACACTTAAAGCTTAGAAATAAGAATCATTCTGTCTATGCAAAGACGCCGAAATAAGCGGAGGGAACAAAACACAAAACCAATGATGAATGTCTCTGAGACCACAAGTGAAACCCTTTTCTACGATCGATGTTGTTCTTGGAGAACAGCCCGAAACTATACAATTTTTTTTTCTCGGAATCTTGACAAGTAAAAAAAAAATCTATCGGGACTTGTAATAAGAACTTTGAGAATTTATCATATACTCACAAGCCCCTTGTTGATGATGTTCACCTTTCTCTCGCGGTTCCACCGATGATGTCGTCGTTCGCCGCCGCCGCCGCCGTCTTCTGGCTAGTCCGGTGGGCGGATCGCTTGAACGCGACGGTGGGAGCGATCCTGCAACTTCTCCGCTGGTGCTCCCTCACGAGTTCCTCGGCCAACCAGTCCAGCTTCTCGAAGTTGCTCTGTTCTTCGATTCTTTTGCCTCCAAACAGGACGGATTCTACGTTCTTTTGCTTCAGCATCTCCTCCGCCACTCCCATCAGCATGTTCACGTTGCTCGGGCTCGGATCTGTATCTATGTCTGGTCTGCACGGGCCAAAGCTCGACCCGTTCGCCTGCCAAAACCCGCACACAAAAAAATGATCGCTGTTACGAAATTCCGGTCAAAGGCAAACCCGATGAGGCGGAGATTCAAGTGAGGCAAGATCCAAACGACTAAAGATCTCCAGTTTTTACATCAGACCAAACATATTGATGAACTCCCGAGTTCTTCTCCTTTGAAGCTTTAAAGCCAATGTCTATGGAACCATTTACTCATGAGACAGAAGATGGCTCAGTTCAAATGGGACATCTATAGCAAATCCTAGTTAGAACCAAAGTCTTCAGTTTCAGACATAAATCAAACGAACCACAAAAGACTTTACCTGAATCCGGACATAGTTACTACTCCGACACTGACCAAACGCCATGGCCACGGCCTGGTCCCATCGGCTGATATACGGGCCACAGAGCGAGCCCAATGCTTGGGCTTCCACCGTCTCACCCGCTCGTAACCATAGTTCACATCCAAAGCCTGACCCGTCCCCAGAGACAGGACAAGCAAATCCTCCACGCCCCTCACGAATGGGAACTCCTGCTTGTTGTGGAGCACGTGCGTGATCGCAGCCGCGGTCGGGTTGCTCATCGCCAAGCCTCCGTCCACGGCCAAACACCTTGTCGAGCCGTCCACGGACGCCATCTCCACGGCCTCGAACGCACCCGGCTCAGCCCATGTAGCCCGGCAAACCTCCCACAGCCTGAAATCGTAGCTGTCCGTCTCGAGCGCGTCGGCTCGTGAGAACAAGAATGGCGCAGAGCTCGAGAGGTCGTAACATGGGATTAGAACAGGTTTGAGCGTGTCTTTGAGTGTTAGGTCGGAAAATGCCTCCTTCATTGCCTTCTCCAGCTTCGCCGTGCCCGACCCGGACCCGGTTCTCATGACCCGATTTAGGAGCCCCGAGGAGGAGGCGCGTCCGGGCTTGTAGAAGCTCCCGCCGTTCTGAGCCAGGAACCGCCACGTGTCCTCCGCCCGGAAGATCGGCCGGTTCCCGTCGCTCGACGCGAATAGCATCGCGGTGAAGATACCTCCGATGCCGGAGCCAGTGGCGACGTCAAAGTAATCGGCGACTCGGGCATTTGGATCGCCGGATTTCGATTTCAGGGCGTTTTCTAGATACGCCAAAGCCTTGCCCGGCAAAATCCCTCTCATGCCCCCTCCATCGATGCTCAGGACACAGATTTTGCCTCTCTGGTTCTTGATCGAACCCGGAACTCCGCCCCCGTCCTCCGCCGCCGCCGCAGCCGGAGTCACGGGTTCGAGGGCCCGGGGAACCATGAGCTTTGGGTCGTCGTACCCGAAGAGGAACTTGCTCTCGAGAATCGAGAAAATCTCATAGCTGAGCTTATCCGTGTCGATGCTCGGTTCCTGCATCTCCGCCGCGGTGTTATCGCTCGCCACCTCGAAAACCTCCATCGCCGCCGTTGTGCCGCCGCCAACTCCGCCACCGTGTTTGATGAAATGCTTAATAACGGTGGTCGGAGTTCCTCCGGAGGAGCCAATCGGATTGTCGTGTACCCTTTGCATGACGAATTTCAGCTCCACCCACCAAAGAGATTTGTTGAAAAGAGAGTGTTTGTTGGGTTTCACAACCTAGACATCATCGCCCCAGAAATCCCCAAATATTTTGACACAGATAAGACAAAATCCCTAATTTTCTTCTCGTGTCGTAAGAACACACGAAAACAATACTCACAGCCTCTCCCCCATTTTCTTACAAGACGACGTCAAAAAAGAATCGATGCCCCTTTTTCCCCCCCTTCCCTCCCGAAACTTTCAAACGACAAAAACCTGTCTTCTCGATTCGAAATTCAAAAGAAAACACGAAAATCACCACGAAAAGACGAGAAAGGCAAAACCCTTTTTCTTTGTTGAATCTTCAAATTCTCTCTCCGTGTTTCCTTCCCTCTTCAACACGACACGGGCTCTTCTTTTCCGGCAAAAAAAGGGCAAACTAATTCTATCTGGAGAATTCACCTCGAGGAAAAGGGAAAAAAGGATCAATTACTTATCTTCTATGTCTGGTTTTTTCTTCGCTTAGGACAGAAAGCAAGAGACGACAACACCAACTCTATTTATTACATGAAGAAAGGGGAGCAGGTGGAAGAAGAAGAGAGTGAGGAGGAAGAAGAGGCAAGAACACAGCAGCTGCAGAAGAGCATGTCTGTTTTTTTATATATATAATCTCACGCTTCACCTTTGTTTTACTTAAACCCCACCTAACAAAAAACGGAAGAAAAAAAAAAAGAAAGCTTGATAATTTAAAAAAAAAAAGAAAAGAAAAAAGAGGAATGAGTAATGAATGTAATTAATTACTTCTCTCTGTTTCATTTCATTTTTGCTTTTTTTTTTAAATTTTATTTCCAGGATCTATTTTCTTTAGGCTTGTACCCGAAAAAATTCCAACTTTATCCCATCATTTTTCTACAATATTTTTTTTTTTTGGAATTTACCTTGAAAATTTCTCGTGAAAAACTATCATTAAAATAAAATTTGACAAATAACAAAGAAATTGGTCTTATGGAGACAATTTATTTATTATTAATATAAAATTTTTACTTGGCGATAATATGAATTTATGTCATTTCAATCTTTTCCACCGATAATTTTTAAAAAAGTATATATTTCAATCATTTCATGGTCGCCGTTCATTTCGGATTTCATACTACACCATATAGAATGGAAGTGCTGATGAAAATTTTTAATTATATTTTGGTATAAAGTCATTCCATAAGCATCAATCATGGAGCATTATTGTGTAATGGTGTCGTTGTTTCTTATGAAGACGAAGCCTAATAATACTTATATATATATATATATATATATATATATATATATATATATATATATATTATGTCATCCACAGTTTTTTAAAAATATATAAATATATATATATATATACAGGATTCGTTTTTATTCGCAAGAAAAGTTTTAATAAAAAATAGGATGTAAAGACAATGCTTTTGTAGAAATTATAAATAAGGAAAACTGGGAATGACTCCGTGTTTGGAAAATTATCTATAAATACACATAGGATAAGATTCTTTACCGAAGAGGACAGATAGATTAGGGGAAAAGATGAGATATTTGTTCACTGCTGTAAAAAAAAATTGACTGGTAATATTACCATATTTAATATGATGAGTTGGCGGATACATTTTATGGATTTAAGCTGGTTACTTTTTTAATTTTCATTTTGTATTTAAAAAATTATTTTTATTTATCGTTGTATTTTATTAAAACATTATTTTGATGTAGTTTTTTTCCTTTTACATTGAATTTGTTTTTTTATATAATTTAGTTCTGGGAAAATATATGTAATTAATTTTAAAATTAAATTTATTCCATATCTAATTATGTATTATTTAATTTTGTGATAATTTTGTATGTTTTTCTATTTTTGTATATTACAAATCACATTAGATATATATACACATTATTTAACAGAACATTTAGGGGAAAATATATCTCCAATTTTAGTCGGACTCTTGATTATTAAGCTTCTAAAACTATGACAATTTCTTAAGGAAATGTATGATTTTTAAAAAATTGAAAGTAACGAGATATCTATTTTGATTTCTAATTTAATATCAGGGCAAAGTCTATTGAATTTTTTTCGTGTTAAATGAATAGTTATTATTATTAAGAGAGATTTTAAACATTTATAAAAAAATGATATTAATTTTTTGGTATAGATAATAAGCTTAAAATTTATGCAATACAGAAACACCACAATAACTATTGGATCTGCGTATCTTTTATAACATATAGTATTTATATCACTCATTTAATGTATGTTATAAGTTTATATCATTTATTACATCATCGAGCACTCTAAAACATCATAAAAAAATCGTACCGAACTAATATTGATCCACTAAACATTGTAGATAATTATTTTTAAAATATAAAATATCATATATTAATCCGAAAACTTGAAATCCAATGTTTATCAAAGTATATATTTTGTAAATTGTGATATAATACCGGTTAATTTGTATAATCAGCCTTTAATCATTACGTTAACAAGCACTACCCATACAATATTTATTGTTAACAAGATATATCCAAAGGAGTTGCCAACTCGACATTTTTTCAATACCTGAATAGTGTATAAACCAGAAAATAACGACAAATTTTACAAAAATATAATATAAATTTGTAATTTGTTCTTATAGATTTCTCAAATGTTAAAATATTTCAAATAGATATCTTAACTCATAAAATTTATAACAATTTGTAATCTCAACTCTAACGACAACGTATAAATTATATGATAATTTTTAATATTAAAACGAAATCGATAATAATTCTCAACAATATTGACTCTAACGAACCATATATAAATTAAATATTAATTTCAACATCGATTATACGAAATTTTAACATTTACTTCGTCGGTCAATTATGACATCTCTGCCTAAGATAATGTAATACGATCTCTCTCTCACACACATTTTCCTATGTTTTGTTTCTTTATCTTATGTGGTCGTTTAAGGGATCGTGTGTGTGTGTGTGTTCTCCGTTGTCTTTTTTCTTCTCTCTCGGAACATCGTTGACCATCGTCGTTGTTCTCGATTAGGCACCGACGGAAAGCTGTACGGCGTTGAACAGTAATCGTTTCGGCCAAGCACTGCCCACGTCACTGTTGTCCCGTGATCAACGGTCCACAGTCCTTACACCACTTTTTCTCTTCTCTTTGTTCTTTTATTATTTAGAAACGTTATCTTTTTCGCCGTACTTGTCGGAGCGCGTGGAGCCCAGACGTCAAATACTCACACACGTCGGCGACACAGTGGATGTGACTGTGTACGAATGCACCTATGGACGTGTGTGTGTGTGCATTTTTGGTATGGTATTTGACTTTGGTTAGGACATATTTTATTTATGATTGAAATGAACCGTCAAAGTGAGAAGATATGTGGCCGAGTGTCTCGTGGGATGAAAAACCTTCCAAGATGAGAGTCGCCTAAAAATGGGTTCGCACGACTGTAAATATATGATCATTTGACCTAATCAAAGTTGGCCGAATGGTGTAAGTGGTTGAAAAAAATAGGGTAGGGTGTCTTTTATCTCTGGTCTTGTGTTCGAGCCACCGTTAAAAAAAATATACAATTTAATTATAACAAGATTGTCTTCGGATTCAGGATGAATGTAATTGAATCGAAAGTATAGTGAATCAATTTAAATTAAAAAAAAAAGGATCATTTCGCCATAAATTGAATTAGTTCGGGATACATACATATCTAATAATCGAAAATTATAGAATTTTTTTTGTTAAATGTTAATCCAAGATGGGCTCAAATTCGGGGGCTCGACAATTATAGAATGTTAAAAAAAAAGTTGAAAATTATAGAAAATTATAGAATTTTTCGCAAATATTAGAGTTATTTTTGTAATTTCTAAAAAAATGCATTTTTTAATTATGTTGGGTACCCTTTGTTTGTAAAATCATGGAGCTCGAATTCGCCCTACCATTAATTTCGGTTTAAATTCCGAATAATTTAGGTGTTCGAAATTTACCGTTTAGAGAAACATCTAATATGATTTGATCTGATATATTAGGGATGTATGATCAATGGTTGGCATATGTAAAGATCATAGGTCATACATAGTTTATTGAATCTGAAAGATAATATAAAACATTCACGGAGCCGAAAATAAAATCAAATCTACAATATACATTGTAAAGAGATATGAAGAAGATTTGAGAAGATTACGTAATATTTAGATTTGATTTTATTTCTATATTTTAGATATTTATATTTATTAAATAAGATATTTTATGATTTTGTTTCTGCTATAAATATTATAATGTTACATGTTGAATAATGAGAAATCTATTGATTCTCCATCTCTTTATCTATTATACATTATCATCGCAAATCTTATCGAATGTTCGATAAATACAAACCTAGATTTCGTGTTAATCTTATCAATCACTATATGGATGGATGTCTATTACCTACAATCTCAAAGCTTTGAAAATCGAATTAGTACCTTAATTAGCTCTTAATTAAACGCCCATCTGGTGTTTACCATATATATCCATCCATCCTCGCTACGAACAAGCGAGTCACTCCCGAGTCACCGGCGAGTTTCTCTCGCATCCTCCTTAATTTTTCAGAAGCAGCGAACGATCATGCATGTCGGGTCCGAAAGATTCAGACGTGACCGACCGACAAGATATGTTCTTCCTCGGTTGTTGTAACGTTTTTCGATACCGGACCGGTCTTTTCTTCTTCACCCACGTGAGACAACGACGTCACGAGGGATACCCAAACGCCGAGGGCCTAGCTCACCAACAGCAGAGATTAACGGTCCCATTGGCAGCCAGGAGTCGTGCAAAACGCGCAGCACTCGCCATTTCCCGGTCGGCAACGGAGATAAGGACGGGCTAAATTAAGGCCGGAGTTTCAGTAACTTTCGCCAAACCCAACTCCCGTCGCCACGCGGATTCGAGGCCCAAAAGGATTTCAACCAAATGTTTAATTTATGCAATCAGATATTGTGCATCCATAAGCACATGCATCAATCAATACTGATAACTAACTATATATACTGAACGTATCAGACTATCCAGATATTGTCTGCATCATTATTTGGATCGAAATACTTATAGCCTAAGAGCTATACATACATACCATCGTCACATATATATACATCATGCAAATTAAATTAAAGACCAATTAACAAAAGCAAAATTAAGTTCGTGGAAAATTTTATATGGCTTAAATGATGGCAGTTATATACACCACAAATTAATTTGTCCATATACATCATACCATAAACTTAAGCAAAAATCACAGGATATATATATATATATAGTGGGATATGCATTTCCTTTTTGTGGATAAGGGTTTTTTCTCATCTTCCAATTCGATATAATTACAATCCAAAAAATAACTGTTAATATATAAAATATGAATGATCCTCTATGGATCAAGAATATAAGGGGAAGTAATATTGGAAGAGGGATTGATAATGGCGATGTAAGGGAATCCTGATGATGCTGCAGCAACTGTCTTCAATGGCTTTTTCATGGTTTCCACCGGTAGATAGATCGGTGACGATCTCTTACCGAACAAATTCACCGTCTTCGATCCGTTAAAACAGTCGGTTGTCTTCGGTTTTGTTTTCGTGGTCGTGGATGATGATGATGATGGTATTCCGAGACTTAGTGAGAGATCGTTGTGTTCGTTTCCTGTTAGAAGAGAAATCTAAATTGAAACATCACGGAATAACTATAATCAAAGATCATTTATTCGAGATGTTGAATGCTAACTTTTGATATATTATATGAGAGTCAGTCAAAGATAATATCACTAATCCGGTGAATCTCGAGTAAGGGGGGCCGTTTTGGGGTATTAACCGAATGACCGAATCGAATAAGATATAACCGTAATTGAACCGAATCCGACATAAAATCCGAATAGATATAACTTCTCTTCATCTGAAATAATCGAACTGAATAAAAAAATAACCGAAAAAACCGATAATTTCTTTGAAAAATGAATTTTTTACCGATAAAAAACCGAATTTGTACTTATAATAATTAATATGTATATATGAATGTGTATAATTTTTAAAATTTTGAAAAGTATAGGGTTTTTTTATAAATAAAAATATAGGGTTTAAATTGCGACGAAAAAAAAGTATATGTTAAAATTTGAAAAGTTTAGTTTTTATTTGTCAATTTAAATATAGTTGGGTATTTAATTTGGAAATGAGATAGTTGAGTATTTAATTTAGAAATTTGGTTAAAGTTCATTTCCCTAATTTAATTATTAACAAATTAAATGAAAGCTATATATACTTTTGAAGTTCATGATTTGATTAGGGTTTTTCATCAACTACCAAACCAACCAATAATATTACTTTTTTTCATGCGACCTACATTTTATAATTTACCTTCATTATTACCGAACCCAAATATAACCGAATCGAAACTTGAAATGATCATCCCTAATCTTAAATATAAAACGTTTACCGTTACTATTCTATTACTAACTAGAAAGCAAACAAAATTTTAAACGTATAAAACACAATATTATTGGAATTTGGAGTCATTTTATTAATTTAGATTGTGGTGCAAGATTTTCTCTGCCGAGTTTTTTTTTTTCAAGAAAGGGATTCTTAAAGGTTCGGTTTTAATTAATTTAATTATTAACAAATTAAATGAAAGCTATACTTTTGAGGTTCATGATTTGATTAGGGTTTTTCATCAACTACCAAACCAACCAATAATATTACTTTTTTCATGCGACCTATACGTACATTTTATAATTTACCTTCATTATAGGCACCTAACATCATTCCTCCTCCGCCGTTTCCCATTTCCTTGCAATCGATGCCTCCCACAACGTCCCATATCCTATAACGAAATCCACGAAAGGCGATTCGGGTTTAAATACGCTATGTTTATTACGGGAAATTTATCGAAAAACTTTGTCATAACGTTTTTCGACGCATACTAAATTCAGAAATTTGTCACGGGATCAACATATATGTTAATCATGAATAGAGTTTTTAAAAAATGATGCAACAGTTCGATTACTGACAGAATTCGGTATATCGATCATTATATATATATATATATATATATATATATATGTTGAGTGTTGATAAAATCATACCGGTTTTGGAAGAGATGGACCGAATCTGAATTCCATTTGTTGCATCTATGGAGCGTGAAGCCTTTGTATCTAGAGGTTCCCCTTGCAAAACTGGCGCTCACTCGCCTCAGTGACTGGACGAACTCTTCTTTGCTTAAGTTGTTCATCTATACGTACACAGATAGATACATCCATTCCTAAAGAATCAGTAATTAATTATTAAAAAAAGCTGGTAAATTGGCGTGGATACAAATCTGGTTGCAACGTTTTAAATCGAAATTTTTGTTAGAAAACAACCTTTTCAATGTCTTCTCTGTAATCGTTGACGTCGAAGTTGATATCTGCGTCGAGGCCTCTGAATTTGATGGCAGCTCGGTCGTATGCTCTGATTTTTTTATAAATATATATGTAATGGTAAATAACATTTTTTAATGAGTTTATATATATATATATATATATATATATATATACATATATTATGTATTTTCTTGTACCTTGCTGCTGCATAGGCAGTGTCAAAACCACCTGTTGAACAAACAAATAAGAAGAAACACTGAAATTTAACGATTATAATCAAAATTGGAAACATCTGTCTCTCTCCCAGTTGAAAATTGGGTACAAAATAATATAAAAAGGTGGAAATACAAAAATATCAAATCATATGGTAAATAAGTAGGGCAGAATTTGATCTATGCTTACCCAAATAAACTTGCTTTCCACAATCCCTATAAAATTATTAAAAAAAAAAAACAAAAGTATTATTCTTCGGTCCAAACATTATAGTTGGTTTAACATTAACGGCATTATTAATGTATCCGAGTTCGGTCAACCATAAGAAACTATGGTAATTAAAATCTTAATCGAGATATATAACAGAAAAAAAAAATCATCTAAAATTAGTATAAATAATTAAATTAGAGAATAATTACCAAATATGAGACTCCCATCGACCGGTTCTTCTGTAGAAAGTGACCCCTCGGTACTGAGAACTCTTAGACCTAGGCCCTCGCCGGCTCTTCTTCGTCGCCTTCTTACTATTGTTATCGTTATGATAAGCAATCTTTTGCAGAGCCGGCGAGAGGTTCAGCCATTGATCGGCGTCTCCGCCGCCGGAGAAGTCGGAAGGATTCTCTCCGGCGATCGGAAAAAGCTGACGTGTCCCGAGGAGAGTGTGATGATGGGGACGTCGGGTTTCGTCGTGGTCTCGTTTTAGAATGCCGAAGGCGATGAAGGGATCGGCGCCGGAGGAGGATTTGTTGGGTGAACAATCTCCGGCGGTAGTTTTCCGATCATCTTCTTCGTGATTGTTGTGTGAGGAGAAGATTCCGAGGTTGAGATCCAACATGGGTTTTTGCTTGTTTTCTTTCTCGTTCCCGAGATTCTTTCGAGACGACGTTGCCGCGGTCCAGAGAGAGAGAGAGATGAGATGAGATGGAGAGGGGGAGAAAAAGAACGTGGAACGTGTTCACTGCTAAGGTTGCATTGTCTACACTTGCCTCTTTTTATTCGTTTTGTTTACAAATAAAAAAAATCAAATATCTGACTTATTATTATTTTTTAAAATCGCACTTTAATTAATTTATATGCAAACTACATATTATATAATACTTTGCTTACTAGTTTTTTTTTATAAAAATCAAATTAATATTTTGAAACGTTTTAAACATTAATAGATCACAAATATTATAAAAATTTCATAATCAATTATGATTTCAATTAATCAATAAAATATACTTAATTTTAATTATAAAATAGTATACAAAATTATTATATAAAAATGATGTATATAAGTTATAGAATTCTAAATATCGGAATAAAAACCTAAATATGTTTTTACAAATTCTATGTATCACATTGCAGTAAATTTCTATAAAACAATTTAGTTTTTTTATTGTGATATTGATAATTTTATACTCTACTCAAAATTAATATACAAAATCTTTTGATTGAATAGAGTTTAGGGTTTTATCCGAAGGTACAAACTTTCTAGTTTAAGAGTAAATCAGATTTAACCTTTCAGCTATATGACGTTTTTTCTTTTTATGGAAAGGTCCACATCGCGGCTGCACACGTGTCAAATAGTATGAAATCTAATGGTTAAGGATTTTTTGTACTTTCCTGTGTATAGATTTTTTTTTGGCGTACAAACGTGTGTGAGATAAAGAGCACATGTTATTTTCTTTATTAACTATAGAAATCAGAAACAGATAAAAAAAACTATATCATTTAATGTAATATTCAACAATTTGTACATTTTCTAATTCTCCCAAATTTAATCTAAAAAATCGAAAACAATATTTATTTTCAATAATATATCAATATTTTCTTAATGCACTAATCTCTCACTCTCTGACGTTTTTTAGGTCACCAATCCTCTGATCGTCGAGATAATCTCGACGATCATGTATAATTGTTGTGTAATAGTATTAAATCGGCATATCTTAATTGTAGATGATGATTTCGTACATTCGTCGTCCTGGGATTTATGAATGTAAGAGGAGTGTGTGTATATTAGTGATGTAAAACGGGCTGGCTCGGACCGGTCCGGACCGGTTCGTCTCGAGCCAGCTCATTTTTGGTTCAGCCCATTCGGTCTATTTTTTTACGAGCTAGAAAAATTCTGATCCAAACCAAATTGTCCGAGCTCCGAGCCGGCTCGCGAGCCAGCCCGTTTTTATCTAATTATTCGTTTTTTTTTTAAATTACATGAAAATTAATCATTTAAAGTCTATGTAACAATATTTTGAAGTCATACAATATAACATAAAATATTTAGCATAACAATCCATAAAACTATATCTAAATCAATAAAAATTAACAAAACCAAACAAACATAAAAGAGTGTAATACACCAACAACATCAAAATATAACAAAAAATATACATAAACATCAATATAAAAAGTGTCATACACCAACAATATCAAAATATAACAAAAAATATACACAAACATCAACATATCATGAATTTTAATTTGCTATATAAACATAAGTAGTAAAGAAATTAAAATATGAAACCCTAATATTTTTTTAATGTCAGCTCGCGAGCCGGGTCGCGAACCGACCGAGCTAGTCCGGATGGGCTCGGGCTCGTCGCGAGCTGGCTCGTTCGACCCGTTTTTATTTGGTCTTTTATTTTTTTAGTCCAACTCGATAAAAAACGAGCCAACCGTGAGCCAACTCGCGAGCCTAGCTCATTTTGACGTCACTAGTATATATATATATATATATATATATATATATATATTCTAAAAGTTTGGTTGTTATTATTATTGGAGATATTTGTGATTAATTGTAATCTATATATATTTGGAATATTTCCTAGATTGTAGGATATTATAGTTAGGTCAATATCTCTTATGTACCTATATGTATGTGTGTTCGATAACCCTAATAGACAAGGAAATTAGTTTCCGTACAATTATAGTTAAATATAGAGGATTTATGAATTTTTGTAAATATAGACCTTCAAAATGATGAAAGACAATTTATCAAACGAATATACAACCCATCTCGCTTATTTTATTTCTTTTATCCCACACTATTTTTTTTTTGTAAAGAGGCAATCTATTTTAAATAGATCTCGCTATTAAAAAGTTAAATATATGTATATATGTATATGTATGGTCGAACATGCAACATTTTAATGCATACGAATGAATAAAACTTCAGTGGATAAACATATCACACGACAAGAGTGGGAGCCGAGGATTTCTTATTGGATCTTCAATCAAAATAATTGGTGGAGCAGAAGATATTCTACACCACAACATAAAAAAAACTACTAAAATAATGAACAAATCAATCAAATACAGAACATAGAATTATAATAACAACAACAACAACAACAACAATAATAATAATAATAATAATAATAATAATAATAATGTTACATATTCGAAGGGTCGGTCCAAAAATCCAACTACCATTTTCTGCGTCTGTGTGGACAGAAAAAGAGTAAAACCTAATTGGAGACAGGGAGACAGTGGGGTTATTTCAGTTGTCACTAAACCTAACCACTCAATATATATATATATATATATATATATATATATATACATACGTGTATATATGTGTGTGAATAATTATTTTGTCCAAAAATGTTGCATCAGATTATCTGCAAATCTTAGCCGTTCATTTTCTAATCCGATTACATGTTATCTATGTTATGTTGACCTGAGTTATAATTTACAAATTATAAAAGAAGAACTGTTTAATGGTAAGACTAAATCTGAAATGTCTTTACACATCTTAGTAGTTAAAAAATTGATTATTTTTTAAATAAAAAAGTAATCAACACGAATTGCAACTAACCATAAGCACATTGATATAATTAAAGATTAATAACGATTATCTGATCGCTAATAATATATATTTTATTTTCAAAATATGCCCCCTCAATTTGGTTTAAACTAGTCCTATGTAATGTTTTGACCACATTCGGTGGGGATATTAATTCCTAAAAATTTCATACAACTGATGACTATACAAATATAATATAATATAACATGTTTTTCGTTTTTAATCAAAATAATATTTAGCAGATTCTAGACATCTTCTCTCTCTATATATATATATATATTTAAGTGTGTGTATATATGGGCGACGTGGTTGCTTCCTCTCCTTTCCTTTTTTAAAAGATGCCCTTCCATTTATTTCCCTTCGAATTTACGGAAATACCCTTTTGTCTGTTGCGTTAGGGGTATACTCCATATGTATCGCATCAATTTGTAGAACAAGTCCACCGTCCATGGAAATTATTAATTTTATTATTTTCAGAATTTAAAGAAGATACTAAATTTATATTTACGTATAAGTTTGGTTCTGAAATCTCGTGTCTTTGAAAACACATGAACTGAGTCGACTCACATACGAACTCGTAGCTCGATCTCGCACTCAAGAAGTCACGGAGAAAAAAAAATGAAAGTTGCAGAATAATAAATTGTTTAAAAAAAACAGAGCACAACGGTCATAATACACGTCAGTGAAATGACTTTGATGCCCTTAATATAAAACGCTCCGTTTTACTGAACAAAAATCTTCTCCGCGGTTGGATCAATCTATACCCAATTTCCGGTTCAATCAAAACCTTCTCGACGCATCAGAAACTTCCCTTAACTCAAAACAGTATTTTATTTTTATTTTTTTTTAATTCCGAAATTCACCATCCTCCATCCCAATTACATTTTCTAGAAAATCGAAAAAATTCATATGAATTCTCCTCTTTAATGATTTGAATTTGGTTTACTAAAATTGAGCCAACCAATCTTTAATATATATTTAACATTTATAATGTCGTCTTATTTATTAACATGAAAGGTGTTGGGAAACCACATAAAATAAATATTTTTCTATAAAAAAGAAAATGAAAAATATGTATAGAATAAAAAGAGGTCAGATATATAAACCTTTGAGGCTCATTGATATCATTTCGTGGAATTGTATTCGGAAAATTCTCCTTCAACACGACAAGCATAATACTACACACACACATTTAAAGGTCATTCAACTTTTAGTTTCCATTAGATTCATATTATTTTTAAAATTTGTTCTAAATTGAAAATATTTTGAATAAGTTGAATTTCGTATATTTAGATCTTTAAGTCTTAGTTAAAATATAAAAAATAAAAATATATTTAAAAACTAAATCAATTTTCAAACCATACATGTCAATTCCACAATAATTCACACTAACTAATTTTTTTTTATATTAAATAATAAATGGTGCAAAGTAACAGCGATAATAGTGGAAAGGGGTCCACAGCTACTGTTTCATACGATATAGCTGTGAACTTATGATACGAATGGGTCCACGTGCCACGATACGATTCCTTGAAGGTGACAACACGACTATGCGCGAACCATATTCTCCGTTTGCCATATAATAGTAACAATAAAATAATAATAATAATAGTAATTAATATTCACCTATAAAGTTTTTTTTTGGTTAAATATTCACCTAGAAAGTTTATTTAACGTGTCCATTCATTCGTTTTTTTAAATTTATTTAGCATTCAACGTAACCGAAAAACGCATGCACAAATCCTGCCTTTTTTTTTTGAAAATCTCAAAAAGTACTTCTATGATAAAATAAAATCTAAACTTTTTTAACCAAATAAACTCTAAACTTAATAACAATCATCATTTTTAAACGAATCATTATCAAAAATATTCTCCATATGTTATTTTGAAGTCATACATTTTTCTACCTGTGATCATGTGATCAAAATTACGTTTTGATCATATAGTAGTCACATTAGTCATAACGTTTTGATCACACTAGTTCACCATATTCATTCTTTATATATCAAATTAATCATTTGATAAAACTATTATAAATTTAACATTATGACCAATGTAACTACCATGTGAATAGACTATAATTTTATTCATATGATCACAATTAGAAAAAGGTATGAGTTCAAATCAAAATAACATATAAAAGATATTTTTGATATAATATCATATGTCGTATCGATATCTTGACATCTGGATGATTCATCAAATATGGACAAAGTATTGACTTACCATATAGGATATCACCCTATCTTAAAAAATAACAATGATTATAAAATTTAGATTATTTTTTACTGAAAAATAAAGTTAAAGTTTTATTTAATAAAAATTGAAAAGTTTAGATTTTTTTTTGAATTTTTTCTTTTTTAATTCAGGTTAATTCACTAGATTCAACCGAACTACGATCTATTCTAAATTAGAAAATAATTTTACTGTAATTAAATTGTATCTTTCCTTCCGAGGTCACTCGACCATGAGATTTGAAATAAGAATACTACTTGTCAATTAACTACACTACCAGGTGTAATCCGATTACATGTTATCTATGTTATGTTGACCTGAGTTATAATTTACAAATTATAAAAGAAGAACTGTTTATAATAATTCTTGCGTCAAGTATTACTGTGTGTAGAGCTAGGCACGAGTCAGATATCCGATTTTTTGGAGATATCCGTCTTCGTTTTCGTCTTCGCGGATTTTAGAGAAATATTATCTCTGTCTCTATCTCACAACATTCGGGTACCCGTCTAGCGGGTATCCATAACTAAAAGACGGGTATCTGTGAGTATCTGTACCGTATAAAAATATCAAACAATATAAAATCAAATCAAATAATCAATAAAAATATACATATTTTATTCTAAAAATACATTTTTAAATTTGAAAATTCTTAAAATATAATAATATGCATAGAATCCTAGAAACATTTTCAAAAATACACAATGATTTGAAGTTGAATCCATCAAAACTTGAAAATCCAATATATAATCCTAAAGGTAAGTAAAAATAACCTAAGTATTTTCAAATTATATTAAAAATATAAGGTTAATTTTGTAATTTTAATATATATGCGGATACCCGCGGATACCCGTTATTTCAATATGTAAAACGCGAATCCGAACCCCTATGACGGGTATTCTAGTTTTTAATATTCGTTTTCGTCTTCGTTAGGTGTCGAGTACCCATTTTTCGGATACCCACGATATCGGATACCCACTTAACCGCGGGTAACGGGTTTAAATGCACAGTGTTTCCTTTGGCAAATGAACCCAACCAAGTGGGTGGGAAACATGAGACAATTACTAATCATAGTTTTATCACTTTGGTCGGGATTATTAAAGTTATATAAGATGATTTAAAAAAATAAGTTAGATAGATGACATTATCAACACGTCGCATCTATTTCAAACACCTTGGTCATACTTTGATTGATTAGAATCCTTCGAAACGATAATCACTAAAAATAGCCATTCCAAATTCTGATCCCCAAAAACGCAAAATCATTAAAATCAAATGATATAATTTGCGCAAAATCCGAAAACATTCCGAACGGATTCAAAGGATCATTGGATCGGATTTCTAGCAATAGTTTCAATTTCTTATTTATTAATTTAATTTTTCTAACGATCCGGTTCACCATGAACCACGGGCTCGTCTGACCCAATTCGATGACCCACAAGTTGGCTAGCCGAGCAAGTAGTAAAAAAAACATTTTACAAATCTTCTTATTTATTAGGGAAAAGGGAAAATCCCCTAAAAATTTCTGAACTTGCAAAGTGCGAGAAAAAAAATTTCTAAACTTGTGAGGGTGTCAAATAATTCCTAAACTTGCAAAAAATGTCTCAGTAAATCCTAATTTTGTTTAAAAGTGTCATATTACTCCTTCAGTAAAACTGATTATAATAATATAATTTTATGTCTTATGTGGTAGGTGAGTGCCACACCAGCTGGAGTTTTTTTGCCACGTAATCAGTAACTGGGTTTTAGAAAACCGTTTTTTTCAGAATCGCTTTGTAACAGTAACATCCCAGTTCAGTAAACGTGAATAAAAAACCCTAAATTTACCTTTACCAAAACCTCGTGTCTCATCTTCGGCGAAACCTGGTGTCCTCTATCATCGGTGATTTCTTCAGAAATCGCCGGCGATTTCTTCAGGCAGCGGTGTCGTCGGCGTCGCGTTCTCTTCGGGCAGCTTAGTCTCGTCTTCTTCAGGCAGCGGTGTCGTCTCTCTTCAGTCGGCAGCGAGATCGTTTCTGTGACTGTCTTTTTCTGTCTCCGCGAGTTTGTTGCCATGAGGTGAGTATTTTCGTGATGGATTCTTCAAGATTTCTGTAAACATGCGTGCAAATTTTTTGTCATGGAAAGATTTCCAATGATATTTGACCGCGTTTTTTTATGCTGTGTTCTTCTTCGGTCGCGATTTTACAGGTTGACAGTGAATATGTATTTCGGTGGGTGCACTGATTATGATGAAGATGGAGATGTGGGGTACATTGGCGGGGAGAAGGCAAAAGTCTTTATTGATAACCCCCCGAATCTTTCATGGGACATGTTCGACGAAACCTGGGATTCAAAGATAAATGGAGCACCGAAATCTGGGATTCGAAGAATATTCTACCGCCGAAGACCTTACCGATGAGAGAGTTTGAAGAGAGTTAGGTTTCGGTGGGGTTAGTCGATTTGGGGGTAAAAATAGATTTAGGGTTTATTTTTTATCCGGTTTAACATTATGAAAACCGGTTCAATACAATCCCGTTTATTTCCTAAACCCGATTTATCAAAACTAGTTTTTGCACACGTGGAAATAAAAACTGACATGGCTTCGCACATCACAATCCAAATAGGATTGAGTTTCAGTCAATATTGGTCAAATATTCGTCTGACACTTTTTAACAAGATTAGGATTTACTGAGACACTTTTTGTAAGTTCAGGAATTATTTGGCATCCTCGCAAGTTAATGAATTTTTTTTCTCGCAGTTTGTAAGTTCATGAATTTTTAGGGGTTTTTCCCTCGGAAAAATCCCAAAATAATACCTGAATTTTTCAATTTTCATAAAATAAAACTTAAACTTTATTTTTTATCAAATAAAACCTCAACTTCATTTTTCAGTTAAAATAAACCTGAACTTTATAATCTTTTCTTATTTTTAACCCTGTTGCTGACATGGCGTTCCGATATCGTGGCATGTGGACGATGATGTGTTAAATACGGTCAAAGTATTAACTTGCCACGTAGGATTCGGAACGCTATAAGGTTCAGATTTATTTTTGACTGAAAAATAAAGTTAAGGTTTTATTTGATAAATAACAAAGTTTAGGTTTTATTTTGTGAAAATTGAAAAGTTCAAGTATTATTTTAGGATATTTCCTAATTATTAATTTTAATTTTGGAAAATTTACCAAAAAAATCCTGTACTCTTCAGATATCGCTAAAAAAACCTTATATTTTTTTATTACTAAAAAAATCATGTATTTATACTTATTCTCTGAAAAAATCCTGTACTCTTGAAATATTAACAAAAAAAAAAACTTTGTATTTTTTTAGTACCAAAAAAACCATATACTTATAACTTATCCATCGAAAAATCATTGTACTCTTAAAATATCAGACAAAAAATCCCTGTACATTTTTTATTACCAAAAAACCCTATACTTATAACTTATCCGTTCAAAAACTCTTTATTTTTTTTATTATAAAAAAACCATATACTTATAACTTATTCGCCGAAAAAACCTTGTATTTTATAAATTCTAGCAAATAGAACCCTAATCGCAAACGCCCAAAAGGTATGGTAAAAAATTTGTTCGAACCGATATATACCCGAACCGAATCGAACCGATTAAAATTGCGGATAATTTTTTCGGTTGGGTTAGTTTCGAACAATTTTTTTTACCATCCAACATTTCACCGAATCGAACCTATTAAATTCTAGAAAAAAATTTTCGGATGGTTTACTTTTTTTTGGATAAATTTTTTCACCGAATCGAGCCGTATTGTTTGGAAAAATTTCAGACAAATTTTTTACCGTCTAACATTTTCCCGAATCGAACCGATTAAATTCTAGCAAATTTTTTTCGGTTGGGTTACTTTTTTTCTGTTAATTTTTTTCACCGAATCGAATCCAAATGAAAAGTTTGTCCGAAATTTTAATCGGTTCGATCGGTTTAGATATATATCGGTTAGGACAATTTTTTTATCGTATTTTTTTGGGCGTTTGCGATTATGGTTTTATTTGTTAGAATTTATAAAGTACAATATTTTTTCGGTGAATAAATTATAAGTATAGGTTTTTTTGTAATAAAAAAGTACAGAATTTTTTTATTTAACATTTTAAGAGTACAAAGTTTTTTTTGGCAGATAAGTTATAAGCATAGGGTTTGTTTGATAATAAAAAAAGTAAAAGATTTTTTTATCTAACATTTTTAGAGTACAGAATTTTTTCGGCGGATAAGTTATAAGTATAGAGTTTTTCTGGCACTAAAAAAGTATAAAGTTTTTTTTGTTAATATTTCAAGAGTAAAAAGTTTTTTTGGTGAATAAGTATAAGTACAATGTTTTTTAGTAATAAAAATATGTAGGATTTTTTTGGTGATATATTAAAGAGTACAGAGTTTTTTTTGGTGATTTCTCTTTAAATTTTTAATTTTTTTAGATTTTTTAAATATTTTTAAATTTTATTATTAATATTTTGGAAAATTCTAAAAAAATCGTTTTAATTTTGACAAAAAATACCGAGCTTTTATTTGTGAAATAAATATTAAACTTTTGCAACGAGCTTAAAAAATACTAAATTTTTTAAGTGATCTAAAAAAATACATAAATTTTTATGCGATTTTAAAAAATTTAAACTTTTTAAATGATTCAAAAAAAAATACATGAACTATATATAATTGTAAAAAAAATCAACAACAGTAATTTGACGTATTTACATCTACTTAAATCATATCAACTCATTTGTTTATTTTGACAATAGTAAAAGAGTTAAGTAAAGTTTAATATTTATTTGATAAAATGAAAAGTTTAGTATATTTTTTTGGATTTTTCTCTTAATATTTTTATATATTTTTATTTGACTCGCTAGGTAGTGTTGAGTTTTTTCTAACTCGTGGAAAATAGACGGGAGCGACTGGGACCTAAAACGAGCCAGCCCATGCCTATCTGAATCGGGCTGAGCTGAGCCGAGGTAGCTCGTTTTACATCCTTAGTCGGTATGTCTTTGCCCGACCAAACAGAATATATTAATTCTCGTTATATCAGTAAGAGTTTACCTCATCTCTCTTTACCGTATTCCCACTGAACTGTGGCCGATCACTTCCTTCTTGTATGGTAAGATCGGCCACCTCCATGGAGATAATAAAACCGATGACGCCATCCACCGCTCTTTGCACTTCCTTCCCGAGTGTTACCTCGACTAAGAGAAAAGTCTTTATACCTCTGATGAAGTAACATGGATGTCAGAAATCATACAATGCTTTACGAGTACAGACAAGAAAACGTCTTTTCTGCTCTTGTATAAGCAAAACGAGAGAGAAGCTACAACAACCCAAAAAGAAAGGTCGAGAGATCCTTTAGCAGGAAATAGTAGACTGACATAGAAAACCCACAAGCCAAGGAATCAGAATATACCGATGAAAACAAACAATTAAAGCGCAGGCCGGCATCGTGGCCGAAAAAGGGAACGAACCAACTATCCGCATCGGTAACATGCATGCAACGGACTGCCGTAGTCAATTCCACCTAAAATCGATGCGTTCATACTAAATTAACCACTAACCTTCTCAAAGAAGCAAAACGATTTCGAGAAAAACGATACAGAAGAAAAACAACGGGGCCTTTCAGGGTTCAAACGGCTCAGGCGAAGAGTCACTTTAGCTTCAATTGACTTCTTCATCTCCTCCAGACGACCAAGATCTTCCTGTAAGACAACTGCAAACGAAATTGCGTCAGATCAGAGCCTGAGACAGAAAACCAAACCCATTCTTGAATCGGAAACCCGCGATCTTGAAACCGGACATCGTCGTCTTGATTCGTGTTTTGTGTTTCCTCTTCTTGATGATCCGTTAGGGCACCGGAGACTGAAAAACGAGAAGAATACTGATAGAAAATTTTACGAGAACTGATCGGCTTCGACGAAACAGGTTTTGCTCCCAAAGGATGGGCGACGCGAGAACCACCGGGGGATTATCGAAGAAAGCGAAATGAGGATCAAAGGGAGGGCGGTTTGAATTTCAAATACCAAATGTGACCGTTAGACTATAAATAGATTTTTGGGGCTGAAAATCTAAAAGTCTAGATCAAGGATATTGATTATAAACATTTATTAAATTTTAATATTATACGATGCTATTGCATATGACATGTAGTTTTTACATTTAAAATGTATTAATAAAAGTATTTGTGTATTTTTGTATAAAACAGACTCGTATAAACATTTTTAATAGATAAAATCTTATATAAATATAATAAAAAATCATCTTATTAAAACCTTAAATTATCATTTAAAAAATATTCATTTTAAATTATTATAGTTATATAAAAATAATAAAATCTAAATTAATCATAAAATCTAAACTCTTATTGATTATATATATATATAAATAAATAATAATTTTTTACTTAAAAAATTGTATTAATAAATTTAAAATTGTAAATGTTGTATAACAATCATTAATTATTTATTAAATAAATACTTTGTAGTTTGTGGTAAATATTATCATAGTGCAAAAAAGTCCATAATTTGCGGTAAATATTATACTAGTGCAAAAAAATTTATGTAGCGATTTTTAAAAAAGGTTTAAAAAATCAAAAGTAAAAGGTTTTTTTTTTCTTTTGTCCTGAAATTCCCTTTCCTTCGCTTTTGAACCGTAGATGACTAGATGTTGTTGAACATTTGGCTAACACAGAATTGTTCAAGTTCTCGAGGACAGAACCCAGAAACCAACATTCAAACACAAAAGGGGTTTGGTTCGGACAAGTGAAGGTACAATGGACGATTACACTCGAGAGATGATGGATCTCAAGTCGTTGGTTACTCGAACCCTAGAGAAGAAGGGCGTTCTCGCCAAGATCCGGGTACGTTTTCCTTCGATCCTTTCTGTTTCTGCTGCACATTGTTTGGTTTGCGAGAAAATCCCGGGAGAGATTAGGTGGAAAATCCGGGTGGGCATGAAAAAGTATCATCTTTCTGTCATCTTCCTATTTGGTTAAAAGGTGCGACATTTCTAGGGTTTTTGGATGGAGATCCTTGGTTACTGGACTGAATGTGGATCTCCTAACACATGTTTGAGAATCTCTCGATGGTGTTCTTTGAGTATGCATCTGGGAAGTGGGATCTTGATAGAGTCTGTCTAATTTGTGAAAATCCTGTCTTAATTCAGAATTTGGGCCTTTGGTAGAATCTTACACTTGCACAAGAGATGGTATTTAGTATTTGGTCGATTGATTCCTATGAGGAGTTGCGAAGCTGAAGATTGCCTGTGAGAGTTTTATACTGCGGTTAAATAGTTCATTTGCTTCACAGGCCGAGCTTCGCGCAAGTGTGTTCGAGGCAATCGAAGAGGAGGATCGGGCAATCGAGAAAGACGAAGATCTGCCTCCGGCATTGTTGGGCAGCTGCAATGACCGCGCGAAACAGCTTCACGCTTCTCCATCAGGTCTGTCACCGTTCTTGCTATTTGTGTCTCTCTTCTTATGTTTCGGATTGTTAGTGAAGGGTCTGCCATATTCTGAGTCTGATTCTTGTTGTCTTGATCATTTGGAAGTACTTTCTCATGGGTAGATCTAAACTATCAGTCCAGACAAAAATAAAAAGACTTCCAAATTACGTGTCGTCGTTTAGAGATTCATGTTCTGAATTTTGAAATGCAGGAAGGTTGCTCACTGCTTTAATATGTGAGTACTTGGACTGGGCGCAGCTAAATCACACTTTGAAAGTATATCTACCCGAATGCAATTTGGTAATCAAGTAATTTCTTTCCTTTTACTTTTTTCATTGGGTTGTCTTGTAAATCAGCCTGAATATTTTTTACTTACTAATTTGGTGATTTGCGTCCTGCCACGAAACATATGCTAAAGCAAAAGGATTCCTGGAAGGGCGAGTTGAGAGAATTCAGTAGCAAGAACGGTTATGAGCTTAACAGAAATGGGGATAGTGGGCCTCTCCTTCTGGATGTTCTTGAAGGCTTCTTGAAGTTCGAGGTAATTTCTTTTAGAATTCTTTTTCTTTTGCATAAAATCACTAATTCCTAATCTTTGATTTTCAGTTATCATTTGATTTGAACTTGTGTCAAGATTGAAAAGTGAACCTTTTTGGAACCATAGTGGTTTCAATTTCTATGTTCTTCAGGTGAAGATCCCCGATGCCAACTCATTAGATATATATGGGATATTTGACTCTTTTAAAGACTTGAAATGGGTACACTGTTACTTAAGATCTCCACGGTAAAATCATGATTTGTGTGAGGTCAGGTGGCTTAGTTTGGGTTGCGAATTCTCGACAGAAAGGAATCTTTATAAATTTGGTAGAACATAAAATGGTAGGGAGAGATATTGAGAAACAAGTTCATCAAAGTTTGGTAGGTTCTCTTAGTACACCTATACAACATCTTTGTATAGTTCATTCTCAGGCTATCAACATCTTTCAATGATTTCTTTTGATAGAACTTGACCCAGTCCATGGGTAGTGCAAGGAGAGATTCGGAAACTGAATCCTCATCGAGCCTGGAATCTGGAAATCCTCGCAGATATTTGTCATCATCTGCTTCTGGGGGCTTACCTCCTCTAGGAAGGTATTATGATTTCTTAAACTGAGGTCATTCTTTCAGTTTGCTTCTATATATTTTGTGAGCTTAACTTTCTTTATCCTGCAATGTTTAATGGCAGACCTGTCTCTGCACCTCGAGGATCCGGTGAGTGATTTTCCTGTCTGTCTCTTTTGTCTTGGTCGTGATATGAAGTTTAGGGTGATGCAATATCTAATAAATTGTAAGATGATTTAGATCGAAGAGCTGGCATGTCTTCATCCGGGTATAGAGAAGATGAATACAACTGGAGATACGACAATCAGGAAGTACCAGAAGAGATGATTCGAGCTTCAGCAGCGTTGGAAAATCTTCATCTTGATAGGAAAACTCGGAATTTAACGTCATCGTGGCGGTAATTTTAACCTTTCTGGCAACTGTGGCTTGGGCATATGTTCCTGATGAATGCAAGAACTCCGAGATTTAAGAACTACAAAAAGACCGGTTATGAATTTTCTGAGCTACCCTCTTGGGTTATCACTGCAGGAATGTCAGAGATGGAACGAGTGGAGAAGACGGAAGGATGGATTAATGTTCGGTTAGTCTTCCCGTGTATGTATTTGTGCTCCACTTGATTTCCTGCGTCACTCGCGTTCTTGCTCAACAAGGCTGTGAATGAGATCTCTATAAACAGATGCAAACCCTTCAGCCTCTTAGACTGAAAAGCCCCAAACCCTCAGGGAGAAGCTTATGGGAAGGTGGATACGTTCTATAGTGGAAGAAGCTTAAAAGAGTTGTTCTGAGGTAGTTTGAAAACTCAGACAAAGACATTATGGGGCAAGGGTTGTAAGATTTGTGAAAATTATGTGCTTTTATCGTGTTGTATGTCCCAAATCTCGGTCCATGTGAGTTTAGAGCATTGAACTGTGTTTTTTGGCATTCATCTTCAGGTGGTAGACTGATCTCAATATTTTTTTTTTTGGTAATCGGATGTTTTGAATCGAGGTCCAGATTAATCTCGAAACCAGAATTAAACTATATGACTAGAATATATGCTATGTCTCGTTTCATCGGTTGAACTACCCAAATTAAATTGACTGATCTTTATATGTTTGTGGTTTTACATATTGCGTTTGAAAGATTTTACTTGGCAGATTGGTCCAAGGCTTTGTTCAGCAATGGGCATTGGCCTTACATATTGCAAAATCAATTTTACACGAAATGATCATAGATGATGACTCAGGTGAAAGTGCAGGCCTTGCATGAAGGAAAGAGATCGAGAAAAAAACATGACATACATATATATATATATATATATATTCAGATTGCATGAGCTAACTACCAATCCTTTTTCCCCTTAGGTGAAAGACCAAATCCTATAAGAAGTGTGATTACTCTGTGACCCCTCCCTCTCACGGCTCAGTCACCATCGCGTTCTTGTCTAGGGTAAGAAATAGATACCGAAAGAATTCTCGAGAAAGCTGTTTTCTTGCTACCCAAGAAGATGAAGATCCCTCAGGCATCGCCCCCAACAACGACCATTGATCCAGACGTGTTCACTGCCAACAGCCCGAGCTTCAACTCCGATAATCCGTATGTTTTCTTCGGTTGATCCCTCCATCGATCTTTGTTTGCTGGACAAAACATGGCCATTCCTTCGCAGGACAATCAATCGATATAAAATAGGTTTATTCTCGGGGAAGAAATCGTACGGATTATCAGATTTGAAGCTCGGGTTAAGGGACATTGTTGGGAACGATCCCTGATGGATCTTAATCTTCTTGGATAGCAAGATAACAGTTTTCTCGAGAATTCTTTCAGTACATGTTTCTTACCCTAGACAAGAACGCAACGGTGACTGAGCCGTGAGGGAAAGAGGGGTAGGTCGTTGTGGAGATGGACAAAGAGAGAGTTAGGTCGATGCAAACCTTACAAATGCAGGGCTGAACCCTCATTTCGATTCCCATTTCGAAACCCTAAAACTCTCATATATTCGGGAACCAAAAACGTAAACCGAACCTGAAACTGTGACTGATCTTTGCTCCTCCCCTCTCCGTCTCCGGAGTCAAGACTCCGACACCCGCAGCCGCCATAGTCGAGCGGCAAGACCGGCCTTCCGCTTTTCCTCTGACGTCTCCCCATCAGCATCTTCCTCTTCGCCTGGTGATAATCATCTTCAAACGCGTTGCTTCGCTCCTTGGTCTAATCTTCAACCTTCCATTTCAACAGTGGAGTCTCTGGCCAGCTTCAGGGATCTTCTCTGATGGATGAAGCTTGGGTTTTGTGAATTACGCCTAGTGACGGTAGTTGCTCTGCGGATCGCATTGAGATCTGAGACCCTAGTTTGCACCAGCACCTCCGAGGACGGTAATGTCCCCGTCGAATGCAGTTTTCCGGTGAGCTTCGGGCGCCATTAACGGAGCTTCAACTTTGGTAGGCATTTTGTCTAAAACCCCATTAAGATTCTGATGGAAGACTCACAAACCACCAACCTTTCTACAGTATCCCTTGAACCAGGCAACTGGAATGATCCTTTGTTCGTTTTATGAATGGAAGACTCATGAAACTCACTTAAGGACAGGAAGCGATGTAACAAGGCAGAGACTTTTCTCAATTCTCTATTCATGTACAAGCACATTCAGGACTGTAATTGTCGGAACCATTCATCGTCTAATTCTCTGTACTGTAACCTATTTGCCTAGGATCTTGATATATCCGAAATCTGAAAGCTTGAGACACACAACACAAACACAAACACAAACACCAATCTGAATCCCTATACCGGTCGCCAACTGATTATTACACACAGAAAATGATGATGAACTTGCAGAAACATTGTATAATCCAAGACCCAGAATAGGATTAAGCATCAGGAATCACAGTGGACTGCAAAACGACAACACCCAGAAGCCAAAATGAAAAGATCTTGCAGAAAGAGAGAAAACGATGAACCTGATTGAATCAGAATCCTCGGAGCTTGGGTACTTCCACTGAGTAGGGAAGTGGTTTCGGAAAGCTTGAGCTCTGTTCTGTGGTATCTGTATAATAAGCATCACATGATTCCTTTTTTTCTTTTTTCCTTTCCACTTTTTATTTTCACAGTTTGTATTTTCTTTTTAGATAACCACCATCGCAGGCTCTTTCATTACACGAGTACATGCATGCATTCGTACGATAATTCGAATATGCTTCAAGAATCAAGATTGATCACATAATTATCATCGTCTCAAGGATTCCAGCAAGGCAACAACTTGTAGAAGAATGTCTGGCGAGAGCAGAGTGTTTCACAACCAGTCTCTTGTTTCTATGGATTTCTTTGGGACATGACCTTAGATTGCAGATGTAAGTACCAGAACGATCGAATCTTCCAACGATAATTCGAATATGCTTCAAACTCTCAGCTTCTGCAACCGGGATAGAAGTACTCGACGCCATTTTCCTTGACCCTGAAGTGAAAATTATGCAACTTGTTTCTCGAGCTTTCTCGGTCACAGTAGGTTATCCCCTTGTTCAGAACCGTCAGCTGCAAAGAAGAAAACGAGACTCTTTCAGGCATTCAGGAACCATCAAACAAACGTTCAGTTTCTTGATTTAAGCGAGAAGGGTATGAAAAAAACAATTGAATACCTGGCCGTGCACATCCTTTGCTAAACCAGAGGCCAAAGGCTCAGCCTTTATGAGCACATCGGCAAGGTAAACCATCTGCAGCAAAAATGCAGGTCTCTCCATGCTCGTGTAGATATCCTCATGATTCAGAACGACCAACAAGCAATTCTGTCTTTAGAGCAAAGTTCAGAAAGCATGGTAAGGTTCAAACACAAATACCGCGCTTGGAGAGGGCAAAGAAGAAAAACTTGAGTCTCTTGTCATACACTTTCAGAAGTTAAGGAGTGGCAGTAATGCAGAAAGTCCAAAACATGATCTGAATTTCCATTAGCAGCAACTTCCAGGAGAGAGATATCATCCACCATAATGGTTATGCTACCATTCCTTGCACTACACAACCTTGCAACTGTTTCTTGTATTTCCCTATATAATTTGGCAAGTCCACCAACATTGTCTTCCCTTCTGTCACCATCCACTAAAGAATTTAGAAAACCATAAGTGGCTTCTTGTCCACAAAAATAGTCAGAAACGATCACAGATGAGAGAAAACAAAGGAACTCCGAGTAAACGAATGTGAAATCAAAGTTCGCAAATTTTCTGCTTAGTTTTCCATTATAATAAGTGAAGATCAGAAACTGAGCAATTCATCAAAACAAGAGTGTATCATGCACGACCCCTCACGTATGGTTGCATTACTTCACAAGAACAGCCTGTTTGAGGAACACGAACTCGTGAAAAATCAAAATAAGGACAAGATTTACCTGATATTCTCACCTGGGCACTTCATCATAAGCATGTCGAAGAAAACCAACCGATTGTTTGCCCTTTGAGTGCTTAAATTGCATCCCTATGTTCACAATTCAACACAACCGAATGATCAATACCGTGTTCCCCAACTTCGAACAACTTACAACAATACAAAAAACACCACACAACAGCATACGCACAGCCATGAAAATGAACCCGGAAACATAAGAGAAGAAGATTTACGAGTTTACGCATGACACGATCGTAATGCGAGAAAGGGCGAGCGAGGGCGAGGAAGATAAGGGCGTTGGAGGAATCCGGGGAGAGAACGCGTTTCATCAGCTGGTGAAGCACGAAGGAACCACTAGTCTCGACACAGTCCTCGATAAGAACCACCTTCCCGCTTAATGGCCACGAATCACTCGATTTCTGATCGAATCCTAGGGCTACATCCAGGAGGTTCAGGGATCGATCCATGGCTACGAAGCCGGAGAGTGAACGCCGGTGAAGGGTTAAACCTGAGATTTGGGGATTAGGGTTTTATGATTTATCGCCGGAGGAGAACTAAAATGAGATGGATACTTTACAAGGGCCCACCTGATAAGTGTACGTGACAAGAGGCCCATCAATTTTTTTTAATAATCTTAAATTTATAATATTCAGTGTACATTAGGGTTAATTAAAAAAAAAATACACCAATTCTCATCCATGAAGATAGTTTTACTGATTTTTTGTATAGAATGCAGATTTTTTTTTTAAGTTGGACATTTTTTTCCAATTCTTGAAAGCACAGACAAACTGTTACGGTCAATTATTGTAATTCAAAATTTTAAAAGAAAACAAATATATAATCAATAACAATCTTTAAAAATTATCCATAGAAATGAAATTCAAACCTAATTTAAATAAAAATATATAATTCAATCGGAATAAAAAAAAATTAACTGAAGCAAAAAGCTCGGGTGTAATATATAATGAACAAAACTAGAAAGCCTTTGTATATAGTAAGAAGAGTTGAAACAAAATATATGTTGGCATATATGCATCAATAGTTAATATGCACCGGGGTTTTCGCCATCGCCCTTTCCCTTTGTGCTCCTCTCCTCCTCCTTCGGAGAAAAGCGGGTCGGATCTTGTGGCGGATATGGGGCAAGACGACGCCGTACCGGCGGCGGATCAGAACGGTTCCCGTTACGGCCATCTTTGCGCTTGCGGTCGTGGTGATGGTGGTGGTGGTGAAGATTCTTTGTTCCGGAAGAGCCATTCGCCGCCGCAACCGTCGCCGTCGTCTTCGAAATTTCTTACATTGCCTACCGTGTTAACCCTTGGCCGTGTAGCTGCTGTTCCGATTCTCATCGCGAGTATGTTTGTGTTAGTTGCTGATAATTGTTTTTCTTTTCTGAGGTTAATTTCTGACGATCTTCGGAGTTTAGAGTACGTAACATGTTCGATGAGTGATATGATTTGTTCATCAGATCCGGTTAGGGAGGAATTCTGATCTTCGAACTGTTTATGGAATTGAAGATATTTGCGTGAATTCGGTTCCGGTCGCTGATTTTGTATTTGTTCAATACATGGAGAAAATGAAGCGTAAATCGCTTGTAGTAGTTTCATTAGTCGCTGCCCCATGATTCTCGTGCTTTTCTGTATGTTTTCTCCATTGTTTGAATTGGATCTTTGGATTGTGTTCACGATTTCTGTGTATTTTTATATGTTCCATGGTGTTCTGTCGTCCTCCTTTGGATGGTTATCTATGTTAAAACAAGGTTGGCTTCTTCCATTTGCTCGGTTAGGTTGCTTGTAGATGTAATATAAATAGTTATGCGGGTGGGGAATTTCAATTTTATCGGTCTCCAGTGTAATGCATTCATCCTTTTGTATTTGGGTGTAGCCTTTTATGTTGATAGATGGTGGGCATGAGGTTAATTTCTGACGATCTTCGGAGTTTAGAGTACGTAACATGTTCGATGAGTGATATGATTTGTTCATCAGATCCGGTTAGGGAGGAATTCTGATCTTCGAACTGTTTATGGAATTGAAGATATTTGCGTGAATTCGGTTCCGGTCGCTGATTTTGTATTTGTTCAATACATGGAGAAAATGAAGCGTAAATCGCTTGTAGTAGTTTCATTAGTCGCTGCCCCATGATTCTCGTGCTTTTCTGTATGTTTTCTCCATTGTTTGAATTGGATCTTTGGATTGTGTTCACGATTTCTGTGTATTTTTATATGTTCCATGGTGTTCTGTCGTCCTCCTTTGGATGGTTATCTATGTTAAAACAAGGTTGGCTTCTTCCATTTGCTCGGTTAGGTTGCTTGTAGATGTAATATAAATAGTTATGCGGGTGGGGAATTTCAATTTTATCGGTCTCCAGTGTAATGCATTCATCCTTTTGTATTTGGGTGTAGCCTTTTATGTTGATAGATGGGGGGCAACAACTGCAACAACAAGTTTTTTCATTGCACCAGCCATTACAGACTGGCTCGATGGCTACATTGCGAGGAAGGTAATCTGGTCTCGACATATCATGTTGTTCTGCATAGGTTTATGTTATCCTTTTTTCGGCATTTCATATTGCAAGGCTTAATGATGTGATACTCTTTCAGATGAGGCTAGATTCTGCTTTTGGTGCATTTTTGGATCCAGTGGCAGATAAGGTACATACCATATTCCCCGTGTATCCTTTCTCTTGTGTCGAAGAAGTTTGAGCTGGGGAAGAACAAATCCACACTGATATGGCATCCCCCTATATGTTATCTGCATATGTTCATGATGGGATGCTTATTTGCACGAGAAGAGCAGGGGAATGTAACGAAGATTGGGATCCAATAGCATTATTTGATCGACTTGAGTTTGAAAAGAAAAAAATATGTTTTTCTAATTTGTATCCCGTTGGGGGTGCAGCTTATTGTAGCAGCTACATTGATCTTGCTGTGTACAAGCCCTATGGACATTGCTGCATTTGGACCAGTTCCATGGTTGATGACGGTTCCTTCTATCGCCATCATTGGTAGAGAGGTAAGTTATTAAAGTAGACTATACTTTTTTTATTGTCCTTAACCTGTCTAGTAGCAATGTGCAAGGAATTACCAACTCTGAATTTCTGAAGTATATGGTATACTTTACATGTAGATAACAATGTCTGCAGTGAGAGAATGGGCTGCGTCGCAAAATAACCAGCTTTCAGAGGTAAGTGAAACTCTCACATGCTCAGCTTATTTCTATCCCTTTCAATTCTTTGCAGACTGGATGGGCCTTCTTTTTGCAACTTTTCCTACCCAATCACGGGATGACGTTGATACCTACAGGCTGTTGCCGTGAATAGTCTGGGCAAATGGAAAACCGCCACGCAAATGACGGCACTAACCATACTTCTCGCGACCCGGGACAGTAGTGTTGGAGGGCTTGTAGCTTCAGGTGTTGCCCTACTTTATGTATCAGCTGGACTTTCCATGTGGTCTTTAGTTGTTTATATGAGGAAGATATGGAGAGTTCTACTGAAGTAGTGACCGTGTGTTGCCTTCTTGCTTTGACCTCCATTTGGTATACGCAGAGATGTACAGGTACTCTTTCTTTCAGTATACAAAGCTTCAATGGAGCTTACCGATATTCTTTCTGGATGCATGCAAAGTAGGTAGGATTGATGATCATATGCTGATATGATCCCCTAATCTAAATCTGATTTCAGTTTTAATCATTAGGGTTCACTGGGATTGTGTTGTATGATATCTGAGTCACTTTGCTCCATCTGGAACCCCGTAATGAAGCAGCAGCAGAATCTAATGGACTGTGTGTGAGCAATCATAAAGAAGCAGCAACAGGTGCAATTTCTGTTATAGTTAGAGAGCTTTGGTTTTTTCATGTTGTTTCCATTAAACTCTGTGAGGAAACAAAAAACATATGCCTGTAGTATACTAAGGTGTGCTCATTCCTTGTGTGCTTTTTTCCACCACCAATACAAGCATCAACTATCAAGATCTTGGTTGGATTAGTTAAAAGCCCAAGAATGCTTATATTACAGAAGAGTTTGATGCCGGTTCTATATGTGTTTCCTCCGAAAATAACGGTGGCTTGATCTAGTATCACACCTTCACTTATCAGTTTAGCTTGTCTGCAGCATAGAGAGAAAGAGAGAGAGGTAACTGATAAGCGTATATGTAGATTTAGTAATTTCCCCTGCTTTTTGTGGAACTGAAAGGAACTTCCATGGGGTTAATGATCAAGAACCATTTCTTGCATATTTCCACAAACTCCTCCTATGGTTCTTGCTGGTTTTCGGTATAAGCTTCGATTTCGTTCATCACCTCAGCAATAAGTAATGAAGCAGATATTAACATGTGTGTGTATATGGTAAGATTTTATCTTAACGTTTCAGGGCATTGGTGGTTTAAAGCAGAACCTGAATCCAAACTTAGGCTTCTCAGAGGTTATGTCTGCATTCATCACATCTCTTGAGAAAAGCCGAAATCCCTCAATGGAAGAATCTCTGAATCGAGCCTTTTGGTCCGACGGGAATCTAGAAAAACCGTGTTCGATTGAAACAATGAAGAACAATGACAGTTTGATTATTCAGCCGCCATAACCGATGAGGATCAAGTAGTTTTACATCTTCCAAAAGATCTGCACAACTCTTTGCGATTTACATCGGATCCTCTTTGGGATATTTTCCGACCAAAAGCTCCGATTTTCTTGGAAGAGACAAAGGGACAGATATCTCAGCCTCACACAAGATGTAGAAACTGAAGCAAAGGGACAAACAACAGAAAATGTTACAAAAATGAAAAAAAAAAATTAAGACACTGATGTAAGTAAGAGGGAAGTTCTTGGAGTGTCTTGATAAACTAGAAGAAGCCATTGCCGGAGAGTTCGCCACCTCCCTTGACAGAGAGCAGAGGGCCTCCTCCGAAACCCGAGTGGCGGTCGGAGAAGGGCTGATTCTCGAAATTGGCGTCAAGGAATACTACAATCACGGTGATATCGTCGTGAAAATGCCTCCTGACCCCACGTTCGATCTTCTCCAGATCCGTATATCTCATCTCTCTCTTCATGGCCGCTTCCTCTAACGCAGCTTTCGCCAGCCTCCGTGCAATACCCTGGACACAGCAAAAACCAGATCGTTACAACAATACGGATAATCGGCTTATGGTCTTCAACTATAGACTTAAACATGGTGGGCTAGCTTATTATGCAAATCCCAAAGTTTACCCAAGTGCATATCTGAAAACGAGGAAAACCCGAGCTGGCCTGACATTCGTGTGTAAACTATAAAATATCTTGGAGTTCAAGTGCCATGGTTGTTCGGTCAGGATGATTCAATAGCAATCTTATGCGGAAAAGGTTGTAATAGAAGAAAGGGTTTTCGAAAGACGGGGTAAGGAAAGCTTACGTTACGTGGACAAGTGTTGACAATGTCAACTGCCTCTTGGTTGCTCAGATGCTCCCATAGACCATCCGAGGCAAATATCAGAAACTGATCTCCTGGTTGAAGCTTACGTATAGTTATTGTCGGTTCAGCTCTGAGGATCGGCTTCTCGAAAGGTTCTGAAAGCCTAAACTTAGGCAACAATGGCTCCCCATTGAATTCAGATTTCTTCAAATATGCATCACCGATGGATCTCGAAACCTGTCAAACAAAATTAAGAAATTCAGCCTGTGATTACGATATTTGCAGAAAGAGAATCTTTTAACCGTTATCGCATGCTTTATCTTTGATCAATTCTCAAGCCTACTACCACAGTTGTTCATAAGAAAGCAATGAAAAATCACTTAAGACTGGATCTAGGCAACAACCTTATGTGAAATCCCGAATCTTTTCTCTATCCGACGTGTAGGAATCAAGCTTGGCACAAATCCGAAGGTCTAAGTCATGGTGATTTTCAGTTTTGTGCCAAGATAGATACCTATATGTTGGTCAGAGATCGAGGTCTCCACCCACCTGATTAGAGAAAAGATTCGGGATTACACATCACAGCCTAGTGCCACACTTGCATATTCACAATCCCGAAAATGTATATATATACCTGTATAATTCCTTTGACACGCCAAACTCTGTGTTTCAAGACCACGATATGAGGATCATCGGGGTGCAACAAACGCAATTCCTCTCTCACAGATTCAATGCTTGCATTATGCTCCGATGAGAGCTGAACAGCCTTCACCTCTTTAAATTCCGTCTCGAGTCTCCCTAACACGACTCGAGAATCTCCAGCGTTGGCAATGTATATCATTCCATTACATACAATGCCTACCAAGCAACACGCCCCGACAGAAGCAATCTGTGGTTTGTTCTTCCACTGCTCTTGTACTAGACAGAGAAATTCCTCCTCCGTCGTTAAAAATGCTTTGGTGATTACATTAGCAGACATCCCTCGAAGTTCAGAGGTAAACCCTGCAGCATGGCCACCCAAATTTCCACAAATAAAGGCATAAACTTAGTATTTAGGAACATCGAAGAGTTTCATAGACGGATTCTTGAAGATAACAACCAAACCAAATAACTAAAACGACAACATTCACAACGTTTCAAGGATGGTAAAAGCTACTTACTCCTGATATGATGAAACAATCTCTCGTTGACGAACCGAGCAGCCTCAGAACCTCCATGACCATCGTATATTCCAACAAATGTAGCTTGAGGCCCAGAATCAGGAAAACTAATCGGACCCGATTCAAGCTGGCTATGATCCTCAAGAACTGCATTTGCTTGGATCACCGCCATGGAAAACTCTCCATTGACATGGTGCCCTGAATCTTTGTACCACAAGAGCCCTTCGACCCGGCCATTAACATCACCACTGGCATTAGAGCTTTCTCCAATGGCAGAGGGCCTCCAACAAGGCGAAACGATTTTCCTCAATCTTGCAGATACCATAACTCAATCTTACATGTTATAATTGCGCTCACCCGAATGAACCGGCTATCGAATCAGTCATCAAATCAGTACTAATGATGATTATATGGCACTCAAGCTTATGCTTTTGCTTCTTGTCGATTGCAACACCAGCGACTGAAGATTCAGAAATCAAACACGCATTGACAAATGTAGACAACATTAATCTGCATTCGACAGAATCAAACGAATGCTTCAATCATTATGCCATGATTATATGTATCTCAGATGAAACATCTCCCACAACTATACTATCCCCAAATCCATCGTAATACTTCACGGCGAAATCGAAGAAAGGTATAAATTCCAAGTACCATCCACATTGGAAATTCGAAATTTTCAAATTTCAAGGGCAAACAACGAGTTTGTCGCGCGACGAAATGGGTACAGCGGAAAAATCAAAATTGCGGATTTTGACACGGAATTTCATACATCCGATACCGAGATCATGAAGAAACTCAAATGGGTTCAACCAAAAAAAATGGTAAAGACGAGATAAAGAGGAAAGAGATTTGAGATTGCTCGATACCTTGTGGAATAGATGAATCTATCGGATTCTTATCACAGGCTTGGTGTGAAATAACCCATCATTTGTATTTGATTCATGAGAAAAATTGTTCTTAGTAACAAAAAACCAATGAAAAAACTGAAGATCATTAACACGAACAGACAACAAAAACACTGGATCGATAACAAAAAAAAAAAAGAAACGAGAAAAGGGTTGATATCAGCTGAAGAGACGGATCGGTGAGAGAAATTGGGATTTTGTTAGAGAGAGATTGTCTCGGCCTTCCCTTGTTCACGAGTTCTTTTGTTTTCGCTTTCTTTTTTAAAAAAAAAATCTTAATAAAATTATATATTCTCTTTTGACTTTTGATTTTGACTTTATATTCAATGGAAAAAAGTACCTAAATAAATTTTTTTAAAAACGAATCTCAAAACATTTTATTTTATTTTTGGTGGAAACATAATTTAAGGGCTTCTAATTTAGCGGTTCGTATAGTAAAGGCCTAAAGGGTAGTCACAATTTCATCAAACTATTTTTAAATGTATCCTATCACATATCAAATTATCAAAATTAAATATAGATGTTTGACAAAAAAAAATTAAATATAGATGTGATTATATTATAAGATACTGGCTTTGGATTGTCGATAATCCTCTCTCTAGAATGTGTGTGTATATATGTATATATGTATGTATGTATGTATATATGTAGGTATGTATGTATATATGTATGTATGTATGTATGCACGGCCGTCTATGAGGGGTTGCAAATGGAACAATTGCACAGGTCCCCAATTCTATAGGACCCTACTTTCGTTCTTTTAAAAAAAAATATTTTTAAAACTTAATAAAATTTTAAATAAAATAAGAAAACAATTCTAAATTTAAAAATTAAAAGATTGAATTTTTCTAAATTGTAATAATATTTTATATTATAGCAATTATAATTTTTAGATCATAATTTTGAATCACTATATATTTATTTTAAAAATAAAAAAATTAGTATAAAAATATTTTTTTAATCCAAAATTTGATAACAATAAACTTGATTTTGATTTGTATTACTCTTTAAATTAAAATTAATAATTTATTTATTTTTGAAAAAAATATGTTGTAATAAAACCAGAGCCGTCTAATTTTTGTTTAATTTTTTATATAATTTGAAATTTTATCTATTAATTAATATATTTTGAAAAAAAATTAATATTTTTATTTTATAATTTGATTTAAAATAACTAATAAAAATGATTAATGAATTATTAATTAGATTAAAAATAATATGTATGTATGTATGTATGTATGTATGTATGTATGTATGTATATATGTATGTGATTGTCTGTGACAAAAAGAACAAAAAAGAATCGGAATCAACCCAAAAAAAATAGTAAGATAAGATGGGCCAATAGAATTCGAGCGCAACAAGAGAAATAAATAAGTGGCTACAGCTATGGCACAAATATGGCAAAAAGTGGTAATGGGATACAACCAAAAAACTTTTAGAATTTTTTTTAAAATAACTTGTAAAATACATAATTATCTATATTTTTATTAATTTCTTTATTTTTAATTCGGAACAAAAATAAATTGTTAGTTTAACAATAGCTAAATATATTAGAATAAATAATTAATAATGCGTGACAATAAAAAAAGCCGAAAAGAATCCAAATCCAAAGAATATAATTCCATGAGGCCCTTCGAGGACAGGTAAGTCGGTTGGGAACATGAGGTAATTCTATGAGGTCGGGTCTTCGAATCCTACCGTCTCCCTTCCTCTGACCTGCTCGACTGTCAGCCTATTATAATAGGTTGATTTATTTCCTACGCGTGTGTTGCAGGCTCGTGCGCGTGGGTTTGGGGTTTGACCCGCAGATGCCTAAGCCCAACTACGGCCCGAGCGTTAGGCGCGTCTGGTGGCCAGGTCCGGAGGGGACTGTTAGGTGTGGGTGGTGCACCGACTCAAAATGTTCCACAAGAGGAACAGTTTTCATGACTGTGACATCCGAGTTTGAATCAAAGGTTCTACCTAGGGATCCACCATAGATGTCTTGAATAGTGATCGGTTCACGATTTAATGCCTTGGACTTGTGAGTTTGAGAGAGTCTCTCGATATATATATATATATATATAATCCCATGAGGTAAACTAGAAAAATAAATGAGTATACGAGGCCTACCCTCGTCGCATTTCAATCAAACACGACTTGAATTGTTTTTTTTTTTGTGTGTGGACAGTCACGCGTCGAATCCGACACATGACAATGTGTAGACTGTTTCTGCAACACACCACAGGGAGAATAGTTTCATCTCGTGCAACGGTGAAACCAGCTAATGCTTTACGACCAGGAAGTATGATCCAGAATCCCCACAAACCAAGAAACCAAATCCAAAAAGATGGCAACACTGTGAACAGAGAAACGCATGTGTATATATACCTCTCCCGTTTCGGGCCTGTCTCTGTCATTCTACCAAGAAATCCTTCGAGAAATCCGGACTGGAGAGAAGATCGAATTGCTTGTTTCCGAGCGTGTCTTTCAGTATCGTGATCTGACCTTCCTTTAGCAGAACGTCCTCGTCCAAAGCCTCGATCCTCCTCTTCAGCATTCCGTTCTCCGAGTTCAAAAGCATGTTCCTCTCGCTGCATTGCTTCAGCTCTGTCCATACCTGGTCTCTCTCGCTTGAAACTTTCGGTAACATCACTTTCATGGCCGCGAGCTCTTTGTTGGCTTCCTGAAGTTCGATCTCGAGCTGACTTACGTTCTCTTTCTTCTTCAGAATCTGATCATGTCAAAGAATCGGAATGGGCACTTTCTCAAACATAATTTCTTGTGAGAAAACTCTCAAGGAGTCCATGATATATATGGTGGCTTCTTTTGTGACTTACCTGAAGCTTGAGGTCTTTCAACTCATGGGCATTTACAGAGAGGTTGTCTAAAGTGCTTTGTACTTCAGACCGCAGAATCTCATTGCCCCTTACTGCTGCCGCGAGTTCTCCTTGAAGCTGGTCAAGTTCTTGTTCCTTCGAATACAGTTTCTCCCTCAATAAACTTGTAACTAGGGTTTCTGCTCTAAGTTCGGCTCGCAAGGTTTCCTAAGCAAAAAAAGAAAAAGAAACTTTAGCAAAGATCATGAAAAGCAACGCAGACCATGGAGAAACACTTACCAAATAAAGAAAAGAAATTGGAAATTCACCTCCAATGATTGGTCGTTAGGCTCCTTAGGCCTATCGGCACCTGAGCAAGATGATTCGGGATTTGGAGAAACTGCAATGGATTTCTCATGCAACAAAGAGGACACCGCTTGCAAACTCCTCTTCAGGTTTTCGGTTCCACGTTTTACACCTTGGACTTTCATTTCAGACTCAACCATAAACTGCTCGGCCAAGCCATTGGTAATGGAGTGCACATCCTGATAGGTTTCTGGAAATTGAGCTAATTTCCCTTTGATGAACTTCAGTAACCTGAAACCCACTTGGTTGCTCTCATTTAACATCGACAGCCCTTGATCTTGCAGGTAGCAAACACGCATCTTCATCTCACTGTCTAGCTTGAACATTGACATTCCTGTTCCTTCTCCGTTTCCTTTTAACCGATTCAGCAGACAGATATTCTCCTGGCAGAGAGAATCAGCTTCGATCTTCATAGATTCTAACTCCTTTCTCAGTGAAAATTCTACCCCTGTCAATCTAATTTGCTCCATCTGCAATTTCTTGACCAACTGGTCAAATTTCTCTATTGGTTGCTTCTTAATTTGCTCCGAAAGACTATCCCTTAGTCCCTCGATTGTCTTGTCTTGCTCTTTGCATGTTCTCAGGAAACTTGTAACGGATTTGTGTAAGTCCCTGCATTCTTTATCCTTCTCTTCGAAGTTTCTTCTTAAACAATCGAGATCTTGTGTGGCACCTTCATAACTCTCTTGTAATTTTGACAGGCTCTGTTTAAGATACGAGTTTTCTTCATACAAATCCTCTGCTTTTGTAGTCAACTCCTTAACTTTTCCGTCCAAATACGCCATCATATCTGTGCTCTCCGTTTCCTTTTCATGGAAAGTTGATACTTCTCTCTGGAGTGAGACATTTTGCTCAGCAAGCTCTCGAACACGCTCTCGGAGCCTCTTCTCTTCCAGGTGATACTTTTCGAGCTTGAAAGACCAGTCACTTGACCTTCTATCTAACTCTTTCTCCAGTCCTGCCTGCAACTCATTCTTCTCCCTTTCTAGTCTCTGTATGTGCAAGTCCAGCTCTGTCTTTACAAGTCTGATTTCCTCCCTTGCAGAAGCCCTTTCAACCATCTGTGACTGCAAAAGACTTAAAACCTCAAATGCCAAGCCAAATCTCTCCTCTTCCAGATTTCTAAGAGCTTCTACCAAAAAAGAAACATCAAAACCGCAGTTTGAAATGGATCTCTGCTGCTCCAGTTCTTCAGAAAGAAGCTTCACTCTCTCCTCAGCCTCTTCACATCTCCTTCTTAACTCGATATCAGTATCCTCTTCAGCCCCAATATATTTTGAGCCCCCAAATATGTTCTTAGCATGTGAATAACTTTGTTTGTGTCCTGAGAGATCATCTCCATGATCTTCGTTCACCGACTCAAAATGTTCCACAAGAGGAACAGTTTTCATGACTGTGACATCCGAGTTTGAATCAAAGGTTCTACCTAGGGATCCACCATAGATGTCTTGAATAGTGATCGGTTCACGATTTAATGCCTTGGACTTGTGAGTTTGAGAGAGTCTCTCGATCACACTTCTCGCAAGTGCACGAGGGGAGTCATGCCCAAATCCATTTTCCGTGAATTCACTAGAAGAGAGGTGAAGGTCGATCCCTTTTGCTTCTCTAAATGAGTGAGACTTCCGTTTTTCTTTTACACTGTCTGGTGGTGATGTAGGGACCATGCAATGAACCCGTGGGGGAAGCCTCCTACCCTTACTGTCTCCAGAGATATTACTACGCGAGGAATTGCTCTTTTTCTTGCTCCTCTCTAGATGCTCTTCCCCATCAATGTAACGGTCCACAACTTTACTCGAGACATTACTAGAACAAGATGAAGGGCTTCCAGATGAATCATGCGGAAACTTCCCCTCATATATGTGATTGTATTCTGGTTCATATTGTCTTTCTCTATATTGTCGTTCTGGAGTAAGGCACCTAGCACATAGAATGAATTACCTTGTGTTAGTTCTTGTCTCATCAATATAGAAACATGATAATACAAAATTTGATTTTTAAAAGATATCGGAACAACGAGATTCAGTCAGAAACCATCTTACTACTACGAATAAGGCTAAAACTTTACCGAGATGAATGATTGCGTTGCCGATGGTGGCTGTTGGTAGTACTACGAGGTGATTTGCATTGATCATTTGAGGAGGTTTCTCCAACTCCATCAACAAGAAAAGCAGCCGAGGACAATGAACGGCTTCGTCTAAAAGCTGGACCACCAGATACTTCCTTCTGGGACTTTGGGAAAAAACCCTTTGGACCATTGAAGTCCTGCTCGGCCTGACCACCACCCTGATTTCTCATCCTATTTTCTGATGCTTTTTCCCGCTGATCTTGTTTATCAGTTGCTGGTTGAGGAACAGCGCTGCTACCAGTTCCATTACCAGACGAAAATTTTAAAAAGAAGAGCTTCTTCATAGGCGTATCTCCGCTAGCTGGAAAGGGTCCTACCTCACTGCAGCTGCAATCAAAACATATTAAGCAAAAGAATAGATTAAAAGAAGTGGGAGAAAAACCACACATTGGTCACGAAAAGTTTGTCTTTGCTTTAAAAATAGGTATAAGGTACAAACAGCTCAGGTGAGGGGCACTAATTCGATTGATGCACACCAATAAACATGGAGGGATGAGACGCTCATTATGATGCAGAGAATCTCAAACAGAAAAGCAAGGAGTAGGACAACATGAAACCAAGAACTTGGGAAGATAATAACGTTAGAGTTTGCATCAATCCAAGTAGAATTTCGTATTTCTACAGTTCAAAATTCAAATGGGTCCACATCAATCCTACTCCTAGCAAACCAAGGAACCTGAAATTCAATTGCTGAGGCAAATAAAACCTATATAGAGAAAACGTGAAAGTAGGATAATGAACACACCACGCCCTTTGGACTAGAGGAGAGAGATCTATGTTTATAAAATAGCTCCAAAGTACAAAAGGCTCATTTCAAATGAGGAGTGCAAGCTCATGCATAATCCCAAATCAAAGCACCTTAATCACCCCAATTGGATTGAAACACGAAAACAACCAACTTTAACTGGATTCCGCATATGAATCCCAAGAATTTTATCCATAACCAAGTGAAGAAAAACAGAGAGCAAAGAGTGTAGGGAAGCAAATGGTACATATAATCAGCTCATGGATATAACCCATTAAACAAAGGCAGCGGTACTCAATACGGATCTTCGAACCGAAGAAGCCAATTATCAAATTCATAAGCTTCAAGCTTGATGAAGAAAAACTGGTCAATTAGTGAAGCAAGATCAAGATGACCATCAAAATTAAAATCGATTGTCAGAGCTTCTCACCCAATCGGATTAAACACCAACCGAGGACCGGGATAAAATACCGAATTACCCTTATCTTCTCCGATTAGCCAAAACCCTAGAACTAGAACGGAGATTAACGAATCATCACAAAACCGCTTTCTGATTCTGAAGGATCGAGGTACGGATCAAATCAATAGAATCGTTGAGGAGAAAATGAAAAAGAAAAGTGCGGCGAAACTTACGAACATTCAGAAACTGAAAAAGCTTCCTCTGCCAGGAACTTCAGTCTTCTTTGCGCTTCCTCTCTGTTTCTTCGATTTTCTCGCCTACCAAACAAACCCCAGTAAGATTTCGAATATCCACACTGCAGTACACTCGAACAGTCGAAAAATCGGACGGTAAAAAATGCTACTACCCACTACTTTCTTGCTCAGAAAAAAAAATCCAAAAAACAAAATCAAAGTATTCGGTTTTCGAAATTCGGAAAATAAAAAGCTTCAGAAAGAAAGAAAGGATCCGGTAGTTATGAACATTCCATAAACAGAGATTCCGTATATCGATATGGAGAAGCTCAAAATTCAAATGAGGAAGAAAACCGAAACGGAAAAATTGACCCGCAAGCAGATACTAACGGCGTCTGATAACGGTGACTTGATCTAACGGAGAGTTCTTCGTGAGAATCAGAGAGCGGCAGACATTCGATTGACGGCGGACAGAGGCGAAGAGAAAAACGGCTGTTTTTTCCTTTTGGCTGTATAAGACGTAAATAGAGTGGGAGTTTAGGGGTAATTTTGGTAATTCAGTCAAGCTTTTAAATCTTTTCCTTGCGCGGATAAAGCTAATGGGAAGGAGCGGACTGTTTCATGTGGGACCCATTTGTCTTCCATTTTGTCCCTAATTAACGTATTATCTTTCTTTTTTTTTCGTTTCTCTTCTGTGGATGAACTGACGTAGAGAAGGGATGGACGTTTAAATTTGATTGAGAATAATTTGGTTTTGATTTTTTTAATTTTATAAAAATAAATATTAATTGGTTATTATATTATATTCGGTTTGATTTCGATTTTTGGTTTATGTCGGTTCTGATTTTTTATTAAAACATATATTTTTTAAAAAAAATCAATTTTTCGGATTTTTTGAAATTTTATTCGGTACAATTCAATTTCTAAAAAATTGGTTTTTCTACGACTAATATCTTTCGAAAAAAATTTCGAAAATTTTAAATAGTTCGAATCGAAAAAAATATCGTATTTTTCGTTTCCAATCGAAACTCTCACAGAACTCAACTTTAGTGAGAGAAAAAAATTAAGTCAAAGTTTAAAATAAAAATAATATATATTATTTTATGTGGAAAAATATATAAATGATGTTTTCATGGTGTGGTAGTGAAGATTCATATTTATTATGCGAATTTACCATATATATTGTTTATAAACATATAATTCAGTGTATTAACCTCGGTAAAAATCGAATAAAGTGTGTTCAAATTATATCCGAACAAATTCATCTGGCATTTTATTTCACTTATGTTGAAATTTATTCAAATCGAAACAAAAATGTTTAGTATCTAAAATAAGTGAGATGGATTTTAATTTGATATTTTGAGCATTTTGACTTTTTATTATGTGAAATAACTCCAAAAGGAACAAAATCTTAGAAAAAAAATGATTCAAAACTGGTTAGCCCATATATATAAATGTGCAAAAAAAATATTATAATCATCGTTACGTCTTATATTGATTAGCAGATATGCTCCGATTAAAAGGGTAATGGTTGATTCACTTCATGGATTTAAGAAAATACATTGCTTTTTATTGGTTCTTACAACATGGGGTTTCAGAACGATTTGTCCTCAGTTCTCTACGGCCGATTCATCTCCGACAGAGGCTTGCTGAACTTCTTCTTGTCCGGCCCCGATGATGTTTTCGCTCTTCAGCAGCTGCGACAACCTTTTGGCGAGGCTTCGTCTCGTGTCGGGCGAGACACCGTTCTTCCCGACGATCGACTCGAGAACCGCCTCCCCCAGGAGCTTATTCTCGATCACAGCTTCTCCGGTTTCCGGGATGCTACCGTCTCTCGAGAACGCTATCTGCGGGAGTTTCAAGAACAATCACGGGTCAAATTCGAGTGCAATGAGATATAATCACGTCTATTGTTACATCTCTTCTTTTAATTTCAATGGAAATAGTTCGACTATAACCAAAAAACCCGGTTCCTTCAACAACCAAACCAAGAGGCAAACTTTTACCAATCCAAGATCTGGGTCTGTCTTAAAACACCAAAATTGGTATCCCCTGATGAGTTCAGATTCATCAAGACACTACTCACTAGACTCGGATCCTGAATTCCATGGTGTACGGTCAACATGTTTCAATTGCTTTACTCTCAATTACGTTCACATTGACTATCAACACAGGACTTTCATCTCATATACGGACACGACATAAGTCAACTGTCTTCAAACCAGGACAAGACTTTCTGAGATCAAACTGCTCCGAAATTTCACATACAAGAAACAGAGAGGCATTGTAAAGGCAAAGGCTTACAGTGAACGAGCTTCCAGGGGAGAGGGCGAAGAGGATAGAGGAGCCCGGAGGGAAAGTTTCGTCCTTGAAGATCTTCAAGAACTTCTCCACGGCCTTAGCCTCGGATTCAGTGTAAATGCCCAAGGATTTCCAGATTCTGACACAGTTCTCCGTCACTTTCTCCGAGTATTGCACGCCCGTTAATGGCAGAATCATAGTCACCCTTACAAATTTCTCAAACGGACCTGAACCGTTTGGATTCACGCTTCTTAATCATCAAACAATTCTTCACACAAACAATAAAAAAAATTAAAAAAAAATCGGTAGACAGAGATACATACCTGTGACGAGCTCGCGGAAGAAAGCGACGGAATCCGTCAACTCCTCGGCGGTTCTCCCGCTCCACTTAACGGAGAGTAACGGCAGAGCGTTATCTTCGAGGTACACTCCAATGGCAGTGAACTTCACGAACTTGCCTTCTATATCAAGCCCTCGCACCCCTGCGCAGGTTAGCACAACACCACACGTCAGATAAAAATGACGCGAAAGAGAGAAGACGAAACCGTGAAGCAGCACGCTAGCTAACCTGCCCCGCCGAGGAAGAGGGTCTTGGAGGAAGCCGGAGGCTTAACGGCCGGCGGAAAGGTAACGGCATCGACCTGAATTTCCGCAACGGACGGTGACGGAGACGACATCGCTGCGTTGGTTTGTGTTCTGGCCAGGCTTTCTTGGAAGTTGGCTTTGTAATTATAGCGCTTTCTTGTGGATGAAACGACGGCGTTTTGCAGTGAGGCCGTGGTAGGTACCGATTTCGAAGTTATGAGAAGCGCGTGGGGCTACGCGCTCTTACCTTCTGGGTGAGAGAGAGTGGTAGTTAAACAAAATGCGCGACTGGTGGTTCGATATTCGTTATGTAAATCTATAATTAGAGTCCGAGTTTGACGTGAGAAAACGATTTTTTCGTTTTTAAAAAATCATATTAATTTAATTTAGATTCGTTTCAATTCAGTTTTTTTTCTTATAAATTATTATTTTTTATTTCGATATTTTTATATTGGTTGAAAAATATCTACCTTTATGTCTTTAAAAATTACAATTAAGATTCAAATTTTATCGGATAACATATAGTACAAATTCGGTATAATTTTCGTAGGACCAAAAAATCGTTTCCGAACCAATAAAACACTTGAATCGAACCTGATAAATACAGAAAGATCTGAATAATTCATAATTATGTAAGAAGAATTTATGTATAAATATCAAATTTTTGTTTTTATTTGGTATTCAAATAATAAAATGGAACTGAACGAGACTAAAACCAAACAGATTAACATTTTATTCTATTTTAGCATAATCATTAATCACCATAGACCCGAATAAACCGTTCTCACCTTAATGCTAAAATCATCTCACAAAAAATTAATAACCAAACAAAAAGGAATCCAAAAAAAAAGAGATGAAAGCAAACCAAGGGAAATCTGCCTAATCCTGACCCAACCTAATGGGTAGGCTTTGTACTGCCTTAGCATTGTGATGTTATGTTGTATGAATAACAGGTTGTTAAGGTTCAACGATCTATATGTCTGGAATTTATGGAAATTACAAAAATACCTATGATTAACCCTAAAATTAACCAATCGAAAGGGAAACGCCGATACCAACTTGAAGAATTATAAAAAAGAATTTGAAGAAAACACCCTTTAATCAAATCTCTGATTCAAATATATATGATAGAAGTTTCTTGAGTTTGAAGCTCTTTCTTCTTCCCCCAAAAAAACGAGAGCTTGATTTTAGTTGGCAAATTTCCGGGAAAACAAAAGGGAAAGAAAAGAAAGCCTTACACCTTGATGGCATACTTTCTCAAGGGAAAGTACATTTCTTTCTTCTTCTCTCGTTCTGTCTTCAATGATGCCTGTCCCATGACGAAGTTCAGATGCAAGTAAGGCCGAGGCATACATATCGTGAATTCGCATTTTCAAAGAAGAGGGCAAACACGACAACATCAAAATACAAGAAAAGGAAGTGAGAACAAGATTCCATAGCCATGGGCATCCCCCACATGCGTTACTTGGCTTTGAGTTCAAAAGAAGCATGAAAGCTTTCGGAATTTCTTGTACAAGTTTTCGGAGTAAAAAACAAACAAGGAGACGAGCTCGCTCGGTTAAAACAGACACGGTAGGAGGAAAAGGCAAGTACCTGGTGCTTGGTGAGCCTCCTCCTGATAGCTCTTGTCTTCTTGGGTCGGAGATCGAGTGGCAAAAACCTTTTGTTTTTGTACGCTTCTCTCAGAGCAGACTTTTGCTTCTGCGAGATCACTGTCAAGACCTGCGCTATGGATTTCCTCACCACCTTGCTATAACAGGTTGAAGGAGACAGAGTGAGAGAGAGTGCCCATTCAGAAAACAAATCTCTATGGCCATATATATATATATATATATATATATATATATATATATATATATATATAGAAGATGACCATTTACACCAGAAGTTTAACCCGTAACATCAAAAGATTCAAAACCCTTAGCCTTCTTCCATCACCGAGGCAGTTTTTGGAGTTTCCAAATTCAAGTAGAACACTTTGGACAACAAGACTGAAGACACTTGAATGCAGATATATTTCCAAACTATAACCAAACAAGAAAAAACAACAAGATAAAAAGCACGAGTTCCATATACATCTACTGAAGAAGAAAAACAAGAACAAAAACCATGCATCGAAAATCAGAAGTAAAGCTTTCACGAAGCACGAGCAGCGACATAGACACATCATTAAAACCTTACAACAGAAGCACAATTCCGACAATGAACCTAATCCACAAATGGCAAGACGCAATCTCGTCATTCGCAAAAGAGAACACACCAAATCAACAACCACGTTAAGCCTAGCATTAAACTTCTCCAATTACCTATGGCTACGTCAATGGAAACCAAAGATAGATAGATATATATATATATATATATAATCATTATGAGAGATCGGAGCACATACATCTTGGAGAGCTTGTTGGGAGCACCGCCAGTGACCTTAGCCACGCGGAGGAGGGCAAGCTCCGCCTTCAGATCCTTCAGCTGACTCGAGAGATCAGCTTTCGATTTCTCCCTCAGCTCGTGAACCTTGATTCTAGCTGTTCCAATTCCCATTTCAATAAAACTCAAAATTTAAAAAAAAAAACTGAGAAAACCTATCTTTGAGGTCAAGCGTAGAGAAAAATAGCAAAAACAAAGGTTCTATTCCAATGTTTTCACTCCGAAAATTCAGAAGTAAGCTTACCCATGGCGGTTCTTTCGAGTTCTCGATCAGGTGCCTCCTTTCTTTGCGCGATAGAAACCCTAGAACCAGGTTGAAGGCGGGGTCTAGGTTTATATAACTCGGTCTAGGTTTTTCATTTGGAGCGGAGTCATCGTTCTATTAACTAATGGGCCGCGTTCACATTTTCCTTAATGGGCCGCCTTATACGTTCCGTAATGTACCAAATAAATACTCTATTTTTTCAAATTGCTAAATAAATAATCTAATTTCCAAATTATTAAATAAATACCTCTATCTGATCTTGTATCAAATCAAAATCAATCTGTGACGGAATCAATTTGTCCCAGATAAATACCAAATTGGTATTGACCCGGCACAAATTGACTATATTGTAGTATTTATTTGTCAATTTGAAAATTGAAATATTTATGTGGAATATTTAAATAAATTGTGATATTTTTATAGATTTTTTCAAAAAAATACATTTTAATAATTGAAGTCATAGACAATACATTTTATTATTTAATAGATGTCATTTTAAATTTTCTAGATAATTTTTGAAAATAATTTTCAGATTTAACTTTAATTAAAATATTCAATCCCAATAGAATAGTAAAAATATTAAATAAGGGCATATGTGACTTTTTTTATATTTCTTTGAATGAATTTTTATATTAACCGTCTGTGAAAATTTTTAAAACAAACATTTTAATTGTTATTGATAATACAATGAAATTTAAATAACCAAGTACGAAGTATGTTAATTATAAAACTATCAAAAGATAGAAAGGGTGGAAGTAAACATTTTCATTGGGAACACTCGTTTATTTTAACTAGGCACATAAAACAATTTATACCAAAATATTAAAAATTTGTTACTAAGATCAATTGCAAAACAGGATTATAAAAGGACACGTGTCTCTCCGACGAGAGCTTTAGGGAAATAGAAAAACCTTAGGAATCTAGAAACAAGAGATGTCTTGTACATTAAGCATAAATTAGACCAAAGATTTCATCACGTGCGTCTATTAATCAGGCAGAGGTCGATCTCTTAGAGACTGTAACTCTAAGACCATTTTTTATGCGAAGGATGACCGACACAAGTGATTCCACATCTTGTCCGTCCGTGACATGAATGTCGTAGTTTTGTAATACGTATACGATCACCGTTTTCAGCTGTGTGAACGCCATTTCCTTCCCCAGGCAAGTTCTGGGGCCGGCGTTAAAGGACAAGAACTTGAATGAAGGTTCATGTCTCGACCCTCCACTCTCCGAAATCCATCTCTCCGGTCTGAAATCCGACGCGTCTTCCCCCCATATCGCTTTCATCCTCCCCATCGCGTAAATGATCACGAGTATCGTTGAGTTCGCCCCGACTTTGTGTCCGCTCGCGAGCACGTCCGGTCTTGTCGGAGATTTTCGTTCGAACGGGATTGGAGGGTATAGCCTCAGTGTTTCGCACAATGCGCCGTGCAGGTACACCAACTTCTTTAGGTCATTGGGAGCGAACGACGTCTCGTCCTCATCATCAAGATTCGCGATTCTTGGCAATCTTGTTTTGATTTCATGGCGGATCTTGGTGAGAGCCTCGGGGTTTTTCGAGAGGAGCCAGAAGAACCGGGTCAGTGTCGAGCCGACACCCATCCCGGCGATCATAAACGTCAAGAGGGTGTCTCTTTGGAATTTATCGTCGGATGGGTCGAAGAGATCGTGTTTGGCCACGTCCAAGTTCATGTAAGACGTCAACAAATCCATAGCTTCTCCACCGGAACGATGAAGAAGCCCTAACCGTATCTCTTCTCTCTTAGCGGCTACGTATTCTTGGCAAATACGATCGAAAGTGCGGTGAGCTCTTCTCATCCTCTTCTCCACCCCGAATCCGATCCAGTTTTCGAGCTTCCACAAGATTTTTGGCTTAACGTGCCTTTGCACAATGGCCTCTACAGCATCGTTGAGAGCTGTATAAAACTCAACGTCCGGCATTTCGACGGAGAGACTCAAAGGGTCGTGGCCGGTTATCGTAATGCATGTGGTGTCGAATACGTATCTCTCGAGCACGTCTTGCAAGTCCACGACCGTCTTCTCCTTTGCGACGTGACCGAGAAACGGTAAAAGCCCGTTCTTCACCTTGTTCACGTTGGTAATGAACGAGAACCTTTTAAACCCATCATGGCTGAAGATCGTCCGAGTCGATTTCCTCAGACTCTCCCATAGCTCGCCGTCGACGTTTATTATTCCATCGCCAAGAACATCGAAGACATCCTTGAACTCGGTCCCTTTCGGGTAATTGCCGAAGTTTGAACTCATGATGTGGTGGATATTTGCAGGATCGACGGTGATGAGCATGTCGATTCCCCCCAACCACGGGCCCTTGAAAGGGAAAGTCATGTCGGAATTCTCGAGAATCTCGACTGTCCAGTCGTAAATGCGATGGAACATCACCAGAACGCCAGGAAGCATCCCTAGAAACGGCCAGTTCCTGGGGAAGCATTCATTAGGTTTCTTATTGTGCAAGAAATGGAAGACGAGGAAGATAAGGAAAGCTACGGCCACTTCAAGAAACCCTATCGACGCCATTGTAGAGAAGGTTTCTTTTAGTTCGCAATAGCCAGAGAATGAGCTTTTATTTATGTGCCATTCAGAGTGGTATTGTAGGGTGGGCGTTGTTTCGGGATTCGGTTCGGTATTTTAGAAGTTCGGTTCTACAACGGTTTTATTTGATATTCTAAAATTTATACCAATTTAGTACGGTATATTATTCCATTCGGTTTGATTTCGGGTTTTATTAAAACATTTTAGGTTTTTTTTAAGAAAATTTCGGTTTTTGGTAATTTTATAAAGTTCGGTCCGGTTCGGTTCGATTTTTGAAAATTTGGTTCTATAAAATTATGAAAATTTGAACGGTACAATTTGAAAAAAATATCGAAATTTTTAGTTCGAGACGGAAACGAACCGAAACGCCCACCCTAAGTATATTGTGGAAATTAGCTTGTATGTGAAAATGTGTCTCTTTTTTTTGGGGTATTTACAATCTATATTTTTCAAGGTAAATTTTCATAATGTTAAAATATTTATAGATTTTCAAATTATTTTCGGATTTTTATCCGGTTAAAAATTGATTTCTCGAAGCATCGGTTTGGCATCGGTTTAGCAGACACTACTCTGCTCCTCTGGCGCTACGGAACGTGTACATGGTTTCTTGTTTCTTATAGCCTTTATAGCTCATAGTAGGTTTGGGACCATAACCATTTTTTGCAAGTTAGAATATTCTTTCTGTGTATAAATAGGGGTATTGTAGTATGAGTTTTAATATACAGAAAACCATTTTTGAAAAGCTCTCTCGCCCTGCTTTTACATATCAAAATGGTATCAGAGATTTAAATGAAAATCTATTGAAATACCAAGTGTCTTACCAAATATGCCCTGAAGGCGCTCTGAATCTTGATGGCTGACAAGTTGAGGTCATGATTCTTGGAATAATGTCGAGACGTAAAGGCATTACCGGGAAAACAGACGGCCTCAGCTGCCCTCCCCCTAGCCATGACCCTTATTCTAATCCCCTTTTTCTTCACCCTGCTGATTCTTCGAGCCTAACCCTTGTTTCTGAGAAACTTTTGGGTGAGCAAAATTTCAATCTCTGGTCTCGAGCTGTCATTAAAGCTCTGACAACGAAGAACAAACTTGGGTTTCTCTATGGTCATGTCCCTAACCCTGCCGCAGACCATGCTGATTCTGGGGCTTGGTCACGATGCAACGCTCTTGTTGCTACCTGGCTCACCAACTCCGTTTCTCCTGACATCGCGAGCTTGATCTTGTTTCTCGATGATACCCAAATCATTTGGGAAACCTTGGAAACAAGATTCAAACAGAGCAACGTTTCTAAGATATTTAATGTCGAGCAACGGATCGATTCTCTGCGCCAAGGTCCTCTAGATCTGAACTCCTTCTTCACTAAACTTCATGGTCTGTGGGAAGAGCTCAAGAACTATGAGCCATATCCCCTGTGTTCTTGCGGAGGTTGCTCATGCCAGGCGAACGCCAAACTCATAGAGATCATTGAGCGCCGTAACGTTGTTAAGTTCCTCATGAAGCTGAACGATTCCTACACTCAGGCTCGCCGACATATTCTCATGCTCGACCCACTGCCCAGCCTTACCAAGGTATACAACCTTCTCTCTCAGGAAGAACACCATCATCACTCTATCCCGCATCCCTCAGAACCTGTTGCTTTTCAGGCTACCTCATTTTCTTTCAAACCTAAACCTTCTTTTCCCAGATCCACCATCACCAAACCCCGACCTCAGTGCACTCACTGTGGTCTACTGGGTCATACCATTAACCGTTGCTACAAGCTTCACGGTTACCCACAATCTTCTCGCTCCTCCCCTTCATCTTTCTTTCCGAGCCCAAACACTAAACCACCCTTGCTACCTACCCCAAAATACACCCCCTCTGTTAACCTGGTAACCAAACCACCAGCAACCTCTGCATCATCTCTCACCCCTGTCTCTGACCCTTTGGCACAAGCCCAGGTTCTGTTCGATCAGTTTCAGTCGCAGCTCAAGCAACTTGGTGCCTCTCCATCGGATTCAGCTCTGACAGTCCCCTCCACCACCACTAATCCTTCTTCTTCCTCAGGTATAACGCTTTCAACCCGTTCTCCTTCTCATACCTCTGTTCCTTTTTCAGACCTATCACCAAATATTTGGATTTTAGACACTGGAGCCACTAGTCATATTTGCTGTGATTCTCGATTGTTTCAGAATCTTCACTACATTACTCCTCTCACTGTTACATTGCCTAACGGTGATTCCATCTCAGTTACTCACTCTGGCTCTGTTTTTCTGTCAGCTTTTCTAGTTCTTGAATCTGTTCTGTTTATTCCTTCATTTCGTTTTAATCTCCTTAGTGTCAGTGCCCTTACTAAAAACACCTCTCTTACGGTCTGTTTTTCTCATGACTCCTACCTGATCCAGGACCCTACGCGGGGCTTGACGATTGGGAAGGGTAATCAGATCAACAACCTCTACACCTTGGCGGCACAGGACACTTCCTCTGCTGCATCTATCCCGCCTCTTCTTTGTACAGCTTTATCAATCTCCAAGGATGTTCTCTGGCATAATCGCTTGGGACACCCATCTACTTACAAAATACAGGCTGTTTCGGCTTCTTCTCAGCCCACTTTTGTGTTTTCAGACACTAAATACTTACGTTGCCCTGTCTGTCCACTTGCAAAGCAACATAGACTTTCCTTTCCTTTTGGTGGTCATCGTTCTACTGATGTTTTTGATCTGGTTCACCTTGATATATGGGGACCATTCCATGTAGAAACTCATGATGGCTGTAAATATTTTCTTACTTTGGTTGATGATTGTTCTCGTCTTACCTGGGTTTACTTTTTACACTCTAAATCTGACGTTGTTTCTAAATTGCCAGATTTTATCTCCTATGTTCAAACTCAGTTTCACAAAACAATCAAAACCATCCGTTCGGACAATGCACCCGAACTCTCCTTTACCGAACTTCTTCAGTCCAAAGGCATCCAACATCATTTTTCATGTCCTTACACACCGCAACAGAATTCGGTGGTTGAACGTAAGCACCGTCACATCTTAAACGTGGCTCGGGCCTTACTTTTTCAATCCAATATACCTCTTATATACTGGGGTGAGTGTGTAAAGACTGCCATTTATTTGATCAACCGAACCCCTTCTCGTCTTCTCAACCATAAAACACCTTATGAAATACTTACCAAAACCCCACCAACCTATGATCACCTTCGTGTTTTCGGATGCCTTTGCTACGTCTCTACCTTGTCCAAACATCGCCATAAGTTCTCCCCTCGGGCTTCTCCGTCCGTTTTCCTTGGCTATCCACCAGGTGTAAAGGGTTACAGAGTTTTAAATCTGGAAAGCAATGTCATCTCCACATCTCGTGATGTTGTTTTCCATGAAACCTCTTTCCCTTTTCTGGATAAAACCTTAAAGCCAGAGT